>NC_057798.1:274071363-274441427 GCF_018294505.1 Triticum aestivum | reverse complement strand
GGGCATCGAGGCGAGGAGGGGAGGGCAGGCAGGCAGGGAGAGAGGTGGCGTGGCGCGGTGGCGCGCGCGCGCGCCGGCCACACTCCCCTCCCTCTGTCGGGACGAAGACGACAGAGGAGGGAGATGGGCTGGGCCGGCTGCTGGCTGGGCCGGCCAGCTGGCTGGGCCGCACAGTGGAGGAGCCCAGGTAAGCTCCTCCTGTTAATTATTTTCTGTTTTCTAATTTCTGACATTTGTTTTGATTTAAAAAATATATTAAATCATTTATTTAACTTATGCCAATTTTTGCAGGAGCTATATATATTATTCCAGAGCTCCTTTATAAATGGCATAATATTTGGACATATATTAATATATATAAATAATATATTTCCAATGCAAATAATTATGCATTAATTCCAAATGCCCAAAATAAATACATGTGAGCTCTTAAAAATATTGGTTTGATTTTTATCTCTGTCCAATATTTTCAGAGAGCAACATGAGCATTTTCTTGGACCTTTTTGGAGAAATTTTTATTTGGATCATTTTCAAAAAGATTCTGAGGGTTTCACAGATCCCCATTTCAAGTTTCTGATGAAAGAGTAAACATGATGCAACACTCTAATGCATGGCTAACTAGGATGTGACAAGGAGTACCCTAATCCATGAAAAAATAGAAGAAAGTCCATCTCGAATTGATAAATTGGAAGAAATCTTTAGTAATCTAAGTACAGCTTTTACTACCTATAAAATTATTGAGGAAACTCCCGTAAAGAGTAAGAAATCTAGGAACAAGGGTGCATCTTCTAGTAATAATGATAAAGGAGACCTTAAGATGATTAGCAACCACCCAGATTTTGTTGAAGTGATAAGAGATCCTTTTTGTAAGAAATAAATATTTAAATTTACTCTGAGGAGTATTGCTATTGAAGGTCTTTATGCTCAATCTTTGAAGAATTCTAAGTGTTTGATTGAAGAATTGGAAAAGGATGACAAAATTTAGATCCTTGCTTTATGCCTAGCTAAGGGCGTAAAACTATAGCGCTTGTTGGGAGGCAACACAATTAATATAATTATTTTTGCTTTTTGATTTCTGTTCTTGAGTGTTAGCACAATTATGCTACTGTTATGATTGTGTATTTTGTGTTTTAGTTTGTGTTTGTGCCAAGTAAAGCCTTTAGGATCTTCCGGAGTGATAGTTGTTTGATCTTGCTGAAAAAAACAGAAAAATTGTGCTCACGAAAATAATTATCATAAATCACATAAAAGATCCTTTTCCCTGATTCTTTGTGCAGAAGATTAATACACAAATTATTCTGGTCGTCCTAATTTGGTAGAATTTGTTTGAGTTACAGAAGTATTCTAAAGTTCCATATTAGTACAGACTGTTCTGTTTTGACAGATTCTGTTTTCTTTGTGTTGTGCGCTTATTTTGATGGCTCTATGGTTTTCTTTGATGAGTTTCTGCCATAGAAAAGTTGGAATATAGTAGTTATAATAAAAAAACAAAATAAGAATTGGTTTGACATATAACTTATAGTAGTGGTTTTCTTTCTTTTACTAACGGATCTCACAAGGGTTTTGTTGAGTTTTGTGTGATTGAAGTTTTCAAGTTTTGGGTTATCTTACGATGGATGAAAGAAGGATAGAAGAGCCTAAGCTTGGGGATGCCCCAGAATCCCAAGCTATTATCCAATAATGAGCAACCAACTAAGCTTGGGGATGCCCCCGAGTGGCATCCCCTCTTTCTTCTAACAACCATCGGTATTTTACTCGAGACTATATTTTTATTCGTCACATGATATGTGTTTTGCTTGGAGTGACTTGTATGATATGTGTCTTTTCTTATTTTATTTTGTGTTTTAAGACATCATTCCTTGCTTGACACACCTATTTGAGAGAGCCAAAATTATGCCATGACTTGTTAGAATTGCTCTCTATGCTTCACTTAAATTTTTATGAGTAATGGACTTCCTCTAGTGCTTCACTTATATGTTTTTTTAGCACAATGTGCTCAATATTTTTGAAGAAATGCTCTTTTGCTTCACTTAGATTTATTTGAGAGTTAGTAAAATTTTGAAGAAATTCTCTCTTGCTTCACTTAAATTATTTTGAGAGAAAGAAAAATATGTTATGCTCATGATCTTCACTTATATTTGTTTGAGCTTATGAAAAGCAACACATCAAAATTAGTACCAAAGTGATAGATATCCAAGAAGGATAAAGAAAGAAGAAAATATATGTCATGAAGATCATTGGACAAAATAAACTTGATTCTTAGCAATAGTTTTGAGATATGATGATGTGATATGTGAGTCATGTTGGTGAGTAATTGTGCTTAGTAAGAATATTGGTGTTTAGGTTTGTGATTCCCTATGCATGCACGAAAGTCAATAATCATGCAATCAAAATTATATCCTACTTGTGGTGCATTATCCGGTGTTAATTATGCTTAATACTTGCTTATGAGATTATTCGTTTCTTGGTTGGTCACTTCTCAATCTTTTTTCTAGCCTTCATTTTGCACCAAGTATGACCTCTACTTGTGCATCCAAAATCCTTTAAACCAGTTTTGCCACATGAGTCCACTATATCTACCTATATGCGGTATTCTTTTTCCGTTCTAAGCAAATTTGCATGTGCCATCTCTAATTTTCAAAATGAACTTCTCTTTTGTGTGTTTGTTTCGCTCGCAGAACGGTAACGGGTAGCTAATATTTTCCATGCTAGATGTGTTATTCTCACGATGAGTGTTTATTCACTTGTCATTACATGAGAGTAAGGCAAATGTATAGAGATGCCCAGTCCCGAAATGCAAAAATGAATTTACGTTATGTTGTCAAATAATAAATTCCTTGGAAAGTGTTGGTATGGAGGGCACTCGTGGATACAGTTAGCCATGGAAAGTGAAAGTTATGGTGGAAAAAGGAATAAACTTCATTTTCTGTTTGGGAACTGCCTATATATCTAGCAGGGAAAGTGTTGGGATGCTCCAAGTTGTTTTCGTTGGTGGGATGGATACACCTACCAAATTTTTTTTGGCTTTGAGCTCTGGCACCTCTACAAATCCCTACTTCCCTCCGCGAAGGGCCTTTCTTTTACTTTATGCAATTTTTATTTTTGAATTTGAGTCTGTATCCTCTCTTATAAAAGAACCGACTAGGGGACAATATGATCGTACTTAAATATTGGGTGTAGCTAATATTCGAGTGTGTTTCATGAATGGATCAATGTTTGAGCATGATGGGCTAGGGATAACTTGTTTTACCATTGATATTTTGAAAGACCTGGTTGCTTGTTGATATGCTTGAGTATCTAAATTATTATGTCAAAACTAGACTATTGCTTTGAATCACACAGAAGTCCAAATGTCCATGCTATTAAGAAAAGAATATGATATGACATGATAAACATCACTCCATATCAAAAATTCTGTTTTATCACTTACCTACCCAAGGACGAGCAGGAGTAAAGCTTGGGGATACTGATACATCTCCCACGTATCTATAATTTTTGACAATTCCGTGTTGTTTTATTATCAATCTTGGATGTTTTATAATCATTATATAGTCATTTTATATCATTTTTTTGGTACTAACATATTGACATAGTGCCAAGTGCCAGTTGTTGTTTTCTGCATGTTTTTTACATTGTCGGACATCAATATCAGAAGGAGTCCAAATGCCACGCCAAATTATGATGATTTTTTACGGGCTAGAAGGAACACAACGGGCCTTGCTTGCACCTGAGGGAGTCCCGAGGAAGGGACAACCCACCAGGGCGCACCAGGAGGCCCAGACGGGCCCAGGTGGGTTGTGCCCACCTCGGGTGCCCCCTCGACCGACTATTTGCTCTATAAATACCCCAATATTCCATAAACCCTAGAGGAGTCGACGGAATTTTCATCCATTCGCCGCAGAGTACAGAACCACGAGATCCAATCTAGACACCATCACGGAGGGGTTCACCACTTCCGTTGGTGCCTCTCCGATGATGCGTGAGTAGTTCTTTGTAGACCTTCGGGTCCGTAGTTAGTAGCTAGATGGCTTCTCCTCTCTCTCTCTCTTGATTATCAATACAATGATCTATTGGAGATCCATATGATGTAAGTCTTTTGGCGGTGCGTTTGTTGGGATCTGGTGAACTTCGAGTTTATGATCAGTTATATCTTTGTATATCCATGAAAGTTATTTGAGTTCTTTGATCTCTTATATGCGTGATCTCTTATAGCCTAGTATTTCTTCTCCTATATTTGGGTTTTGTTTGGACAACTTGATCTATCTATCTTCCAATGGGCAGAGGTGCCCGGTAGTGGGTTCGATCTTAGGGTGCTTGATCCCAGTGGCAGAAAGGGAACTGACACATATGTATCCTTGCTACTAAGGATAAAAAGACGGGATCCATATCTGCCGCAATAGATAAACGGATCTTGTCTACATCATGTTATCGTTCTTATTGCATTAGTCCGTTTTTCCATGAACTTAATACACTAGATGCATGCCGGATAGTGGTCGATGTGTGGAGTAATAGTAGTAGATGCATGCATAAGTCAGTGTACTAATCTTGGATGTGATGCATATGTAATGATCATTGCCTGGATATCGTCATGATTATTTTAAGTTCTATCAATTGCCCAACAGTAATTTGATCACCCACCGTTTGCTATTTTTCATGAGAGAAGCCACTAGTGAAACCTACGGCCCCTGGGTCTTCTTTCTCATATATTTTCCTTTGGATCTACTTTTCCCCTGCATTTATTTTCAGATCTATTAAACCCAAAAATAAAAAAATACCTTGTTACAATTTATTTGTTCTGCGATCTATTTATCCATCTACAAATTTACCTCACGTCCTTTATCTACCTTGAGGCGCCGTACCCCGAAAGGGATTGACAACCCCTTTAACACGTCTATTTGCGAGATGTTGTTCTTTGTCTGCGGGGGCTGTTTATGTTGTGTTGCTTGGTGATACTTCTGCAACGTATCTACTTTTCCAAACACTTTTTCCCTTGTTTTGGACTCTAACTTGCATGATTTGAATGATACTAACCCGGACTGACGCTGTTTTCAGCAGAACTGCCATGATGTTGTTTTATGTGTAGAAAACAAAAGCTCTCCGACTGTCCTGAAAATCCACGAAGAAACTTTTTGAAAAAATATAAAAAATACTGGCGAAATAATCAAGACCAGGGGGCCCACACCCTGTCCACGAGGGTGGGGCGCACCCTCCCCCTAGGCGCGCCCCCTGTCTCTTGGGCCCCCTTAGGCTCCGTCGACCTCAACTCCAACTCCATAAATTCCGTCTCGCGGAGAAAAAATTAGAGAGAAAGTTTCATCGTGTTTTACGATACGGAGCCGCCACCAAGCCCTAATCTCTCTCGGGAGGGCTGATCTGGAGTCCGTTTGGGGCTCCGGAGAGGGGGATTCGTGGCCATCGTCATCATCAACCATCCTCCATCACCAATTTCATGATGCTCACTGCCGTGTGTGAGTAATTCCATCGTAGGCTTGCTGGACGGTGATGGGTTGGATGAGATTTACCCTGTAATCAAGTTAGTTTTGTTAGGGTTTGATCCCTAGTATCCACTATGTTCTGAGATTGATGTTGCTATGACTTTGCTATGCTTAATGCTTGTCACTAGGGCCCGAGTGCCATGATTTCAGATCTGAACCTATTATGTTTTCATGAATATATGTGTGTTCTTGATCATGTATTGCAAGTCTATAGTCACCTATTATGTGTTATGATCCGACAACCCCGAAGTGACAATAATCGGGATACTTATCGGTGATGAACGTAGTTTGAGGAGTTCATGTATTCACTATGTGCTAATTCTTTGTTCTGGTTCTCTATTAAAAGGAGGCCTTAACATCCCTTAGTTTCCGCTAGGACCCCGCTGCCACAGGAGGGTAGGACAAAAGATGTCATGCAAGTTCTTTTCCATAAGTACGTATGACTATTTACGGAATACATGCCTACATTACATTGATGAACTGGAGCTAGTTCTGTGTCACCCTATGTTATAGCTATTACATGAGGAATCGCATCTGACATAATTATCCATCACTGATCCATTGCCTACGAGCTTTTCACATATTGTTCTTCGCTTATTTACTTTTCTGTTGCTACTGTTACAATCACTACAAAATCCAAAAACATTACTTTTGCTATTGTTACCTTTGTTATCATACTACTTTGCTACTAAATACTTTGCTGCAGATTCTAAGTAATCCAGGTGTGGTTGAATTGACAACTCAACTGCTAATACTCAAGAATATTCTTTGGTTCCCCTTGTGTCGAATCAATAAATTTGGGTTGAATACTTTATCCTCGAAAGCTGTTGCGATCCCCTACACTTGTGGGTTATCACTTGGTTCTCCTACTGGTTCGATAACCTTGGTTTCATATCTGAAGGAAATACCTACCACTAATGTGCTGCATCATCCCGTCCTCTTTGGGGAAATATCAACGTATCTTCAAGCAATCATTTACTTATGTCTAAATGTGGGATATGGATGCAATCAGTTCAGTTGATGGAATCTACCTCGGTCCTGGTTTATTGGTCCCTTTGTAATTTGTGTTAAATTTTGACCAAAGATTTAACTGAAAAAAAGTTAGTGCAGGTCAGCAAAAATTATATCATTGGATTCATATTTGAACATAGTGTTCAATGATATAATTTTTCTTGACATGCATAAACATTTGTTAGTTAAATTTTTGGTCAAAATTTGGCACAATTACAAAGGGGACCAATTAACCAGGACGGAGGTAGTACGTCAATCACACATGGTTCCCAAATTGGAATCGTGTGCAATGACTTTCATTTTCCCAGTTACATTAATCACACACAGTTGGCTCTAGGTTGCCTTCGAAACTCATTGTGGGATAGAAAACCCTCACCACCCAATTCAAAAAAGAAAAAAGAAAACCCTCACCATCCCCACGTCACAAAAACCCTCACCCGCCCACCACCCCCTCCGGTCCACATTCACACATGTACAAGTGAGGGAGTCCTGGATTATGGGGTCCTCAGGGAGCCGGCCTATGTGACATGGGCTGGACTGATGGGTCGTGAAGATACGAGATAGAAGGCCTTCTCCTGTGTCCAGGCGGGAGTCTCCTTTGCGTGGATGGCAAGCTTGGCATCCGGATGTATAGTTTCCTTCCTCTGTAAACCGACCTTGTACAACCCTAGTCCCCTCTGGTGCTTATATAAACCGGAGGGCTTAGTCCATAGGCAAAATCACAATCAAAACCCCTATACTCACGAAATTCAATCAAGTAGGAAGTTGGGTATTACCTGCATTAAGAGGGCCCAAACCTGGGTAAACATTGTGTCCCCTGCCTCCTATTACCTTCGATCCTTAGATGCATAGTTCGGGACCCCCTACCCGAGATCTGCCGGTTGTTGACACCGACATTGGTGCTTTCATTGAGAGTCCCATTGTGCCATCGCTAGAAGTCTCCATGGCTCCATCGATCATCTACAACAATGGCGCCTTAAGGGAGACTTTTCTCCCCGGCCAAATTTTCGTATTCGGCGGCTTCGCACTACGCGCCCAATCGATTGGCCATGTGGAGCAGATCGGCAGCTACACCCCTGGTCATCAGATCAGTTTGAAAATCTGAACTACAACGCTAACATCGGCGGAGACTTGGTCTTCCAAGGGTTCGCGGCCCCAATCACCACTTTGGCCTTAAATCCGGAGTGCACCACCAGGTCCGAAGGCGAGAGTTTAAAAACCTGCCATGCTCTCTGCAGCTATAGATCCTCACACCAGAGAACCAGAGGGGATCGCTTCACCGGCAGGCCTGGAGTCACGCCAGGCTCCCTCTATCCTCATGGAGCCGGACACGCCTCCGGACACTAACTCTGAACTCTTGAGATCCGCAACATATGAGCTCGACTAGGGTACCTATGTCCTACCCTACTCGACGGACTCTCGCTTCCCTATCCAAACCTCACTCTTAAACGAGGCCCTGGACTTAATGCGATCTCCCGCCATTGCATAAGAATCACTGCCAAACTACGCCCAGCCCCCACTAGGGGTTGAGAGCGGGGAACTTTATGTCCCACCCACCACCCATTTCATAGACCCTGTAGAGGACTTAACCGACATGCTCGACTACGATCCAAAGACATCGACGGTATGGACGACGATGCCGAAGAGGAGAAAAGCCAGAACCCATCATTCACCGGATGCTGGACGGTCATTTCCAGATATGATGTGTACACGGTAGATACACCCAAAGAGGATGACGGTGATGGTGGGAAGGGTCCCATCGAGGACAAGCCTTCTGAGGCACCACCAAAGCGTTGACACTAGCGACGCCACTCGAGATCACGTCGCGAAAAAGACAGCAACACCGGCACCGAAGACAATAATACTCTGGGTAACGTTCAAGACCAAGAAGCCCCTATCGAGACAACATCCGAACAAGATGATTGGGAGGATGGGCAAGTTAACCCCGACGACCCCGTCGGGAACGAGGACTCGGAGGATAGTAACTACCGACCGATCTCCGAAGAGGATGAGAGCCTCAGCGACGAAGATTTCATCATGCCAGAGGAACCCCTCGAACAAGAGCACTTTAAGCACAAGCTAATAGCCACCACAAGAAGCCTGAAAAAGAAGAAGCAGCAACTTCAAGATGATTAGGATCTGCTCAATGACAGATGGACTAATGCCCTGGCAGCCGAGGAATACGGCCTCGCACACCCAACTAAGAGTTACCCGAAGCGCAAGTTGCTACCCCAATTCGACGATGAGGCCCCAGAGCCTATACCGCCAACGCGTAACGCTGCCAACAGACCAGACCGACCACCACATGGCCGGGATAGAGCGACAACTCAAGCCGAGCACCAGCCTGCACCACCCTGCCATAAAGGCAGAGAGACAGTGGCTGTAGGATACGCTTATGACCTACGACATGACCTAGATAATAGATCCGGCCAGACCAGATCAATCTATGGATCAAGGGGACATGCCCCAGCAGGAGAAGATGACCATCAGGCCTGGCGCAACAAGCACACCTCCACCCGGGCCGAAAACCGTATATGGACTTCATCAGAACTGCGTCGTGACGTTGCCTGATACAGAGGCGCCACACACACCCTATGCTTCACCGATGAGGTAATGGAGCACCAGTTCCAAGAAGGGTTGAACACCATGAACATTTAATCATACGATGGCACAATGGATCACGCAGTATGGATTGAAGACTTTCTTCTCCACATTCACATGGCTCGCGGTGACGATTTGCACGCCATCAAATACCTCCCCCTAAAACTTAAGGGACCAGCTAGGCATTGGTTAAACGGCCTCCCAAAAAATTCTACTGTAAGCTAGGAAGAACTGGAGGATGCCTTTAGAGACAACTTCCAAGGCACTTATATCCGGCCTCCGGACGCCGATGACCTCAGTCACATAGTCCGGCAGCCCGGAGAATCAGCCAGAAAATTCTGGACCCGGTTCCTAACTAAAAAGAACCAAATTGTTGATTGTTCAGACGTCGAGGCTCTAGCAGCCTTTAAACACATCATTCGCGGTGAATGGCTCGCCCGACACCTCGGCCAAGAAAAGTTGAATTCCATGGAAGCCCTCACATCACTTATGACCCACTTTTGCGCAGGCGAAGATAGCTGGCTAGCCCGTAGCAGCAACAGTACCAGCGACCCTGGCACTTCTGAAGCCAGAAACAACAACGGCAGGCCCCGACGCAACAAAAACAAGCATTGGAGAAACACTGACAATGCCGAAGACACGGCGGTCAACGCCGGATTCAATGGCTCCAAACCTGGTCAGCGGAAGAAGCCATTCAAAAGAAAGAAAGACAGTTCATCTAGCCTGGACCGAATACTCGATCGACCTTGCTAGATCCATGACACCCCTGACAAGCCTCGCAACCATACCAACAGAAGTTTTTGGGTCTTTAAATAGGCCGGTAAGTTAAACACCGAGCACCCGGGGAAAGGATAGACCAAAGAGGATGACGACGAGGAGCTTCGCGCACCGAACACTTGGGGGAGGGGGGGGGCAGAAGAAATTTCCCCCCGAGGTCAAAACGGTGAACATGATATACATTACTCACATCCCCAAGAGGGGGCGTAAGCACATGTTAAGGGACATCTATGTAATAGAGCTAGTCGCCCCAAAATTTAACCCATGGTCAGCTTGACCGATCACTTTCGATCGCAGAGACCATCCGACCAGTATCCATCATGAAGGTTCAGCCGCGTTGGTCCTCGACCCAATTATCGATGGATTCCACCTCATGAGTGTCCTCATGGACAGCGACATCAGTCTTAACCTACTCTATCAGGACACAGTCCGCAAAATGGGTATTGACTCGTCAAGAATCAATCCCACCGAAACTACCTTCAAAGGAGTAATACCTGGCATATAGGCCCGCTCCACGGGCTCAATCACATTGGAGGTCGTCTTCAGTTCACATTGGAGGACTTGATCTTCGACATCGTCCCTTTCCGTAGTGGCTATCATGCACTGCTCTGACGAACTGCGTTTGCCCGCTTCAACACGGTCCTGCATTATACTTATCTAAAACTCAAGATGCCAGGACCACGCGGTGTTATAACAGTCCAAGGAAACATGGAGCACTCCCTCCGTGCTGAGGAACACACCGTGACCCTCGCAGCGGAAGTGCGGGTCGGCCTTATCAAGCCAAACTCCACATCGATAGTCTAGCCCCCGGACCCTGTGAAAAGAGTTTCGACTACCTTGCATAATGACAGCCCAGCTCGTCAGGAGCTCGATTAGCAATTCAGCCTATGTCTTAGCCCTAGTCGAACATCGGCGTATGTACCGCATGCACATAACTACACACTAAAGGTACCAAGGGAGACGATGGAGGCATATCAAGGATAAAGTCCACAATATGGCTCAACCGTACGTGGACCCTCATATCTACATTTTTTTTAAAAACTTTCATTTTCCTTTTCTGGTTCCCTACAACCCACATCACCTTTTTATGGTGCCAAAAGCCCTTTTCCCGGACCCTTATGAAACATGCTCATTAATCCTCTCAAAGGATCACACACCAAGGCGAAAAGCAACGCAAATGCATGGCAGAGTACCTAAAGGATCTTCAAAGATCGCCTCTTCCCTTTTTTAGTATCTGTACACAACTTTCCCTTGCGCTCGACATGTAAAATAGCCTCGACGCTTATAGAATTATCTGTACAAATACGTTTTGACGTATCGATCATAATATAATAGAAACAATTTTTCGCCCAACCTATTTGGTACTGGCTCATTCCCTAATATGTATTCCCTCCTTTTCGTCTGATTGTCATGTACACCTCGGGACGACTTAAATCGCCAGGGGCTCCATTCAGCCACGTACATTTATCAAAAATAACATAAGTCCGAACACTTTTACAATACAATTCGGCGTCCCGAATCTAGCATTATATGCATTGGCTCCGAATCCTGTCTTGGCTCAATAGTTGGGTTGCCCGGCTCCTGTGGTTACTACCTTACATTCGGATTGTTCGGCTAAGGAAGTAAAGTGAGAACTACTGCGATTGTGTTTCTGGTTCATCCGGATAAACACCTCACTAGAGAAAGCCGAAAACTGACTGTCATGATGCGGCGAGAGCTGGTCAGCTATTCGGTGACTAAGTATAAATCTCTTGCGATTTTTTCTATGGCACATGAAGGACCGGTCTTCACCATGTTAGGTGTCTACAACAACCAAGTTCGGATAACCGAACAATACCAGGGGCTGCGCCTACAATCTTATTGTTAAACTCCTATGGATAAGTGAGAGTGACAAAGCCGCATAGTCTGATTGCATAGTTCGCCCCACTAACACCTCCTTTAAGTACCAAGTCGTTTGGGTTAAGCGTGTTTTTGTGTTGTTTCGGATACCCCCGTACTATCTACGTGAGGGGCTGAAGCCGACGACTGGCCAACTCTCAGATTCAATAAACGGCCGCAATGGATGCGATACATTCATTCAAAAATGATGTCCTTCGAACGCTGGCCCTCTACAATGCAGGATCCTTCAAGGATATCATTGAAATACCGCTCCGGCATACGGTGCTCCTTCCCTGCGGGCGGTCCCTCGGTTGCAAGATTGGTGGCATTCATCTTTGCTCACTACACCTTGACATGGGCCAAGGCTATCCGGGCACCTTTGATACAGACTGTCCGCTTTATAGCATCAAGCCGGGGGCAGACATCGACTAGCCGCTTCACAAGCCCAAAATAGCTAATGGGTATAGGTTCGGCTGGCCAAAGACAGACTATAATATCCTTCATGGCAAGTTCAGCCACCCTATGCAGCTAAGTCAGCTATTTCAGCTGATCACTTAGGGGCACAGGATGCTCTGGCGCAAGGTACTGCGACCAGAACAGCTTCTCTGTTGAGCTCCCCTCTTCGGCTCGGAAGAAATCCGCAGCATCATCAATGCTTTGGGGTAGATCCGCAAACGCGCCTGGAGAACTCTAAATGCGTGTCTGTAAGGTGTATTTTCTCCTTACAAATTTGCTCTGCATATTAAAGACCTTACCCGCCGCGATCTGCTTGGCCTCTCGGATCTCCCGACAGGCGCCTTCGGCTTCAACCCGGGCATCCTTCACACTTTGGAGTGTTGTAGCAAGTTCATAGTCTCGATCCGACACCTTGCTCTCCAACGACTCACATTTGCTTATAGCATCTGTGAGCTCTTGTTGGACTTCATCCAACCTCGCTTTATGTTTTTGGCAGACGACTCGCTACTCGTCTGCCTCCTTCTTGGCCTCAGCCAGCGCACTCTTGAGGTCCTCGACCTCAGACGCGTCAACTATGAGTGTAATCATAAAGCTCATTTAGATAACAAATCGGAACTCATATCATTTCAGATACGCTTCTGTATCACATACCTTGCCTTTGTTCCAACTTCCGCTTTAGTTCGGACAGTTCGGCGGCATGCGAGGTTGCCGCTAGCATCGAAGCCTATTCATCAAAAGAGACATATATGTTAGCTCTTGCGAAGCATTATTCGATCCTCTCTTCGTCCTTTCTTCGCGAACGCCAAACAGAGTCTCAGGGGCTACTATCTATACACAGGCATTCCTTTTGCAAACAGCCAAAAATATATTATGTCACATACCTCAAAGCCTGTTAAAAGGGTGGTATAGGCTTGGTTCAATCCATTTTTAGTGGATCAAACCTTTTCAACCACCACACCCATCAGGGTACGGTGTTCCTCCACAATGGAAGCACTCTGAAGCGCTTCCACCAGAGTGTCCAGCGCCTCCGAATCGATAGAGGACGCCAGTGCAGATGGTGCACCGCCTTCTTTCTAAGGAGGCTGCTCGCTCGATTTCGGAGACGTATGGGCCTCCGGAATAATATTCGGTTGGGGGCCGAATTGAGCTTGGCCCCCGTCGCCGGTCTCCATGGGGATCAATTTCCCCCCTTTTCGGCAACAGAGGTATTACCCTCTGTTGCCACCTCCACGGCCTTCTGCACCTCCCTAGACAACACTTCGGTGTTGTCCGTAGCGGTGCATGGAGAGACCTGCAGAGTCAATCGCTCTGCATCGCATTCGGCCCGAGCGAGTTCCCAGATGACAACGATCGTTGGGGGAGATCGCGAGCCGGACTGCAACACACAATTCAATATGTTAAAATCACAAGGCATAAATTCAGATATGTGTATGGTGTCTTCGGATACTTATGATCCAGCCAAGGGTTTCGGCCTGGGGTGCCACTCGGGGATGGCATCGGCTTCCGCTTTGGAATCATCTGGAAGGGAGGGTTTCCCCTTCTTGGACGCCTCCGCCTCTAGATCCGCGGAGGCCGCCCTTTTCTTCTTTCCCCCGTTAAGGGGCGTGTTGCTCTCTTCCTCCTCTACATATTCGTCATGAGAGGAGGAGGTCTCGGTATCTTCGGACACAACATCCAAAGCGCCCTTACGACGGAGGCCACCACTGGCCTCCTTGCCCTTCTTCTTGGCCTTCTTCTCCGGCGCCTGATACGGTGCCAGAACCAGCATCTTCGTCAACAAAGGGATGGCTAGGTCTTCGGGCAGCGGACCTGGACATTGGATTTGCTCCGCGTTCTTTGTCCAGTCCCGTGGGAGTAATGGAATGTTCAATATACTCCTTGGATTTTCAAATTAAAGTCATCATAAAACTTATGGGAGTGGCCGGACGATCGGAGTCGACGCTACGGTCTTTGGTCGTTTCCGGCCACGACTTTTGAGCCTTGAAAAGCAGCTTCCATATGTATTCGTGCGTCGTGCCGAAGAACCACTACAGGGTCCAAGGACCGACCGGGTCGAATTCCCACATATGTAGAGTCCGGCATTGGCAAGGGAGAATCCGGCGAAAAAGCATCACCTCGATCACACTGGTAAGACTAGTGTTCTTGTTTATCATACCCTTGACGCGGCTCTCCAGCATTGTCAGCTTGATGGGCGACTCCCAATCTAGGCACTTATTGAGCCAGGATGGAAGCCGCATCGGGGGCCCAGACTTGAACTCAGGAGCGGCGGCCCATGTGGCATCGCAGGGTTCCGTGATATAGAACCACCCCTACTGCCATCCCTTGACAGTCCCCACAAAGGTCCCCTTTGTCTAGGTGTCGTTGGGAAGTTTGCTCACCATGGCGCCGCTGCAGTCCGCCTGTTGGCCTTCAAGCACCTTTGGCTTCACATTGAAGACCTTGAGCCATAGGCCGAAGTGGGGAGGGATGCAAAGGAATGCCTCGCACACGATGATAAACGCCAAAATGTTGAGGAAGGAATATGGGGCTAGATCATGAAAATCTAACCCATAGCAAAACATGAGACCGCGGATGAAAGGATGAAGGGGAAACCCTAGTCTGCGAAGGAAATGGTGGATGAACAATACTCTCTTATTAGGATTCGGAGTGGGAATGATCTGCTTTCTGGTAGGGAGCTGGTGGATTATATCCGCGGCCAGGTACCTAGCTTCCCGGAGCTCCATGATCTTCTCCTCTGTAACAGAGGAAGCCATCCACTTGCCTTGCGCTCCAGATCCGGACATGGCTGGGGTGTTTGGTGGCAATGGAAAAGATTGGAACTTGGGCGCTAGAGCTCGAATGGCAGATGGGCAGAGGAGGAAGAAGGTGTGGGGTAAAAAGACAGATCCTTATCTTCTTATAAAAGGCAGTGGATATCAAGCATTCCCTCATAAGCCTTAAATCTTTCCTATTCCAAAGGGCACATGCGAATGGCATGGTTGGATTACCCAAACCCCTCTTGATGAGAATCCCGTGATAAGGAGAGATGATCTCTACTTTGACAAGACGTGTCAATGACCGTGTCTCGAAACACGAAGCGGGGGCTGGAAAACTGTTCGGGATACTAACAAGGCTAGGACATAATGCCTCGCCGAAAAAATTGCCTATGTACGTGACTTACTTTGTTTAGAGTATTTTTGCCCTCACAGCTCAAAGTTGTAATTATTAAACAGAGCTGATACAGCTATTATGTGTGAATGACTCCTTTGGAGTATTCGGAGAAGGAACTCGCCTTGCAATGCCGAAGACACTCTGCGTGCCGGATACATCGTCATAGAAGCCCACTTTAGTGGCTACTGAGGGAGTCCTGGACTATTGGGTCCTTGGGGAGCCGGCCTATGTGACATGGGTCGGACTGATGGGCCATGAATATACCAGATAGAAGGCCTTCTCCCATGTCTGGATGGGAGTCTCCTTTGCGTGGATGGCAATCTTGGCGTCTGGATGTATAGTTTCCTTCCTTTGTAAACTGACCTTGTACAACCCTAGTCCCCTCCGGTGCTTATATAAACCAAAGGGTTTAGTCCATAGGGAGAATCACAATCATACAAGCTAGATATCTAGGGTTTAGCCATTACGATCTCGAGGTAGATCAACTCATGTAACCCCTATACTCATCAAAGTCAACCAAGCAGGAAGTAGGGTATTACATCCATTAAGAGGGCCAGAACCTGGGAAAACATCATGTCCCCTGCCTCCTGTTACCTTTGATCCTTAGACGTATAGTTCGGGACCCCCTACACGAGATCTGTCGGTTTTGACACCGACAACAAGCTCCTCCGTGACTCTGCATTGCGTTGGCTATCGCCGCGGCAACCACTTAGCTCGACGCCTGTCACCGTCGCCAGGCTGCCAGCAAACTCCACTGCATTTCGCCAATTCCGCTTGTTGCCGCTTATCGCCATCGACTTTCTCGACGTTGGTCGCGGTTGACACAGCTTCGCCCGATTAGGGAATCTGCGGTATTGAGGGTTTTTTCTCATGGACAACAAGGTAACTAATTTACTGAGATGTTCTCTCATTTCTTATCCCAGTTCATCTGCCTACTTTAATCACCCGACCGAAATAGCCATGAATTTATTTTTATTCGAGCTGATTTGAGGGTTTTCTTTCATTCATAGAGTGCATAGTGCACGGACACATCAGGACTTTGCGGCCTCGGCCAGGCATCCGTGGAGTTCCATCTCACCGTAACATGACTTCAGGATGTGCACGGTATGTTCAATCTCACCCTACATCGGTTGGCATGGCCTACTTTCCTGAACATACACTATATATTGCTACATTTGGATAAAAGGTGCCACATCCAACATATAGATCAAAGGGGATTTTTTCCTCTTCCTTCTATACTAGGCAAATTAATGATATATTGTTCTTTCGATTACTCTATTTCCATGACATCATGGTTACACTATATGTTTAATTATAGACTTTTGTCCTTTGATTCCAACTGTTATACTATTATTTCAATTTTGCCTATATTTGCATGTTACCATATTCTTTAACAATCCTACAATTTTCTACAGCACGTCCCTTGCTATGCAACATCATCTTTAGTACATAATCTTGCCCTTTACATAAGTCAAGTCTGCAGGGATGTCATACCGAACAAAAACCATGGATTTACAATCGTTGCTTCTGTAAGACTTGATGAACATGGTCACTCCTATTTTGGCACGAGCCTTTGGACAAAAATTAAGTTTTATGCACTGAAATCTGGCACTAAAATTGCACTGCACATAAAAGAGACTGGTCATGAGATATATGTTAACATCCCCGATGATATCATCCGTCCAAACTTTGTTAGAAGTAAGTGTTCTTTTCAAGTATCTGCATGTTGACTTACCTAGCAATATCGAAGGAATTGTGTAGTATTTAAGCAACCAATTGTTATTCCATTTTCTTACTCTATTCATACCTACTAACTTCTAGTTACTAATACACTTCTCTTTTGCCATGTTTTAACTAAATATTCCCTATACTCCCACTTCTACCAGAAAGCGCCACTGACAAGGAGACTCTAGAGGTGGAGAACGAGGCTGCCAACAAGCAGAGGCGGGTCAAGCAAGAACCACAAGTGACTCCAGCAGGCCTAGACTTCATCAGTAGCCTCCCTGATGAGATGTTGATAGTCATCATCTCCCTCCTAACAATCAAATATGGGGCACTGACAACCGTCCTTTCCCGGCGTTGGCGCCCCCTATGGCACTCCACCCCTCTTGACCTCATTGATGCCCATGACCTCTGCCATGGCTATCGCAAAAGCTTGGATGCGTTGTCCAATATCCTGAGAGTCAGCCTGGCCCAATCAGAGTCGTCTGCATGGTCAAGTTCCATTCCAACGGGAAGGACTGAGCCAAGCTTGACGAGTGCTTCTGATTCCCCGCCCTAGATCAGCTCAAGGAGCTCATTTCTAATGATGGGCATATGTGCTCACTGCCAACGTCCGCGCTCCACTTCGCACCCATGCTGCGCCTCGCCAAGTTCATGATCTGCCATCCCCCCTTAATGATGTGCCCACACTTTTTCTACCAGTCTGAAGCACCTCGAGCTCGTCGCCGTTTGCATCCCAAAGGATGACATGGAGCATCTGCTCTACGACTGTACTACACTCGAGTACCTTCATCTTTAGGCAATCAATGGGTTCAGTAGCTTCCACATCACCTCCATGACTCCCTGGACTATTTATGTGTGTTGTTGGTGCTGCAACAAGAGATGACAAAAGGTGTACCACAGTATGGTCAGTGAGGACACACCATCATTTGAGAGATTAGTTGTAGTTGATCAAGAAGGTCCAACTAGAACGAATGTCATTTCTGCGGTAAAATTGACAGTGTTGGGCTACTCGCCAGACATATACTCCAAACTTGATATTGCATCCTGCTACTTCTTGAGCTTGCATTGGTTTTTCCCTTGAAAAGGAATGGGTGATGCAGCAAATAGAGATAAGTATTTCCGCAGTTAAGAACCAAGATGTCAATCTAGTAGGAGATACAAGCAAGTCTCCAATCTACGAACCTGCACAAACAATCAAGCACTTGCACCCAACGCACTAAAGGGGTTGTCAATCCCTTTACGGTCACTTGCAAAGGTGAGATCTGATGGAGATAGGTATAAAAGATTACTAAAACATAAAACAAAATAAAAGTAAATAAATTGCAGCAAGGTATTTTTAGGTTTTTTGGTTTCTAGATCTGAAAATATATGATGGAAAATAGACCCGGGGGCCATAGATTTCACTAGAGGCTTCTCTCTTGAAGGAAAATAATATGGTGGGTGAACACATTACTATCGAGCAATTGATAGAAAAGTGCTAAGTTATGACGATATCTAAGTCAATGATTATGAATATAGGCATCACGTCTGTGTCAAGTAGACCGACTCTGGCCTGCATCTACTACTATTACTCCAACATCGACCGCTATCCAGCATGCATCTAGAGTATTAAGTTCATAAGAACGGAGTAACGCCTTAAGAAAGATGACATGACGTAGAGGAATAAACTCAAGCAATATGATGAAACCCCTATCTTTTTACCTTGATGGCAACAATACAATATGTGTCTCGCTACCCCTACTTTGTCACTGGGTGAGATCACTGCAAGATTGAATCCAAAACTAAGCACCTCTCCCATTGCAAGGAAAACCAATCTAGTTGGCCAAACCAAACCAATAATTCGAAGAGAAATACAAAGATATCAAATCATGCATATAAGAATTGAGAGAAGATTCAAATAATATTCATAGATAAACTGATCGTAAATCCACAATTCATCGGATCTTGACAAACACACTGCAAAAGAAAATTACACCGGATAGGTCTCTAAGAACATCGAGGAGAACATGGTATTGAGGATCAAAGAGAGAGAAGAAGCTATCTAGCTACTAGCTATGGACCCGTAGGTCTGTGGTAAGCTACTCACACTTCATCGAAGGGTAATAGAGATGATGTATAAGCCCTCCATGATCAAACCCCCCTCCGGTATGGTGCCGGAAAAGGTCCCTAGATGGGATCTCACTGGTGTAGAATGTTATGACGGCGGAAACATTTTTGGTGGACTCTTTTGGTCATTTGGGAATATTTCTTAATTTATAGGCCTAGAATTAGGGTTAGAGGAGCTCTGATGGGCCCACAAGCCCTCAGAGAGCCCCCCCTCGGGTGCGCCCCTGTGGCTTGTGGCCACCTCGGGACTCATGTGACTTCATCTCCAAGTCCTACGTGTGTCTTCTGGTCCAAGAAAAATCATCGTGGAAGTTTTATTCCGTTTGGACTCCATTTGATATTCCTTTTCTGTAGAACTCAAAAACAAGGAAAAACAGAAGCTGGCACTAGGCTCTGGGTTAATAAGTTAGTCCCAAAAATAATACAAATGGGCATATTAATGCATATATAACATCCAAAATAGAAAATATAATAGCATGGAACAATCAAAATTATAGATACGTTGGAGACGTATCAGATCCACACCCATTCAGGTACAACAGTCGCCTTCTACCTCTCCTTCTTGAAATTTTCATTATTTCTAATTTTGAATATGTATGTTCTTCTATCAACCAGAAAATGATTCCGACAAGCTTGACCTCGAATCTGTGCATAGTGGAGGTCTTGGCACTAGAATCTATCGGCCCCAACCTGGACCAAGTTGTTAGTTTCCTGAGATGCTTTCCCTGCCTAGAGAAGCTATATATCAAGGTGATGTTCCTTTCCTGTTAACCATAATGGAGTTCAATTTTTGGCACCTTTCCCAACTCTACAATGACAATGTACTGCGATTTCTGAAGGAATTTTGGAGGATTTCAGTACATACATGTTTCCCCCCATATTGGTTGCTTGATTCATATGGTTACAATCCATAAGCATTTCTCCTTTGGATTAATCCGTACTAGTTTTCTTAGGGAATTTTTCATCCAATCCAACCTCTTGTGAAGAAGGCTACATTTTTCTAGATTGTAATCAAATGCCCATGTTAATCATGTCAGATTGAAGCTAACACGTTACTGCATTTTACAAATCCTGCAAACCAAATAAGCCTGTAGTAGTGTTCAAAACTGCATGTAGGCACTACATGTTTTGCACGTTTTGCTCTTTTGGAGATAACATTAGGCCCGGTGGTGGATAATGTGATACAATATGAAAATCACATCGAATGCCTAGATCTGAATTTCTCAGAAACTACTTTGAACTCCTACCGAGGGACCTTACCGGAGATTATATTTGCTAGGTTCTTTGTTGTTAGAGCAAGGGTCCTGAAGGTAATGAGGTTTGCCCTAGATTTATTTTGCAAAAATGAATGGTTTGTTGATCAGCGCCAGTGGCTGCGGTGGAATGGAAAATGCTCTGAAAAAGCTTAATTTCATTTTGGAACTTCAGATGATAGAGTAATTGGAAGTCATCGTGTCAAACCCATACATGACTTGTCAGTGGTTGATCCCTTTGCAGAAATGATGAGGTTTTGAAACCATCCTTACTAGTGGTAATATTAGTTTGAATCTCGCTTATATCCATGTTCAGCTGATCAGCACGGGCGTTTGCGGCTGAATGAGCTGAATTTCATTTCTAATATCAGTTTGAACCTTCTAATCTTCGAATTTGAGCCATATAACTCTGGAGTTTGAACCTTCTAATGTTTGGGGCTTTTGTGGTACAGTCGTTGAAATGGCATTGTATGAGACTCGTATATTGGTAGTACTATTTTGACCTTAATATGAAATGGACTTGGATTTTATTAGCCATTCTCCAATGTGTTTCTCTTGTTAATCTCATAGCACACAATCTATATATCTAACTCAACTTTGATTTTCGACATTATTGCACACAGTTAGTTTCTTCAACCATGTGCCTTGTAGAGCGCATAATTAATTATTGCAATCGAGTGTCGGTCATCACCCTTCTGTGTAAGTTTGACCTCATCACCCACGGGCAAACTTATGATCGACGTCATTCCACACACTTCATTTTTACAAAGCTTTTTTCCAATAAATGCCCACGATTTTCCCCTCTTCTACCGATGCGTGGCGAAACTAGCCAGGCGGGAAGCTTGTAGGGTAAGTTGGGGGGTTGCACGGGAACAGGCTTACCAATGATACATTTGGCGCCTCTTTGAGCGCACACGTGGTCAAACGAAATGCGTGCGGGGTGCTCAAGCATGCACTGGAATCCTCCCCTATGAACGTTGTGACAAGACGTGACAATTACAGGCCGACCGACCCCCATTTATTACATCAGCCATTTATCCCTTGCGTCTCTTCAACCTTTCGACCGTGCCCCAGTATTGCAAGAAGCACACCCACCATGACAATTCTTAGAGGGTGTCCCGCACGGCTCCAATGGCGCTCCAAGCTGCTATTGATGATGAGCAGTAGTTCACCATAAATGCCGTGGTGGACACCCACAGAAGGTTCACGAAGCTCTTGGTGGTGTACACCAACAACCCGGTCTGGGCGGAGCACTCCATCCACATAATGGATTTGTTGCTTGCTAAGGAGAAGTACAAGGGGGTCGGGTTCGACCTCGAGTACACCCCTGTTCATGTCGGGTCTCGTCCCAAGGTCCCCGTCGCCTAGATGTGCGTCTGCAATCACGCCCTCGTAAACACCTACAACCTGGCCACAAGGCCTTGAGAGCGTTTCACCAGGTTTGTCAACAGCGCCCACTACATGTTTGCTATGGTGGACATCACCGACGATATAAAGGTGCTGAAGAATTCGGGCATCACCTGCCAGAATCTTGTTGACATCTAGGGCCAATACAAGACCTGGGACAACAAGAAGCATAATAAGGACTCACTAGTTCACCTCACCGAGGCCTTCATTGATGCCTACTATAGACCTGAAGGATTCCTGCAACAAGGACAACCGTGCATGGCACTCGGCCAAGATGGATAAACTAGAGAAAGCACATGTCGTGTACATGGCCAAGGAGGCATACACGAAGTACGAGATATACAGGCGGATCGTTGACACGAGGAAGTGCTCATTCCGCAAAACAGCCAAGGATCCAGCCGGAAGCAGAGCAATGGCAAGCTTCGTGCTACTTCTTGAGCTTGCGTTGATTTTTCGCTTGAAGAGGAAAGGGTGATGCAGAAAAGTAGAGATAAGGATTTCCCTCATTTAAGAACCAAGGTATCAATCCAGTAGAGACACGAGCAAGTCTCCTATCTATGCACCTGCACAAATAATCAAACATTTGCACCCAACGCGATAAAAGGGTTGTCAATCCCTTCATGGTCACTTGCAAAGGTTAGATCTGATAGAGATAGATATAAAGATTAGTAAAACGTACAACAAAATAAAAGTAAATAAATTGCAGCGAGGTATTTTTGAGGTTTTTTGGTTTATTGGTCTAAAAATATATGATGGAAAATAGACCCGGGGGCCAAAGGTTTCACTAGAGGCTTCTCTCTTGAAGGAAAATAATACAGTGGGTGAACAAATTACTGTCGAGCAACTGATAGAAAAGCGAAAAGTTATGACAATATCCAAGGCAATGATTATGAATATAGGCATCACATCCGTGTCAAGTAGATTGATTCCTGCGTGCATCTACTACAATTACTCCACACATCGACCACTATCCAGCATGCATCTAGAGTATTAAGTTCATAAGAACGGAGTATTGCCTTAAGCAAGATGACATGATGTAGAGGGATGAAATCAAGCAATATGATGGAAGACCCATCTTTTTACCATTGATGGCAACAATACAATATGTGTCTCGCTACTCCTACTTTGTCACTCGGTGAGATCACCACAATATTGAACCCAAAACTAAGCACCTCTCCCACTTCAGGAAAAACCAATCTAGTTGGCCAAACCAAACCAAAAATTCGAAGAGAAATACAAAGATATCAAATCATGCATATAAGAATTTAGAGAAGATTCAAATAATATACATAGATAAACTGATCATGAGTCCACAACTCATCGGATTTCGACAAACACACCGCAAAAGAAAATTCCATCGGATAGATCTCTAAGAACATCGAGGAGAACATGTTATTGAGGATCAAAGAGAGAGAACAAGCATCTAGCTACTAGCTATGGACCCGTAGGTATGTGGTAAACAACTCACAGTTCATGGGAAGGGCAATAGAATTGATGTAGAAGCGCTCCGTGATCGAATCCCCCTTCGACAGGGTGCCGGAAGAGGTCCCTAGATGGGATCTCATGGGTACAGAAGAATACGGCAGCGGAAAAGTATTTTGGTGGACGCTCCTAGTCATATGGGAATATTTGGAAATTTATAGGCCAAGAATTAGGGTTAGAGGAGCTCCGAGGGGCCCTCAAGCCCTCAGGGTGCCTCCTTAGGGCGCGCCCCTATGGCTTGTGGCCACCTCGGGATTCTTCTGAATTCATCTGCAAGTCCTACGTGTGTCTTCTGGTCCAAGAAAAATCATCACGAAAGTTTTATACCGTTTGGACTCCGTTTGATATTCCTTTTCTGTAAAACTCAAAAACAAGGGGAAAACAGAAAGTGGCACTTGACTTTGGGTCAATAAGTTAGTTCCATATGGAATATAAAATAGCATATTAGTAGATATAAAACATCCAAAACACATAATATAATTATAGATACGTTGGGGACGTATCAAGCATCCCCAAGCTTAATTCCTGCTCGTCCTCGAGTAGGTAAATGATAAAAAACTGAATTTTTGACGTGGAATGCTACGTAACATATTTAACCATTTAAATTTCTTTATTGTGGCATGAATATTCAGATCCATAAGATTCAAAACAAAAGTTTAATATTAACATAAAAACAATAATAGTTCAAGCATACTAATAAAACAATTGTGTTTTGTCAAAATAACATGGCCAAAGAAAGTTATCCCTACAAAACCATATAGTCTAGCTATGCTCCATCTTCATCACACAAAGTATTAAATCATGCACAACCCCGGTTTTAGCCAAGCAATTGTTTCACACTTTAGTATTCTTTCATGCAATACATGAGCGTGAGCCATGGATATAGCACTCTAGGTGGAATAGAATATGGTGGTTTGGAGAATACAAAAAGAAAAAGATAGTCTCACATCAACTAGGCGTATTAACGGGCTATGGAGATGCCCATCAATAGATATCAATGAGAGTGAGTAGGGATTGCCATGCAACGGATGCACTAAAGCTATAAGTATATGAAAACTCAAAAAGAAATTAAGTGGGTGTGTGATGACCCACAAGTGTATGGGGTCAATTGTAGCTCTTTTCGGTAAGTAAGAGTGTCGAACCCAATGAGGAGCAGAAGGAAATGACAAGTGGTTTTCAACAAGGTAATGTCTGCAAGTGCTGAAATTGTAAGTCGAACCCAATGAGGAGCAGAAGGAAATGACAAGTGGTTTTCAACAAGGTAATGTCTGCAAGTGCTGAAATTGTAAGTAGTGGAGTAGTTTGGTCGCAAGATAATTTGTAACGAGCAAGTAACAATAGTAGTAACAAAAGTGCAACAAGGTAGCCCAATCCTTTTGAGACAAAGGACAGGCCAAAACTGTCTCTTATAATTAGCAAAGTGTTCTTGAGGGTACACGGGAATTTCATCTAGTCACTTTCATCATGTTGGCTTACTTCGTGGTCGGTACTTTGATAATTTGATATGTGGGTGGACCAGTGCTTAGGTGTTGTTCTTACTTACCTCCTACTTATGATTAACCCTCTCACAAGCATCTGCAACTACGAGAACCATAGCATGAAACTTTTGGATCCAGTCGGTCCCTTATAGAATAGCGCATAAACTGGGTTTAAGCTTCTGTCACTCTCGCAATCCACCATCTAATAACTACTCCACAATGCATTCCCTTAGGCCCAAATATGGTGAAGTGTCATGTAGTCGATGTTCGCATGACACCACTAAGAGAATGGCAACATACATACCATCAAAAAATTGAACACATATCAAGTTCACATGATTACTTGCAACATGATTTCTCCCGTGACCTCAAGAACAAAAGTAACTACTCATAAATGATAAACATGCTCAAGATCAGAGGGGTATTGAATAGCATAATGGACCTGAACATATAATCTTCCAGCAAATAAACCATATAGTAATCAACTACAAGATGTAATCAACACTACTAGTCACCAACGGGCACCAATCTATAGTTTTGATACAAAGATTGAACGCATGAGATGAACTAGGGTTTGAGAGGAGTTGGTGCTGTGAAGATGTTGATGAGGATGGCCCTCCCCAAGATGGGAGAGTTGTTGGCGATGATGATGACGATGATTTCCCCCTCTGGGAGGGAAGTTCCCCCGGCAGAATCGCTCCGCCAGAGAGCAAAAGTGCTCCTGCCCAAGTTCCGCCTCGAGACGGCGGACCTTCGTCCCGGATGTCCTCACCTTTATTTTTCTAGGTCAAAATGACTTATATGCCAGAAGATTGGCACCGAAGATGGGCCGAGGAGGGCACAATAATAGTCTCCAACGTATCTATAATTTTTTATGTATTCATGCCATGTTTATAAATTTTTTACATGATTTTGGTATGATTTGGTTAGAACTAATCTGGACTGACGTTGTTTTCAACAGAACTACCGTGGTGTTGTTTTTGTGTAGAAATAAAAGTTCTCGGAATGCGCTGAAAATCAACAGAGATTTTTGCTGGAAAATATAAAAATACTGGAACAAAAAGTTATTGGAGGGGAGTCCCGTGGGGCCCACGAGGGTGGATGTAGCGACCAAACCTCAAATAGTCTAGTCTCTGTGCATTAGTGTCATCCCTAAATTGGTAATGCTGACACGCACAGTACTTGAGGATTTATAACAAAGTTTCAATCACACACTTCTTACATCGAATGTCTCAAAAGAGAACTTATTACAATAATATGGCTTAAGGCCATCTAAAAACAATAACAGCAGAAGGCTTGGAAGATAGAGTGAGTCCATCAACTCCAACGGCATAGCTCGGTGAAAGACAACGACCTATGGCACCTTACTTGTCGTCTGAAAAGTCTGCAACATGAAACGACGCAACCCGAAACATGTCAGCACATGGAATATGCTGGCAATGTAACACATAGAGTAATGAACAGAATGATTACTATCACTACATGCATATATGGCTGGTGGAAAGCTCTATGGTTACAGTTTTGCATAAAGCCATTTTTTTCTTACAACAAAGGAATAAGTTTTATGTAACTATCATGGTGGTTGTTAAACATTGAGAAGGTTCCTCCAACTCAATCCCAATTAAGCATCATCATTAAAACCTATCAAATTAATTTAGAGTGATGAGATCAACATGATAATCCAAGAACCAGATACTCAAGACGTCCATAACCGGGGACACGGCTAACCATGATTAGTTTGTACACTCTGCAGAGGTTTGTACACTTTTCCCCACAAGACTCGAATACATTCACGGTCGGAGATTCGAGACACGGTATTTCTAAAGCATTAACTCTCTACTCTGGACAGACAGTACCACCTACAACCCACTACATCTGCTAGTCTACCTCTTCCAGAACTTCACGCAACTTACTAAACTATGCCAGAGCCCATATTGGCTTGTGGATGCACATGGAAGTTTCTAGCATGAATAATCTTATGATCCCTTTGAGCCTGGGTGGCGGACCATAGGATGATCACACGGGTACTCCGGGATATCCTAGGACAACACTGGATTCTTCCGGTGCCCTGACAACTACTTGCTACATCCAGGGTGCCTCAAGCAATCCACCAAGAAGTGTATTTAAGTAGCCTCCTTAAGTTAACCATTAATTAACAATACTCATATCTGTCATGGATACACTCACCCATACCACGTCTACAATCATAGCATAGCAATATAAGCATAACATAGAAGTAACTCCCAGAAGGTTGATAATAAACAGGACAATAGGTTCTACCTCATCATCTACTTCCCAAAACCCGCATGTTAATAAGATCCTAACCATGCAATGTTTGAGGGTCGATCTAATGTAATAAAAACTGGGTAGTAAAGAAGTATGATCAAATTGTTACTTGCCTTGCTGATGATCCACAAAACCTAGAGACTCGTAATAGCACGCTCCGCACTCCGGGTACTCTATCACAAACAAACAATAGCATACAATAAGCACTCTACTAGAAGAACGGGTAAAACTCAAATAAAAGATCTAACCAGAAAGTTCAACTGAAGAACTCCGGTTTGCAAAAAGAATCAAATCAAACGAAGCAATGAAACTCAAACTTCGAAAGAAACAAGATCCATTTACTAATTTGGACTTAAGTCAAATTTTACAGTACGAAAATCTTTTTCAAGTTGATTAAACAGAAAGAGGGCTTCGAGACTAAGAACTAGGCGCTTGAATCGCCTGATTCCGATAAACGAGCGAAAAGATAAAATAAAACAAATCTTAGGGCAGAAATCGCGATCGAAAATAATCGCGGAAAAACCCTGGAAAAAGAAAAAATAACGAACAGGCTAATAAACGAATGTTCGCTGTCTGCGGCTAACGAGTGAACTTCGTTCGTTAAAACAAACATACGGACGAATGCCCGCTATTTAACTAAACTGAAAAAAATAAAGTCGATCTATAAAAAAGCGAAACTAGGGTTTCTAAAAAACCTGAAGGGTTTTAAAATAAAACCGAACGACGGCGGTGGTGGCATATACCTCCTGCGAAGCTCCGGCGAGGCAGGGCGTCTCTGGTGGGGCTCGGATGCGGTGGCGGGGAAGTGAGGGGCGACAATGGTGTCGAGCGGCGACGTCGGGGGCGGCGGTGACTCACGGCGCGGCGGCGGCGGCAGCTGCGGGTGCGGGGCGGCGCGGTGGTGGGTGGCGGAGAGGCGGCGGGGTGGTGTGGTACTTATAGGAGGCGGGGGCAAGGCCGACTTGGGTGAGGGGGCGGCGTAGCGGCGTGGCTCGGGCGGACTCCGGCGAGTCCGAGCCAGGCACGGGAGGGAGAGGCGGCAAGGCGCTAGGCGGGCTGGCCTACTCGGCTGGGCTCCACCCAGTCGGGCGGGATCCTTTAAATTTTTTTTTGCCGAGCAGATAAAAAATCCTAAAAATATAAAAGAAAAAAAATCTAAAAATGACAAAACAAATTTTCACTGTCTAAATGGAATATTTAGAATAAGATGAACATTTTCTTGGCCTAAAAATGCAATTTTGAAAACATGCACTTTTTCTAATTCAAATAAAATAGCAATAAAACTCCGAATAAAATTCTTATTTGATTTTAATATTTTTCCTCCAATATTTCTTTATTTTTGGGAAGTCATTTTATCCCCTCTCTTTTATCTTCATAAAGAAAATATTTGGAGAGAAAATAATTAAAACCAAATGATCCTCTTTTCAAAATTTGAGAAAACTCAAATATGAAAATAACGAAATCCCCAACTCTCTCCGTGGGTCCTTGAGTTGCGTAGAATTTCTAGGATCAACCAAAAATGCAATAAAATATGATATGCAATGATGATCTGAAGTATAACATTCCAAATTGGAAATTTGGGATGTTACAAACCTACCCCCCCTTAAGATGAATCTCGGCTTCGTGATTCGGGTTGGCTAGAAAACAGGTGCGGGTGATCCTTCCATAGGTAATCCTCTCATTCTTAGGTGGCTTTATCCTCGGTGTGGTGGCTCCACTGAACTTTGCAGAACTTGATAACCTTGTTGCGTGTGACTCGGCTGGCAAACTCGAGAATCTTCACTGGTTTCTCCTCCTAGGTCAAATCGCTATCCAATTGAATCGCTTCCAGTGGCACCATATCTCTTAGAGGAATATCGGCCATCTCTGTGTGGCACTTCTTCAATTGGGAAACCTGAAACACATCGAGAACTCCTGACAATCCTTCTGGCAATTCCAACTTGTATGCGACTTCTCCCATATGCTCCAAAACTTTGTATGGTCCCACAAAACATGGTGCTAACTTTCCCTTAACTCCAAAACGCTTAACTCCTCGAAGTGGGGACACACGAAGATACATTCTGTCTCCGACTTCGTAAACTGACTCCTTGCATTTTGAATCCGCATAGCTCTTCTTCCTGGACTGGGCTACCTTGAGTCTATCGCAAATCAACCTAAACTTCCCTTCAGACTCCTTAATCAAATCTGGTTCAAACAACTGACGGTCTCCAACTTAATCCCATAACAACGGTATCCTGCACCTCCTTCCGTACAAAGCTTCGAAAGGGGCCATCTTCAAACTGTCTTGATAACTGTTGTTATAAGAGAACTCTGCATACGGCAAATTGTCGTCCCAACTAGATCCATAATCTAATGCACAAGCTCTCAACATGTCCTCCAGAATCTGATTGACTCTCTCAGTCTGTCCATCTGTTTGTCGATGAAAGGTTGTACTAAACTCTAGCCTGGTACCCAAAGGCTCATGCAACTGATTCCAAAACTTTGAGGTAAACTGGGTTCCTCTATCTGATACAATGGTCCTCGGAACTCCATGCAGACATACGATCCTGGTCATGTATATCTTGGCCAACTTAGCACTAGTGTAAGTGGTCTTTACTGGGATGAAATGAGCTACCTTCTTCAACCGATCGACTACAACCCATATCGAGTCATAGCCTGAACGAGTCCTGGGAAATCCCGTGATAAAATCCATGCCTAGCTTATCCCACTTTCATTCGGGTATTGGCAATGGCTGTAACAATCCTGTTGGCTTCTGATGCTCTGCCTTCACTCTCTGACATACATCACAAACTGCTACATACTTCGCAATATCCTTCTTCCTTGTGGGGTGGTGAGCAAAATTGACTTACTGGCGCAGTCAATGTTCCCTCCATACTTCGATAACCAATCCATGCCTAATATTACATCCAGTCCTTGTGGCTCCAATACTATTAGGTTTGAGGGGAACACGTAGTTACCAATCCTTAATGGTAACCGATCACACCATAGGCTAGCCATATACTCTGCTCCTGGCGAGGTTACTAACATGGGTGACCTAAGGGCTTGGGTTGGCAGGTTATACTTGTCCACAAATCCCGTTGGTATGTATGAATGCGATGCACCAGTATCAAAAAGAATGATTGCAGTAAATGACTTAACCAAAAACTTACCTATTACTGCATCGGGTTGCGCTTCAACCTCCTCCATGCTAACGTGGTTCACTTGTCCCCTGTTGAAAGGATTGGGCTTCTTCCTAGAGCTTCCATTGCCATTTCCATTCTTTGCTTCAGAACACTCCGTGGAGTAATGTCCATTATTCCCACACTTGAAACAAGTAATGTGACTTAGATCCTTCTTGGCGAGCGTTGTTGGGTTGGAACGGTTCTGGCCCTTGCTTCCTACATTCCCATTACCATTCTTGGGGCCACTATGGTTATGCGAACTTCCTCCATTGGAATTATGGCCTGCATGGTTATGGTGAAGGTGTCCTCCCGAGTTCGGTGTAGAACGGGGCCTCTGCTGAGCTCCTGAATTGGACTTCCCTTGTCCATACTTCCTCTTGCAGTTGTCAATCTGCTGCTGCTTCCCTTCAATCATGAGAGCTCTATCTACCAACTCCTGGTAGTTGTTGAAGGTTGCCACCATCAACTGCATGCTCAACTCATCATCCAGTCCTTCCAGAAACTTATCCTTCTGAGCGGCATCTGTAACAACGTCATCTGGGGCATAACGTGCTAACTTACTAAAATCATCCACATACTGGCCCATTGTGCGTCTTCCTTGGCGCAAATTGTGAAACTCGTGCTTCTTCATGGCCATAGCTCCTACTGAAACATGGGCAGTGCAAAAAGCCTGCTCAAAATGGTCCCATGTGATAGTGTCAATGGGTTAAGTGGTTGTGAAATTCTCCCACCATGATGCTGCGGGTCCATCAAGATGATGTGCGGCAAAACTCACTCTCTCCGCATCTGTGCGTCCTGCAGTGGTCAGCTCCCTTCCAATCTTGCGGAGCCAATCATCTGCAACAATCGGCTCGGTGCTACTGGAGAACACCGGCGGATTCATCCTTAGAAAATGGGCTAAGTGATCAACAGGTGGTGGTGGTGGGTTGTTGTTGTTGTTGTTCCCCTGGTTCTGGTTCTGGACTAGAAGCTACATCAGGGTATTCTGCTACTGGATCAACTGAGTGAGCTACGGCAGGAAAGAAAATCCATTATCATGTCTCGGAGGCATCTGATGGGTTTAGAAAAGATGAGAAAACAGAATAGAATGAGGTCTAGAGGGAAAACACTACCCATATGCACATGAGACAAACACAAACATATCCCTCCAAACAATTCAAACAAGGGCATACATGTCGCAGCCCTAGCCTTGGCCTTGCTTGTCATTGCATCATCATCTTGCATCATGTTTAAATTTCTCAGAAACTTGAAATAGGGGAGTGACCAAACCCTAACACCAAATGAATTCAAATAGGCTCAAATAAAATCTCTTCCAATAAACCCGTAGTGACTTTAGAAAAAGTCCATAATTTTTGAAACTGGTGAAAACCTCTGACAAAAATTGGTGCATATTTTCCCTAGGTCATTTCAGGGTTTTGGATTAAATCATAAGTATGTGAATTGGAGCATTTAATGGCTATAAATATTTTAAATGCTTCAATAATTCTGAAAACATTTGAGGGCTGTTAGTAAACATTTTAAAAGTGCCCACAAATTTTCTCAGGAGTTTTAAAAATGGTTTAGTATTATTACTAAATCAAAAACAGAAAGCAAAATAGAAAATAGAAACAATTAATAAGAGAGAGAGAGAGAAGGACTCACCTGGGCTTCTCACCTGCAGCAGAGCCGGCCCAGCTCCTGTTCTGGCCCAGCCCACCAGGGGCTCCCCCTGTCGTCTTCCTCCTTCTGCCAGGAGGACAACCAGGTGTGTGGCGAGTGCCGACGCTGCCCTGGCCACCTCCTGCTTCCCCGGCCCCTCCTAGCATCGCCGCGATGACGCCCCGAAGCCTCGTCCCCTCTCCCTCACTCGCCGCTCTCTCTCCCCTACCTCTGGCTCTCTCCCTCCCACGCAACCGAGCACGTCGTCGCCACCGACACCGTCCACTGCGGCCACCGGTTAACACTCGCCTCGCCGACGCTTCCAGAAGAACCACAGGACTCCTCTCCATCTCCATGCTGACGCACACGACCGGAGAAGGCCACAGCCGTCCGCAACCTCGCCTTCTTCCTCCTCGGCCATCGGACCTCATCGCCGTCGATTCTCTGTCGTCCCTGCCTCCCCGAGCTCGAGGCCTGTCTCATTAAAACCGCGGTGAGCTACTGAGTGTTTCCCCTCTGCCCCCCTGCTTGCTCCCACCCTCTAGCCGTAGCCCCGAGGTCACCCGAGGCCGCCGTCCGCCATGGCTGGCGAGCTCGCGCTCCCGAGCCTCTCCTGCTCGCTCCAGGGGCACTGACACGCTCCTGGCGCCTCCAAGAGGATGCCTCTCCACTCCGCTTGCTCGCTCGAGCGCTGCAGCCGTGTCCCTGCCCCAGCCCGAACACCGGCCGCCGCCGCGAGCTCGTTCCGGCGAGCTCCGACCATCCCGCGCCCTCCCGCGTGCCTCCCCTGGATGCGTGCGATCAAGGGAAACCCTCTGGTGCCCTTGGCTTGGCCCAACACCGCACGTAGCGCCACTCCGGCAACCCTCCGCCGTGTTTTGGGGTCGCCGCCGGCTGAACTCCGGCGAGCTGACGTGGCCGCGCAATTAGCAGCTAATCCCCCACTAAACAACCCCGTGAGCCAATGACAGATGGGTCCCACGCCCTAATTAACTCCAGCTTTATTTCTGCTTAGATTAGTTATAACCCAACGGGACCCACGCGTCAGCTTTGACCAACCTGATGTGGCTATTGACTGGGCCCACATGTCAGCGACACTAATCAGCCCCAGTCACTGACCAGTGTACCCCACTAGTCAGGTTTGACCTGGACCGCCCCAGTTGACCTGCTGACATCATGCTGCCGTCATGCTGACGCAATTAACAATTTTCTGGATTTAAAATAAATCCAGGAAATTCCAGAATATATCCAAAACTTCAAAAATTCATAGAAATTCAACTGTAGCTCCAAATCAAATAAATTATGTATGAAAAATTATCAGAAAAATCCAATCTATCCATCTGTATCCTTTTCATGCATGTTACAACAACTTATAGCTTCTGTTTAGCACAAATCATATAATGGCATTTAAATATCCACATATGGAGTTTGAATTTGAATCTTGGATTCAAACCAACTTCATTTAATCTGGTTGCTAGTTGCATTAGCTCAAACAACAACATATTGACATGTCATGATCATGCATCATATTGTGCATTGCATTGATTGTGTTTCTTCCATGTTTGTCGGTATTTGTCCCCTCTCAGTAGACGATGTTCCGACGATGAGTTCGATGACAGCGATGAAGAACTATACTATCTTTAGAAGTGCCAGGCAAGCAAAACCCCCTTGTTCATTCCGATACAATCCCACTCTCTCGCTCCTGCTCTCTTTTACTACATTAGGACAACACCGATTCATCTGTTACTTGCTGCGGTAGCTGAACCCCTTTATCCTTTGCATGACATGTCATTGCCACAGTAAATAGATGAAACCCACTAGCATGAGTAGGAGTTGTTTGAGCCCTGATGTGCCTACTCATTCATGCTTGTTGTCATGCCTGCTATTGCTTAGAGTTGTGTCAGGTCTGATTCATCGGGGATGAATCGGAGGTGTGTGAACATGTCCTACTGTTGAGAGCTAAGTGTGCGAACACGATTTGGTAAAGGTAGCGGTGAGAGGCCATGTAGGAGTACATGGTGGGTTGTCTCATTGCAGCCGTCCTCAGGAACTGAGTTCTGTGTTTGTGATCCATGAACAGCTACTACCACACATTGGGATCCTTAATTGACTCTCTCGACTTATTAATCAACATGATCTCTGTCTAGGAGTTGCAACTAGTTTCTGGTGTTTGTAGGTAGTGTTAGTAGTCTACCAAGTGGCACCCGGTACAGGTGGGCTTGGGACAGACTAGGCACAGTGGCCTGGTGTACCAAGTGGCACCCGGATGGTGGGCTTGGGAACCCTGCACACATCGTTTGGGGCCGTGAGCGACACCCCGGCCGGATCTCCTTAAGGATGGAACCCGAATAGGCGATAAACCTAGATGAGAGACTTGTGTGGTTAGTCAGGTCGTGGCCGACACCCTCGCTGGGCTTCCGCTTGAAGGTTGCCGAGTACATGTCATGTACGGCGGTAAGTGGTGAGAGCGTGTGTGAAGAAGTACACCCCTGCAGGGTTAACATCATCTATTCGAATAGCCGTGTCCGCGGTAAAGGACTTCTGGGTTGCCTGTACAGTTCATAGACAAGTGAAAGTGGATACTCTATAATACGCAAGATAAGCGTGAGTGCTATGGATGGCGTTCTCGTAGGGAGACGGGAGCGGATCCATAGTGGTGTATTGATATGGTGAATATGTGGGCTCGTGTGCGCCACCTCAAAAGAGTTACTTGCAGTCGTAGTTTAGGGTAGCCACCGAGTCAAAGCTGGCTTGCTGCAGTTAAACCCCACCATCCCCTTTGTTGATAATGATGCATATGTAGTTAGTTCTGATGTAAGTCTTGCTGGGTACATTTGTACTCACGTTGCTTAATTTATGTTTTTGCAGAGAGACTTCAGTCTCGCTAGTAGTTCCGCATGGACTTCGACATTTAGCTTGTTACCTCAGCTACGATCTTGTGCCCTCGGCAGGATCTGATAGACAGTCTGGCTTCTCAGCCTTTTTCTTTCGTAGATGTCTGTACCCAGACATGTTAAGCTTCCGCATGTGCTTTGACTTGTATGCTCTGATTGTTGGGTCATGAGACCCATGATTGTAATATCTCGCTCCTCGGAGCCTATTGAATAAAATACTTGAGTTGTAGAGTCATGTTGTGATGCCATGTTGTATTTGCACATATCGAGCATATTGTGTGAATGTTATTGAAATGCTTGGTATGTGTGGGATCCGACTATCTAGTTGTTTATCCTTGGTAGCCTCTCTTACTGGGAAATGTCTCCTAGTGTTTCCACTAAGCCTTGGTAGCTTGCTACTGCTCCGGAACACTTAGGTTGGCCGGCATGTGTCCTTCTTCGTTCCTGTGTCTGTCCCTTCGGGGAAATGTCACGCGATGTCTACCGGAGTCCTGTTAGCCTGCTATAGCCCGGTTTACCAGAGTCCTGCTAGCCCAGTTGCTACAGCTCGGATTCACTCGCTGATGACTGACATGTTCGTTGCTGGGTCATGTATGCCTGTCCCTGTAAGTTAGTGCCACTTTGGGTTCACGACTAGCCATGTCAGCCCGGGTTCTTTGTCATATGGATGCTAGCGGCACTATCATATACGTGAGCCAAAAGGCGCAAACGGTCCCGGGCTAGGTAAGGTGGCACCCGTGGGAATACCGTGCGTGAGGCCGCAAAGTGATATGATGTGTTACATGCTAGATCGGTGTGACTTAGGATCGGGGTCCTGACAGCTTTGGTATCAGAGCTTGACTGCCTGTAGGATTACCAAGCCAAACTGGTCGAAGTTGAGTCTAGAATTTCTTTTGTTATATGTAGGGGAATTGATTGTGGCATGGAACATAAGGCTCTTTTTACTCCTTATATCTCATGCCCTTCTGATCTGAGTCATCTTATCTTTCCTGCGGGGTTAAGAAACTAGGCTATCTCTTCTTCTATAAGGATCACGTGTTACTAATCCGTAGACTTATAGGATCGATGGATTCAAGCCTCAGTTCAGTTCCTACTATCTCCGTGTATTCATAGTTGATTTCAGAACGTTGTTGTTATGATGTTCGAGTGGCTATGCCACCATTTTTGTAGCATGTCTCCAATCTTTTGAGCATTTACAGCTGTTATGTTGTCTGAGTCATCCCAGGTTTCTAAAGAGTCTAATGCATTTGCAAAATCCTTTCCCTCTGGTTTCAATGTCTTTTTAGGCCAGGTTAATCACACTAATTACTGTTGAGGTACTCGATTGCCTCGACATATATGTTGAAGCTATTATTATGACCCTAGATGTCTTAGGGGATCATCTAGTAATCCAGCATGCTTTGTGTTCCCAGTGTGATGATTCTGACCATCATTATCGAAAGCATCCTGTGATGCCATTTATTTAGTAGGTATTCCACTCCTGGGTTATGAACCCGAGATTCACCTTACTTACTTCATGTTGATAGTGTTCGCTAGTTCCTTTAGGATATTAGTAACCTTTGCATTGTTCCTCGAGGTTTGTGGTATATCCTTCTTCCAAATACCATGAACTTCTTATGGCAGAAGTTCCTCACTGAACCGAAAGATCATGACCAGAGTGCTCTTGACGAGTTCTCGATTCTATGTTGAAGCTCTGCCAGTTCAACCTTTCTGCATGGGTTATTCGGAAGAAATATGTCGAACTCGTTCGACATGCTAGTCCATGCATCCACAACTCAGAAAATGGTATGTCCTTTGAGTTGTCCCACTTTAGTTGTCTTCCGGCCCTCGTCCACCAATTGATAGTCAAGAGTATGCGTGCAATCGTTCATCGATGCCTATTATTCTTGTGGTCCCGTCAAGCCATTCTATTCCAGAATGACTAGGAGAAATGAACTCCAGTACCTCATCCATATCTAGGATTGGGCCAAAGCAGTCATACTCCGCAGATCAAAATACTAATCCAGTTTTGTTCTGTTCTACCTTGAGGTATTACCCTCTTTATGTCAAGAAAGTCATAGGAATTACACATCATCTTATGAATTCTTGATACAGTGATACTTCTCGCCCTCATTATTCATTTCTCGGCTCCCGTGTTGTTGCAACCGGAACGCCGCCAAGTGAAACGTGATGTGTGAAATCTATACTCCTAGCAACTCTGTTGGTTGGTAGTTAAATGGACAATAATTTCATTCTTAGCATGTTGGTTATTGAATCATCATTCTAAGATTGATCGTGCTACCTAGTCCATTCTCCTAGTGCACTCCTCGATCAATGAGTAAGGATTATTTCAAATCTTCGCTCTATTGATCATATCGTCTTGCCCTGAAAAGCAAGATTGTTCTCGAGCTTAGTAACATATGGGTGGTTCGTGATTTCCCGAATATCTTCTCGGAAGTATTACCAGGTTGTCCCTTGACCGCTATGTTAAGTTTGTGATCATGTTGGTTTCCTTGTAAACCACCCTTTCTCCAAGAATCCGTGTTGGATACCCCTGAGCTAGTTGGTTAAGCTAAACGATAGCTTGGAGAGTTGGAAGGTAAAAGCTTGTCTAACCTAGTTCATCTCCAAAGGGATATCTTGTGTTTGTGTGTTTGTTGTAGAAAGATGAAGAGCGGATTCCCCTGAGCTAGTTGGTTAAGCTAAACGATAGCTTGGAGAGTTGGAAGGTAAAAGCTTGTCTAACCTAGTTCATCTCCAAAGGGATATCTTGTGTTTGTGTGTTTGTTGTAGAAAGATGATCTCTTCATCGATTGGTCCTCGTGATCAGTTGTTGGACCTATCATCTTATCCAATCTTTGATTTGAGTGTGGGCTATTCTCAAATCAAATCAGAACCAACGATGTTCGTAATGTTGTCTTACTCCTGGTTGATCCCTCGAGCATACACCATTACATCTTTTGGTCTGACCAATGCTATCACCTTGTTCACATAATTGTGGAATTCCACTAATATGGAAACCTGGATGAATTGTTGTTGAGCCCATCAGCAGCATTTTGTCTCCTCCATGATTCATGTTGAACATCAACCTAGTGTGGGAAACTTTGTAAGCAATGCCTTCGTGTTCCGTTCATGAAGCTTGTGCTTGGATGGAAGAAGAGACTTCCTCTAATTCACGTGCACTTGATGTAAGTTGCCGCCGTGGATCTGAGAAAGATTGTTTTTGCTTTTATGGAATCGTCCCAAGTTGGTCATGCACATGTGTGAAGTACTCTATGGTTTGTAGGTTGGCCGCCTCCATTCTATATGGGTTTCCTAGCACACCAAGCCACTAACTGATTTTTTCAAGGACAAGAAGTTCCTTCATAAGAGCTAATCATGACTTATGTTAGGACTTTGTTATCCTCGATGATGGTTCCCCACCTGAACTCGGTAGTGTTTTATTTATAAGACTACTACATGGTCATGCTTGCTTTGGACAGCGTGTTCACAGGTTTGTAGCAGAACCAGCTCATGTTTTGGAGCTTGCTATTGTAGTTCATTTCTTGAGAATCTCGCAACATCGTCTTGTCGATTTGTGTTGCAAAATTTCTTTTCCAGACATGATGTCTGAAATGTCCTGTTCCCGACCAGATCTGAATCTCAGGCAGATACGATGGTTGGAACTTTTCCAAGATCTATGATGTAGGTCCCGACAAGGTCGATGTTGGCCGACACACCTAGCCGGAAGATCTATTATTGTAGTATCTTGAATGAGCAATTCGACCATTTTCTCCATGAGGATTTGGTATGACTTATTCCACAAGTTGTTCCTTATGGATTTTTGTGCTTCCGAAGTCCAACCTTTACTTGATGGCCATGTTTATGTTTTAAGCATTGACCATGGTACCTAGTACATCAAGGAGAACATTAGAAGTGGAGTGCTAAATGTCTCTTGGTCGATCATCCAGATTTTGTTCCCTTGGCCTCGTTAAGGTGAAATCTGAGAAGGTGTTGTCTTCCTTTGCACCTGCATTGTCCATCACTATTCATCATGGTAGTAAGATGTGTTGCCAGGATCCTTCGCACGGATGTTGGTAAAACCTTGATAAATATGGAAATGCTCAAGTTCTTGAAGGCATGCTCAGGCACTAGGTTACATCCTCGGTATCAATTGGAATGTGCCTTCCATTTGCCGAATTGCCCTATAACCGTAGTTTCCTTTCCAAACTGAGTATGCCATTTCTTCGAATTCCTTCAAACGATCGTTTGTGAATTGCCATTAGCCTGGTATGAAGAGCTTCAATAATCCTTTTCGATAGAGTTACTTTCTGTCGTCGTCGTGTTAGATGAAGATCTCGAAAGCAAAGATGTCAAGATCAATTTGGAGCAATGAATCAATATCAATGATGAGGGCAGTTGGATCATGAAGATTGTGATAGCTTTGTATCCCCTTTGTCTTCTTACCTCACGTCTTAAATCTCAGGACGAGATTCTTGTTTAGTGGGGGTGAGTTGTCACAGCCCTAGCCTTGGCCTTGCTTGTCATTGCATCATCATCTTGCATCATGTTTAAATTTCTTAGAAACTTGAAATAGGGGAGTGACCAAACCCTAACACCAAATGAATTCAAATAGGCTCAAATAAAATCACTTCCAATAAACCCGAAGTGACTTCAGGAAAAGTCCATAATTTTTGAAACTGGTGAAAACCTTTGACAAAAATTGGTGCATATTTTCCCTAGGTCATTTCAGGGTTTTGGATTAAATCATAAGTATTTGAATTGGAGCATTTAATGGCTATAAATATTTTAAATGCTTCAATAATTCTGAAAACATTTGAGGGCTGTTAGTAAACATTTTAAAAGTGCCCACAAATTTTCTCAGGAGTTTTAAAAATGGTTTAGTATTATTACTAAATCAAAAACAGAAAGCAAAATAGAAAACAGAAACAATTAATAAGAGAGAGAGAGAAGGACTCACCTGGGCTTCTCACCTGCAGTAGAGCCGGCCCAGCTCCTGTTCTGGCCCAGCCCACCAGGGGCTCCCCCTGTCATCTTCCTCCTTCTACCAGGAGGACAACCAGGTGCGTGGCGAGTGCCGACGCTGCCCTGGCCACCTCCTGCTTCCCCGGCCCCTCCTAGCATCGCCACGACGATGCCCCGAAGCCTCGTCCCCTCTCCCTCACTCGCCGCTCTCTCTCCCCTACCTCTGGCTCTCTCCCTCCCACGCAACCGAGCATGTCGTCGCCACCGACGCCGTCCACCGCGGCCACCGGCTAACACTCGCCTTGCCAACGCTTCCAGAAGAACCACAGGACTCCTCTCCATCTCCACGCTGACGCACACGACCGGAGAAGGCCACAGCCGTCCGCAACCTCACCTTCTTCCTCCTCGGCCATCGTCCCTCATCGCCATCGATTCTCAGTCGTCCCTGCCTCCCCGAGCTTGACGCCTGTCTCATTAAAACCGCGGTGAGCTACTGAGCGTTTCCCCTCTGCCCCCCTGCTTGCTCTCGCCCTCTAGCCGTAGCCCCGAGGTCACCCGAGGCCGCCGTCCGCCATGGCCGGCGAGCCCGCGCTCCCGAGCCTCTCCTGCTCGCTCCAGGGGCACTGACACGCTCCTGGCACCTCCAGGAGGATGCCTCTCCACTCCGCTTGCTCGCTCGAGCGCTGCAGCCGCGTCCCTGCCCTAGCCTGAACACCGGCCGCCGCCGCGAGCTCGTTCCGGCGAGCTCCGGCCATCCCGCGCCCTCCCGCGTGCCTCCCCTGGATGCGCGCGATCAAGGGCAACCCTCTGGTGCCCTTGGCTTGGCCCAACACCGCACGTAGCGCCACTCCGGCAACCCTCCGCCGTGTTTTGGGGTCGCCGCCGGCTGAACTCCGGCGAGCTGACGTGGCCGCGCAATTAGCAGCTAATCCCCCACTAAACAACCCCCTGAGCCAATGACAGATGGGTCCCACGCCCTAATTAACTCCAGCTTTATTTCTGCTTAGATTAGTTATAACCCAACGGGACCCACGCATCAGCTTTGACCAAGCTGACGTGGCTGTTGACTGGGCCCACATGTCAGCGACACTAATCAGCCCCAGTCACTGACCAGCAGACCCCACAAGTCAGGTTTGGCCTGGACCGACCCAGTTGACCTGCTGACATCATGCTGCCGTCATGCTGACGCAATTAACAATTTTCTGGATTTAAAATAAATCCAGGAAATTCCAGAATATATCCGAAACTTCAAAAATTCATAGAAATTCAACCGCAGCTCCAAATCAAATAAATTATATATGAAAAATTATCAGAAAAATCCAATCTATCTATCTGTATCATTTCCATGTATGTTAGAACAACTTATAGCTGCTGTTTAGCACAAATCATATAATGGCATTTAAATATCCACATATGGAGTTTGAATTTGAATCTTGGATTCAAACCAACTTCATTTAATCTGGTTGCTAGTTGCATTAGCTCAAACCACAGCATATTGACATTCATGATCATGCATCATATTGTGCATTGCATTGATTGTGTTTCTTCCATGTTTGTCGGTATTTGTCCCCTCTCAGCAGACGATGTTCCGACGATCAGTTCGATGACACCGATGAAGAACTACACTATCTTCAGAAGTGCCAGGCAAGCAAAACCCCCTTGTTCATTCCGATACAATCCCACTCTCTCGCTCCTGCTCTCTTTTACTGCATTAGGACAACAACGATTCAATTGTTACTTGCTGCGGTAGCTGAACCCCTTATCCTTTGCATGACCTGTCATTGCCACAGTAAATAGATGAAACCCACTAGCATGAGTAGGAGTTGTTTGAGCCCTGATGTGCCTACTCATTCATGCTTGTTGTCATGCCTGCTATTGCTTAGAGTTGTGTCAGGTCTGATTCCTCGGGGATGAATCGGAGGTGTGTGAACATGTCCTACTGTTGAGAGCTAAGTGTGTGAACACGATTTGGTAAAGGTAGCGGTGAGAGACCATGTAGGAGTACATGGTGGGTTGTCTCATTGCAGCCGTCCTCAGGAACTGAGTTCTGTGTTTGTGATCCATGAACAACTACTACCACACATTGGGATCCTTAATTGACTCTCTCGACTTATTAATCAACATGATCTCTGTCCAGGAGTTGCAACTAGTTTCTGGTGTTTGTAGGTAGTGTTAGTAGTCTACCAAGTGGCACCCGGTACAGGTGGGCTTGGGACAGACTAGGCACAGTGGCCTGGTGTACCAAGTGGCACCCGGATGGTGGGCTTGGGAACCCTGCACACATTGTTTGGGGCCGTGAGCGACACCCCGGCCGGATCTCCTTGCGGATGGAACCCGAATAGGCGATAAACCTGGACGAGAGACTTGTGCGGTTAGTCAGGTCGTGGCCGACCCCCTCGCTGGGCTTCCGCTTGAAGGTTGCCGAGTACATGTCATGTAAACGGCGGTAAGTGGTGAGAGCATGTGTGAAGAAGTACACCCCTGCAGGGTTAACATCATCTATTTGAATAGCCGTGTCCGCGGTAAAGGACTTCTGGGTTGCCTATACAGTTCATAGACAAGTGAAAGTGGATACTCTATAATACGCAAGATAAGCGTGAGTGCTATGGATGGCGTTCTCGTAGGGAGACGGGAGCGGATCCATAGTGGTGTATTGATATGGTGAATATGTGGACTCGTGTGCGCCACCTCAAAAGAGTTACTTGTAGTCGTAGTTTAGGATAGCCACCGAGTCAATGCTGGCTTGCTGCAGTTAAACTCCACCATCCCCTTTGTTGATAATGATGCATATGTAGTTAGTTCTGATGTAAGTCTTGCTGGGTACATTTGTACTCACGTTTCTTAATTTATGTTTTTGCAGAGAGACTTCAGTCTCGCTAGTAATTCCGCGTGGACTTCGACGTTTAGCTTGTTACCTCAGCTACGATCTTGTGCCCTCGGTAGGATCTGATAGACAATCCGGCTTCTCAGCCTTTTTCTTTTGTAGATGTCTGTACCCAGAGATGTTAAGCTTCCGCATATGCTTTGACTTGTATACTCTGATTGTTGGGTCATGAGACCCATGATTGTAATATCTCGCTCCTCGGAGCCTATTAAATAAAATACTTGAGTTGTAGAGTCATGTTGTGATGCCATGTTGTATTTGCACATATCGAGCATATTGTGTGAATGTTATTGAAATGCTTGGTATGTGTGGGATCTCACTATCTAGTTGTTTATCCTTGGTAGCCTCTCTTACCAGGAAATGTCTCCTAGTGTTTCCACTGAGCCTTGGTAGCTTGCTACTGCTCCGGAACACTTAGGTTGGCCGGCATGTGTCCTTCTTCATTCCTGTGTCTATCCCTTCGGGGAAATGTCACGCGATGTCTACCGGAGTCCTGTTAGCCTGCTATAGCCCGGTTTACCGGAGTCCTGCTAGCCCAGTTGCTATAGCCCGGATTCACTCGCTGATGACCGACACGTTCGTTGCTGGGTCATGTATTGTCACACCCTAGCTAGTCATGCATTAGAGTGTTGCATCATGTTTACTCTTTCATCAGAAACTTGAAATGGGGATGACAGAACCCCCAGTCCCCTCTGAAACCAACTAGGGTTACTAAAATAATTTTTCAATGAACCTGAAATGCCCTTCTAAAATGCCCATCATTTTTGTCTTGGTTCAGAACCTCTGCCAAAAGTGGTGCACATTTTCCTAGGCCATCCTAGGGTTTTTGAATTAAATCATAAATATTTGAATTTGGGCATTTAAAATAGTATAAAATATTTAAATGCTCAAATATCTCCAAACTAAAATGTTTCATGTTGGAAATAATCCAACTATGAGCCAGGAGTAGTTTGGTGATTTTTGGAGTTGCCTAGGTATTTTATTTAATTCAGCAAAGTTGCAGATATATTAAATAAAACAGAAAACAGAAAAAAACTAAAAGGGAGAAGCTTACCTGGGCTCCTCCCTGTTCAGCCCAGCCAGCTGGCCGGCCCAGCCAGCAGCCGGCCCAGCCCACCTCCCTCCTCTGTCGTCTTCGTCCCGACAGAGGGAGGGGAGTGTGGCCGGCGCGCGCGCACGGCCACCGCGCCACGCCACCTGCTCGCCTGCTTGCCTGCCCTCCCCTCCTCGCTCGACGCCCTGGACGACGCCACGCCTCTCCCCCTGCTCTCTCTCACTCTCCCCCGGCTCTCCCCTCCTCTCCCTCGCTCTCTCTCTCGCCCGGCCGAACACCACCGTCGCCGCCGTTCGCCATAGCCATCGTCTCCGGCCACCCCTCGCTCCCCCGACTAGTTCAGAAGCTCCGCCTCGACTCCCTCTTCCTCCCCACCGCTCCACGGGTCCCCGGAAGCCCTGCATCGCCGCCACGTCGCCGTTCCCCTCTTCGGGCTCCGACCGTCGTCGCCGTCAAATTCACCGTCACCAGCGCGTCCCCGAGCCCGCTAACCATCCCTGCAGCTCCGCGGTGAGCCCCCGGATCATTTCCCCCTTCTCCCCTGGTCTCTTTCGACCTCTAGGCCCTAGCCCCACCTCAGCCGAGACCTCCACGCCGCCGGCGATGTCGCCGTCGTGGCCACGGTCGCCGTAGCACCCAACCGAGCACACCATCGTGCTCCCCACCTCACCAGGAGCACGCAGCACGCACCAACGCTTCCCCAAACCCCCTGCAACACTGATCCCGACCGCACCCGAACTCCGGCCGCCGCAGCCGAGCTCGCCGCCGTCAACTCCGGCCACCCCGAGCCCAACCACCACCACCAATAGACGCGGCTCAACCTCAGCAACACGTAGATGCCTTCCGCCGTCCATTTGGTTGCCGGAATGGCAAAAAGCACTTTCGCCGCCGTCTCGGACCTCGCCGGCGTCATGTCGCCGGTGGGGTTTGACTTGCCCGACCTGGGGTTTGACCCCCCAGGGTCACTGACGCGTGGGCCCTGTCGGCCAGGTGGTTAGGTTAGCGCTAACTACTGTTAGTTAACCCCCCCTGACACTGACAGTGGGCCCCAGCGCCACTAATCCCTAATTAGGATTAATTTAATCCTGTTTAACCCCCCCTGTCACTGACGTGTGGCCCCCACACGTCAGGTTTGACCTCAGCCAGCCACAGTTGACCACTGACGTCATGCTGACGTCATGCTGACGCAATAATTATATTTCTGGAATTAATTTAAATCAGGAAATTCCAGAATATTATTTAAACTTCAAAAATTCATAACTTTTATTCTGTAACTCCAAATTGGACAAATTATATATGAAAAATGATCAGAAAAATCCAATCTATCCATCTGTACTATTTTCATGCATGATCAAACAAGTTAATTTGATGTTTTAATCAGAACAAGAAAAGGCACTTTAAAAGGCCATATTTGAATTTGGAATTTGAATCTTTGATTCAAATTTGTTCAAACCCTTCTGGCTTTAGTTGCATTAGCCCAACACACTCATATTGCCATGTTTCATGCATGCATCATATTGTTGCACATTGTTTGGTGATGCTTGTGTATCGATGCCCTTTGCGACAGGTTCTGTCCCCGAGGAGTACCGTGATTACCCTAACGAAGAACCGTATCCGTGCATCGAACCATCAGGCAAGCAACCAGCCATTTGATCATATCGATACAATCCCATGTTCTCGCTCCTGCTCTCTTTTACTGCATTAAGACAACGCGATTCAAACTGCTGTGTGCTACGGTAGTTGAACCCATTTCCTCTGCATGACCTGTCATTGCCACAGTAACTAGATGAAACCCACTAGCATGTGTAGGAGTTGATTGAGCCACATGTATGTGTTGTTCCTACCTTGCTATGCCTGCTATGCTTAGAGTCGTGTCAGGTCTGGTTCATCTGGGTGATGGGCTAGAGTGAAATGATTATGTTGGTAATGAGAGTGGTGTGGTGAACACGATTTGGTAAAGGTATCGATGAGAGGCCATACTGAGATCTGTATGTGTGATTTAAGAATCAGCTACTACCATACATTGGGCCCTGAAATATGACCCCGCTCGACTTCTTATTCACCCTAGCTCTCTGTCCAGGAGTTGCAAGTAGTTTCTGGTGTTTGTAGCCTACTGGAGGCCGTGGACAGCGCTGACCGTAGGGGTGGGCTGTGATGCGGTAGGTACGTGGCCGGGTGTACCGAATACCCGTTAGGTATCTCGGGAACCCTGTTCACATCGTTCGGGGCTGTATGGGAAACCTCGGCCGGACTCCCTGCGGATGGAACCTGAATAGGCGATAAACCTGGACTAGAGGCTTAAGTGTTTAGGTAGGTCGTGGTCTACACCCACGTCGGCTTTCGCTTGAAGTCTGCCGAGCACATGTCGTGTGCAGACGCTAAGTGGTGGAAACATGTATGAAGAAGTACACCCCTGCAGGGTTATCATAATCTATTCGAATAGCCGCGTCCGCGGTAAAGGACTACTTGGTTGCCTATACAGTTCATAGACAAGTAAATGGAAACTATTAAAAGCCTCAAGATAAGTGTGAGTGCCGAGGATGGCTCTTCCGTAGGAAGACGGAGGTGGATCCTCGGTAGTGTATTGAAGTGGTGAGTAGTGGACTCGTGTGCGCAAAACTATTTCAAGTTGGAGTATCGTAGGATAGTCTAGCCAAGAGTCAAAGCTGGCTTGCTGCAATAACTCCACCAACCCTTCTTGATACTATGCATGTATGTAGGATCTGATGTAAGTCTTGCTGAGTACCTTTGTACTCATGTTGCTATAATCTACATTTTTTACAGAAGACGCTGCAACCCCTTCTGATGGGTTCTATGTAGACGTTGACATCAACGAGTAGGCTAAAGACCCAGGTGGTGACCCTGAGCTTGTGAAGGACCACGTAGTATAGCCAGGCTTTCCAAGCCTCTTTTATTTCACTAGTTGTCTGTACTCAGACAAGTTACTTCCGCTGCTGGCTTGTATGACTGCATGACTTGTATGTTGGGTCGTGAGACCCGTACCTTTGTGTATGATATGTATGGCTCACTGAGCCTTAAATAAAGTACTCGTGTCATAGAGTCATGTTGTGATGCTTCGTTGTATTTGCACATATCGAGCATATTGTGTGTATGATTGAAATGCTTGGTATGTGTGGGATCTGACTATCTAGTTGTTTATCTTTAGTAGCCTCTCTTACCGGGAAATGTCTCCTAGTGTTACCGCTGAGCCATGGTAGCTTGCTACTGCTCTGGAACACTTAGGCTGGCCGGCATGTGTCCTTCTTCGTTCCTGTGTCTGTCCCTTCGGGGAAATGTCACGCTTTGAGTACCGGAGTCCTGTTAGCCCGCTACAGCCCGGTTTACCGGAGTCCTGCTAGCCCAGTGCTACAGCCCGGGCCCACTTGCTGATGACCGACACGTTCGAAGCTGGGTCATGGATGCCTGTCCCTGTAAGTCTGTGCCACTTTGGGTTTACGACTAGTCATGTCAGCCCGGGCTCTTTATCATATGGATGCTAGCGACACCATCATATACGTGAGCCAAAAGGCGCAAACGGTCCCGGGAAAAGGTAAGACGACACCCGTGGGGATACCGTGCGTGAGGCCGCAAAGTGATATGAGGTGTTACCAGCTAGATCGATGTGACATCGAGTCGGGGTCCTGACATGTATGCCTGTCCCTGTAAGTTAGTGCCACTTTGGGTTCACGACTAGACAGGTCAGCCCGGGTTCTTTGTCATATGGATGCTAGCGGCACTATCATATACGTGAGCCAAAAGGCGCAAACGGTCCCGGGCTAGGTAAGGTGGCACCCGTGCGAATACCGTGCGTGAGGCCGCAAAGTGATATGATGTGTTACATGCTAGATCGGTGTGACTTAGGATCGGAGTCCTGACAATACACTCGGTTTAACTATTGTTACAAAAGTGCTTCGACTATACAATATACATGGGGGAATACTACTACTGATATGGTGGTCGACTAGAAGTTTTAATCGGTGGAAGACTCCATGATATCTGCTCCAGGTTCAGCAACATAGTCATCATCGCTATCATCAGGGTCCAAGTCGGTGTCGTCGATGATGATGTAGTTCTCCGGGCAAGTGGAATCGTCATCTTCTCCACCTGGCCTGGGGTCTCCCATGAATACTCCTGGTTTCTTTTTCAGATCATCATTCTTCTCCATGAGTATCATCATTTCCTCCTCATATCCATCGCGTGTAGACTTGAGTTCTTCCTCCAGTTCCGTGATCCTGGTCATTGCCTTCTGCAGATCTATCATGCCTCCGCACATCTGGTTCTCCTGGCGTCGAATGTGCTGGTTTAACTCCTGGATGTAAGCTGCAATGGACATGTCCCTTCTGGTGTTGATCATCTCCCATTGCTCATCTCAGGGCCCAAAAATATGGTAGATAGTATCGTTGAGGTCCTTGTGGTAAACTTCTCCAATGCATCCCATGGTGAAGTGGCCTGCCATGCTCTTTCCTAGACTCCAGGTTGGTGCATCAAAGGAAAACTCTATGGGCTCAGTGACTGGCATGAATATCCTTCCTGGAACTAGAACTCGAATCATCCAATGTTCCTCTTCTGGTAAAGTGGCGATGTAGGTCCTGGTGAAGCTTTGTATTCCGATGTTCAGGTACCTAGTAACCTCCTTCAAGTGTCGTCCAAAAGGTGTATCTTCTTCCGGTTGTGTGAACTTGTTCCTTGCATCGGCCATCTATAGAGTACAGAAGGAGAGGAGTCAGAAATGAGAAGAGAGTAGTGATCTAGGGTTTTAGCTTAGTGGTCGTGTCCTACAGTCAGCGTGTGCTCTGATACCATATTGTAGCGACCAGACCTCAAACAGTCTCGTCTCTGTGCATTAGTGTCATCCCTAGATCGGTAATGCTGACACACAGTACTTGAGGATTTATAACAGAGTTTCAATCACACACTTATTACATCGAATGTCTAAAAAGAGAACTTATTACAATAATATGGCTTAAGGCCATCTAAAAATGATAACAGAGGAAGGCTTGGAAGATAGAGTGAGTCCATCAACTCCAACGGCATAGTTGAGTGAAAGACAACGACCTATGGCACCTTACTCGTCGCTTGAAAAGTCCGCAACATGAAACATTGCAGCCCAAAACGGGTCAGCACATGGAACATGCTAGCAATGTAACACATAGAGTAATGAACAAAATGATTCCTATCACTACATGCATATATGACTGGTGGAAAGCTCTATGGTTACAGTTTTGCATAAAGCCAATTTTTCCCTACAACAAAGGAATAAGTTTTATTTAACTATCATGGTGGTTTTTAAACATTGAGAAGATTCCTCCAACTCAATCCCAATTAAGCATCATCATTAAAACCTATCAAATTAATTTAGAGTGATGAGATCAACATGATAATCCAAGAACCAGATATTCAAGATGTCCATAACCGGGGACACGGCTAACCATGATTAGTTTGTACACTCTGCAGAGGTTTGCGCATTTTTCCCCGCAAGACTCGGATACATCCATGGTTGGAGATTCGAGACACAGTCTTTCTAAAGCATTAACTCTCTACTCTGGATAGACACTACCACCTACAACCCACTACATCTGCTAGTCTACCTCTTCCAGAGCTTCACACAACTTACTCAACTATGCGAGATCCCATATTGGCTTGTGGCTGCACACGAAAGTTTCTATCATGAATAATCTTATGATCCCTTTCAGCCTGGGTGGCGGACTGTAGGATGATCACACGGGTACTCCGGGATATCCTAGGACAACACTGGATTCTCCAGGTGCCTTGACAACCACTGGGTACTCCAGGGTGCCTCAAGCAATCCACCAAGATGTGTATTTAAGTAGCCTCCTTAAGTTAACCATTAATTAACAATACTCACATCTGTCATGGATAGACTCACCCAAACCACGTCTACGAGCATGGCATAGCAATATAAGCATAGTGTAGAAGTAACTCCCAAAGGTTTAATAATAAACAGGACAATAGGTTCTACCTCATCATCTACTTCCCAAAACCCACATGTTAATCAGATCCTAACCATGCAATGTTTGATGGTTGATCTAGTGCAATAAAAATTGGGTAGTAAAGAAGTATGATCAAAGTGTTACTTGCCTTGCTGATTATCCGCAAAACCTAGAGACTCGTAGTAGCACGCTTCACAATCCGGGTACTCTATCGCAAACAAACAATAGCATACAATAAGCACTCAGCTAGAAGCACGGGTAAAACTCAAATAAAAGATCTAACCAGAAATTTCAACTGAAGAACTCCGGTTTGCAAAAAGAATCAAATCAAACGAAGCAATGAAACTCAAACTACAAAAGAAACAAGATCCGTTTACTAATCTGGACTTAAGTAAAATTTGATAGTACCAAAATCTTGTTGAAGTTGATTAAACAGAAAGGGCTTCAAGACTAAGAACTGGGCGCTTGAATCTCCTGATTCCCATAAACGAGCGAAAAGATAAACTAAAACGAAGATCAGGGCAAAAATCGTGATCGAAAATAATCACGGAAAAACCCTGGATAAAGAAAAACCGACGAACAGGCTAACGAACGAACGTTCGCTGTCTGCGGCTAACGGCTGAACTTCGATCGTTAAAACGAACGTACAGACGAATGTCCACTATTTAACTAAACCAGAAAAAAATAAAACCAATCTATTAAAAAACGAAACTAGGGTTTCAAAAAAACAAACGGTTTTAAAATAAAATCGAACGACGGCGGCGGCAGCGGCGTATACCTCCGGCGAAGCTCCGGCGAGGCGGGGCGTCTCCGGCGGGGCTTGGCTTCGGCGGCGGGGCAGCGAGGGGTGACGGAGGTGTCGAGCGGGGGCGTCGTAATCCTAAAAATATAAAAGAAAAAAAATCTAATAATGCCAAAACAAATTTTCAGCATCTAAATGGAATATTTAGAACGAGATGAACATTTTCTTGGCCTAAAAATGCAATTTTGAAAATGTGCAATTTTTCTAATTCAAATAAAATAGCAATAAAACTCCGAATAAAATTCCTATTTGATTTTAATATTTTCCCTCCAATATTTCTTTATTTTGGGGAAGTCATTTTATCCCCTCTCTTTTATCTTCATATAGAAAATATTTGGAGAGAAAATAATTAAAACCAAATGATCCTCTTTTCAAAATTTGAGAAAACTGAAATATGAAAATAACGAAATCCCCAACTCTCTCTGTGGGTCCTTGAGTTGCGTAGAATTTCTAGGATCAAGCAAAAATGCAATAAAATATGATATGCAATGATGATCTAAATTATAACATTCCATATTGGAAGTTTGGGATGTTACAGTGGAGGGCGCCCCCTCCACCCTGGGGCGCGCCCCTGTGCCTCGTGGACTCTCCTTAGGTCCCCCTCACTTCTTCTCGATGCCAACCTCTCCTATAAATCACCAAACCTCCAGAAACAAACCTAGATCGGGAGTTCCGCCACCGCAAGCCTCTATAGCCACCAAAAACCTCTCGGGAGCCCATTCCGACACCCTGCCAGAGGGGGAAATCATCACCGGTGGCCATCTTCATAACGAGGAGGGAGTAGTTCACCCTCGGGGCTGAGGGTATGTACCAGTAGCTATGTGTTTGATCTCTCTCTGTCTCTCGTGTTCTTGATATGGCACGATCTTTACGTATCGCGAGATTTCCTATTATAGTTGGATCATATGATGTTTCTCCCCCTCTACTCTCTTGTAATGGATTGAGTTTTCCCTTTGAAGTTATCTTATCGGATTGAGTCTTTAAGGATTTGAGAACACTTGATGTATGTCTTGCATGTGCTTATCTGTGGTGACAATGGGATATTCACGTGGTCTACTTGATGTATGTTTTGGTGATCAACTTGCGGGTTCAGTGACCTTGTGAACTTATGCATAGGGGTTGGCACACATTTTTGTCTTGACTCTCCAGTAGAAACTTTGAGGCACTCTTTGAAGTTCCTTCTGTTGGTTTGAATAGATAAATCTGAGATTGTGTGATGCATATCATATAATCATACCCCGCGGATACTCGTGGTAACATTGGAGTATCTAGGTGACATTAGGGCTTTAGTTGATGTGTGTCTTAAGGTGTTATTTTACTATGAACTCTAGGGTTGTTTGTGACACTTATAGGAATAGCCCAATGGATTTATCAGAAAGAATAACTTTGAGGTGGTTTCGTACCCTACAATAATCTCTTCGTTTGTTCTCCGCTATTAGTGACTTTGGAGTGACTCATTGTTGCACGTTGTGGGATTGTTATATGATCTAATTATGTTATCCTTGTTGAGAGAACTTGCACTAGTGAAAGTATGAACCCTAGGCCTTGTCCGAAGCATTGCAATACCGTTTCTGCTCACTTTTGATACTTGCTACCTTGCTGTTTTTATATTTTTAGATTGCAAACACCTATATCTACCATCCATATTGCACTTTTATCACCATCTATTTGCCGAGCTAGTGCACCTATACAATTTACCATTGTATTGGGTGTGTTGGGGACAGAAGAGACTCTTTATTATTTGGTTGCAGGGTTGTTTGAGAGAGACCATCTTCATCCTACGCCTCCCATGGATTGATAAACCTTAGGTCATCCACTTGAGGGAAATTTTCTACTGTCCTACAAACCTCTGCACTTGGAGGCCCAACAACGTCTACAAGAAAAAGGTTGCATAGTAGACATCACACAACCCACCAGGGCGCGCTTGGGCTCCCTGGCGCACCCAGGTGGGTTGTGCCCACCTGGTGGGCCTCCTCTGGTAGTTATTTGCTCCAATATTTCTTAAATATTCCATCAAACTTCTCCGTGAAGGTTCAGCTTATTTGGAGTTGTGCAAAATAGGTAGCCTGACATAGCTTTTTCAGGTCCAGATTTCCAGCTGCCAGAATTTTCCCTCTTGGTGTGTACCTTGAAAATTATGAGAGAAAAGGCATTATAATTACTCCAAAAAGCACTATGAAGGATAAAAACATTTAAAAAACAGTAAGAAAACATGATGCAAAATGGACGTACCAACTCCCCCAAGCTTAGACCTCGCTTGTCCTCAAGTGAAAACCGAAATCGGAAAACATGTCCACATGCTTTGAGAGAGAGGTGTCGATAAAAACACAAATACAGACATAGAAGCATCATGTCGATTATTATAACAGCAACAAAATTGAACATAGGACTTTTATCATTGAACTTGCATCATATGCTTCCCATGAATAAGTAACAGTTCATCACATAATCGAAGTATAAAGCAAAAACTCTATTAAAAACCAAAAAACTATGTTCTTAGTCAACTTTGCAACTACAATTCATCATATTTTCAGGAAGAGTCACATGTCGGAGCGTTTTAGCAAGTCAACATACTCAACCATCATATATTCTTCTATGATTGCGAACACTCACCTTGTACCCATGAGCAAAATGTTTCAACCGGACACCTAGAAAGATAGGGGCTCATAGTTTCGCCTCCCAACATACTCACCTCATGGGTGATGTCAACAATAATAACGCATGCTATCTATATTCAACTAGACATATGTGCCTAGATCTTTCCTCACCACATGATGCTTGCCAAAAGAGAAAATAAAAAGGAATAGAAGGAAAAACTTTGACTCTTTGCATAAAAGAAAATACATAAAAGTAAAATATAGGCCCTTCGTAGAGGGAAGCAGAGGTTGCCATGCGCTTATTTGTTTGCATGCTCAATCCGTTTGTGCAAGAGAACATCACGTTGTATTGCCCCTTAAGATGACAACCTTTATTATGCAATTTGTCGCTTTTATTCTTTGTCATCCAAGTTCGTACAACACTCAGTATTCTCTTACACTAAATGATCTCACATATTTAGAATCAATTTTTATTTCCTTTTTGCACTGATGGCAACTTACTTGAGGGATCTTGCTCAATCCATAGGTAGGTATGGTTGTCGGATGTTGGGTTCTAGCAGACACTTAAGGTTCGAACTCTGGGGTGCGTGCGGAGATCTTCCCCCTACCGATCCACGCCCGATTGCCTCGCGACAATCTAGCTAAACGATGAACAACACGAGGGACAAAAGATTTATACTGGTTCGGGCCTCCGTTGTGGTGTAATACCCTACTAAAGTGTGTGGTGTGGTGGATTTCCTCAGGGGCTGATGATGAACAGTACAAAGGATGAACTGCCTCGCGAGAGGTGTTCTTGAACTGGTGCGATGAACTGCTTGGGTGAGCTCGATCGCCTCTCGATCTAATGAGCACTTGATGAGATGCCCTCTACTGTGGTGGCTATCCCTATTTATAGAGGCCCTGGCCCTCTTCCCAAATATTGAGCAGGAAGGGCGCCAACAATGGGCATTTCGAAGGGGAACATCTAGTACAAGTTATCCTAACTAAAGTTGGTCTTCGGCTGCCAAAGGCACTGGTGATGATGCTGTCTTGGGCTCCATGGTGACCTTCATCCTACCGCTCTGCTGGTCTTGGTCTCGTTGCACTGAAATGGCAACCTTTGCCTGATGCCTCGGTACTCCACGCCCGTGCTTGCCCCCATTGCACCAAAGAGGAAACAAGGACACTGCACAGGATGGCGCCCGCCTGGGCTCGATCGTCATGGCTTGCGTCACGAGCACCTCGCGAGGTACCCTGCGTTGATCTCTCCGCCACCTCGCGAGCCTGCCTGGCGAGGACGTTCCTGAGGAAGTCTTGTGTTGTCCGCCCCGTGAGGCTTGGCCCCTCGCGAGGGTCTTGAGTCTTGCACTAACGAAGATGGGTCGTGCTGGGTCACCACTCGAGCCACGCTGCAGGCCGCAGGCAGGCAAGTCTGGGGACCCCTGTTCCCAGAACACCGACAGTAGCCCCCGGGCCCAAGGCACGCTCGGACTTGGCTTAGCGGAGAAGCGAAGGGGCAAGTGCGGAGAGCCGCGGGCCTCATCAGCCTGCGGCCTTGGGTGCCGCGTGGAGGTTGATTGGACGTCGGTGCCTCCACTTCCCCATGCTGTATCGGCAACTACCCGACTTGACAAGTCCCTGCATGTAGAAATGGGTCATGATTACCTGTGATCGTGGAGGCCGACGGTTGGCCTCCTCCGGACTATAAGTACGGACGGGCGAGAGCCCCCATAGTCTATCTCATTCTGCTTCACTCCTTCTTCTTATTCGTCGCCCTTGCTCCTCCTTACGCCAATGGTGCCGATCCGCCGGTTTTCAGCGGAACAGAAGGGGAAGGCCCCCCGAAAGGGTCCCGACCCGCTTCCACCGAAAAAGCGGCCGGTCCCCGGCCGCTGCGATGTGGCCGCATGGCAGGAAACGTTGAGGCCCTGGTACAAGCTGCCGCCGCCTGGGTTTCCGCTGCCCTTGTACGCCCGAGCCAAGGGCCCTGGAGAAGAAGATGCCGAGCGGCACCGTCGGCGCAGCCGGCGATGTCGTCAAGTCACGGCGGTGCGCGTCATCACCCCTGGAGTCCATACCGAGGGCTCTTCTAGCGAGGTTGTGCTTCACGCCGCTATGCCTCCACGCTCTTGGATTCTCCTTCCTCCCACCTTCACCTTCAAGATGCCGCCGAGGGGGCCTCTGGAGCTCTGGCTGCAGCATGCTGACTGCAGCACCCTCGCGACCGGAGCGGGGGTCGAGGTTGTCGCTTCGGGCAAGGTCTACATGACCCGGGGCTGGGGCGAGATCGCCCGGGTCTGCCGGACAGGGGGCGCCCTCGTAATTCATCTTGAATATGATGGCTCTTGCTTGATGTTCTTCAAGGTCTTCGATGCGGAAGGACGCCGACTAGAGTGCTTCCCTAGGGAAGGCGGCCGGGGCATCGAAGTGGCGAGGGCAAGGCCTGCCAACCGCTTCCCCAGCAGCTCCGCAGGGAGTAGCGGAGGAGCAGGAGAATCCAGCGACTCCCCCGAGCTTCTCGCGACTCCGGAGACGAGCGATGAAAGCTACAAGCCCCCAAGCTCGCATCGTGCTTGGATCAGGGCAGCTCCGTCTGGCTGCCGACGCCGTAGATCTGGATGGGGTTGGCGCCGGCGCTTGGCGGCCCACTGTTGATGATGGCATCTCCTGCCGCGGCGCGCGTAGTTAGCGTTCCTTTGGATTAGCACATTTTGTTCCCTCTGAGGAATCGAAGAAAGACCACGCGGGGGTATGTAAGCGCCTGCCATCTCTTTTGTGAATATTATCCTTATTATGAACCTATGCGAGATGCTTCTCCTGTCTCGGCTCGGCTCTCCCTTTCTATCCTCGTGAGGGATTGGTGCTCTACACTGACAGGTCCCGGTCACCAGGCAGGCTTCAGCCGTCGCTGGTATGCCAGGTCGCGATGCCGTGGTCAAGGCTAGGAGGTGAGCGGCCCAAGGTCCAGTAAGATCCCCTGAGTCGCAATGCTTAGGAGGTATCCTTTAGTGCTCAAGCAGCCTCTGCTAGGCAAGAAAGGAAGGCAACGTTGCCGCGACAGGGCCGCACTAGGCGAGGGTTTAGCATCGTGTTGATTTAGCTTCTGCAGGGGTGTGACTTATCTCGCGAGCTTGGAGTCATTATCCGGCAAGGTGTCTGGCCCGCGTACCGGCAGCTGTGGTGTCGCTAGGTTGGGTCTTCGTGAGCTTCTCCCCTCTTCCCCGCACTTTCCTTCATGCTCTATGTCCTCAGGTCCCGGCCTTCGAGCGAGCTCAGTCGCCGGTGGTATGATAGGTCGCGATGTCGTGGGTCAAGGCCAGGGGTCAGGGCTAGAGAGCCAGTAAGAGCCCCTGAGTCGCGATGCTCAGGCCTCCCCCCTTTTAACGCGCGAGTGGATTGCATGGGAGAGAGGGAGAGAGAGCTCACGACGCCCATCGTGCTATTCCTTAGGTGGATCCTGTACATCAACACGAGGAAAACAAGGACTGCCATTACGGTTGCCAGCCAGCCATTGGTTGCTCCGAGGGAGTGATTGAGGCACTGAGGGCCTGGTGAGGTAGCGCTTTGCGGGGCTGCCGCAGCCAGAGCTCGACCACTCAGATTTGTCGACGTTGCAGGGACGGACCCATGCGCAAGCGCCGTGCCAGAGCGAGCGGCTCCAAAGGTAGGTGTCAATCGAGCAGGCGATTATCTCAAGCAGGTTAAGCATATAGAAGCAAATTAACTTAGATAGATGCAGAGAAAGGCACACACCACTGGGTCAGGCCCAAGTGGCTTGGGGATGATGCAGCCCGAGGGGCGCCCCCAACAAGGTAAGCTGAAGACATAAGCAAAACGGATACATGCCGCGGGGACAGACCCACGCGACCTGGGAGTGATGCAGCCCTGAGGGCGCTCCCAGCTAAAATGAAACTTGAGAGAAGTCACCTGATACCATTGCAGAGCAAGTGTCGGAGCAGCTAGCGGTGCGTGGTGAAGAAGCCGACCCTCATGAGCCCTCGGGGCCCCGAGCCTCGGGAGGGTCAGGAGGTCCGGGCGGCTCGGCGAGGTCCATCTCCATCTCCTCCAGGAGCGCGCGGTGCTTGGCATCTGAGATTCCAGAGTGCCTCTCATTAGGCGCTGGTGAGCAGCGGCCACGTTCGGCAAGCCGAAGGGCATGCGAACGTAGCTGTGCAGTGGACCCTCACAACGTCCTGCACGCGAAGGCCAGAAGCACTCCCGAGACGCGACTCGATTGAGCGTTGGGTAGTCGATTGATAACCCGCAAGTATACGAGATAGTTGTAGCCTCTTTTGACAAGTAAGAGTGTCGAACCCAACGAGGAGCTAAAGGTAGAACAAATACTCTCTCAAGTCCTATCGGCCACTGATACGACTCTACGGGCGCTTGACGTTCACTTTACCTAGAACAAGTATGAAACTAGAAGTACTTTGTAGGTGTGATAGGATAGGTTTGCAAGATAATAAAGAATGCGTAAATAAAAAGTAGGGGCTGTTTAGCTAAAGAAGCAATAAAGTAAATATAGCGAGTGTGGAAAAGTGGTGGTAGGAGTTGTGAAATTGTCCATAGGCAATTGACTACGTTACTAGACCAGTAATCACTATTGCAATTCTATTTTAGGGAGAGGCATAAGCTAACATACTTTCCATACTTCGATCATATGCACTTATGATTGGAACTCTAGCAAGCATCTGCAAATACTAAAGATTCGTTAAGGTAAAACCCAACCATATCATTACAGTATCAAGTCCTCTTTATCCCATACGCAACAATCCCCTTACTCGGGTTTGTGTTTCAGTCACTCACGCAACCCACTATAAGCGAATCATGAACGCATTGCAAACCCTACAGCGGGAATCCCTCATGCTTGCGCGACACGGAGGGCACAATAGGATAGCACCAATGATAAAACATGCAACTCAAACCAATCATAGCAATTCATCAATCACCAATAGGACAATGAAAATCTACTCAGACATCATAGGATGGCAACACATAATTGGAAAATAATATGAAGCATAAAGCACCATGTTCAAGTAGAGGGTACAACGGGCTGCGGGAGAGTGGACCGCTGTAGATAGAAGGGGGAAGGTGATGGAGATGTTGTTGAAGATGGCGGAGGTGTTGGTGAAGATCGCGGTGATGATGATGGCCCCCGGCGGTGTTCCGGCGCCACCAGAAGCAAGGGGGCGAGAGCCCCCTTCTTCTTATTATTCCTTGACCTTATCCATAGATGGGAGAAGGGTTTCCCCTCTGGTCCTTGGCTCCCATGGCATGGGAGGGGCGAGAGCCCCTCCTAGATTGGATCTATCTCTCTGTTTCTGCGTTCTCCAATTCTGCCCTGGCACCGTTTCCTTTATATCTGGAGATCCGTAACTCCGATTGGATTGAAACCTTCGCCCAGATCATTTTCCAAAAAATATCTTTCTTTCGGCCAAATAAGGGCATCAACGGCCTTACGGGTGGCCCATGAGATAGGGGGCGCGCCCACCTGGAGTGGTGGCGTGGGCCACTCTTGTGGCCACCTCGGGAACCGTTTCGCGTTGATTCTTCCTCCCAAAAATCACAAATATTCCAAAATAATTCTCCGTCCGTTTTTATCCCGTTTGTACTCCGTTTTATATTGGGTTTCTACGAAACAAAAAACATGCAACAGACAAGAACTGGCACTGGGCACTGGATCAATATGTTAGTCCCAAAAAATAGTGTAAAAAGTTGCCAAAAGTATATACAGGTTGAATAATATTGGCATGGAACAATCAAAAATTATAGATACGACGGACACGTATCAGCATCCCCAAGCTTAATTCCTGCTCGTCCTCGAGTAGGTAAATGATAAAAAGATAATTTTTGATGTGGAATGCTACCTAGCATAATCTTGATCATATGTCTAATCATGGCATGAATATTAAGACCCAAGTGATTCAAAGCAATAGTCCATCATTTGACATAAAAACAATAATACTTCGAGCGTACCAATAAAGCAATCATTTCTTTTCAAAAACAACTAGGCCAAAGCAAGCTTATCCCTACAAAATCATATAGTTTGGCCATGCTTCATTTTCATCACACAAAATGCCCCCTTCATGCACAACCCGATGACAAGCCGAGCAATTGGTTCATACTTTTTAACGCGCTTCAGCTTTTTCAACCCTCATGCAATACATGAGCGCAAGCCATGGATATAGCACTATAGGTGGAATAGAGTATAATGATGGAGGGGTTTATGTGGAGAAGACAAAAAAGGAGAAAGTCTCACATCGACGCGGCTAATCAACGGGCTATGGAGATGCCCATCAATTGATGTCAACATGAGGAGTAGGGATTGCCATGCAACGGATGCACTAGAGCTATAAATGAATGCTCAACAAAAGAAAACTAGTGGGTGTGCATCCAACTTGCTTGCTCACGAAGACCTAGGGCATTTGAGGAAGCCCAATGTAGGAATATAGAAGCCAAGTTCTATAATGAAAAATTCCCACTAGTATATGAAAATGACAACCTATGAGACTCACTATATGAAAAACATGGTGCTACTTCGAAGCATAAGATATTAGACTCACTACATGAAGAACATGGGGCTACTTTGAAGCACAAGTGTGGAAAAAGAGATAGTAACATTGCCCCTTTTTATTTATTTTCTTTTTTTCTTTTTCTTTTTTTTCTTTTTCTTTTTTTCTTTTTTTTTCTTTGGCCTTTCTTTTTCTCTTTCTTTTTGGCCTTTCTTTTTTTCTTTTTGGGGACAATCCTCTAATAATGATGATCATCACACTTTTATTGATTACAACATATGAATTACAACTCGAAACTAGAACAAGATATGACTCTATATGAATGCTTCCGGCGGTGTACTGGGATGTGCAATGATCTAGCGTAGTAATGACATCAAAAAAGGACAAGCCATGAAAACATCATGCTAGCTATCTTACGATCATGCAAAGCAATATGACAATAAATTCTCAAGTCATGTATATGATGATGATGGAAGTTGCATGGCAATATATCTCGGAATGGCTATGGAAATGCCATGATTGGTAGGTATGGTGGATGTTTTGAGGAAGATATAATGAGGCTTATGTGTGATAGAGCGTATCATATCACGGGGTTTGGATGCACCGGCGAAGTTTGCACCAACTCTCGAGGTGAGAAAGGGCAATGCACAGTACCGAAGAGGCTAGCAATGATGGAAAGGTAAAAGTGTGTATAATCCATGGACTCACATTAGTCATAAAGAACTCATATACTTATTGCAAAAGTTTATTATCCCTCAAAGAAAAGTACTACTAGACGTGCCCCTAGGGGGATAGATTGGTAGGAAAAAACCATCGCTCGTCCCCGACCGCCACTCATAAAGAAGACAATCAAATAAACACCCCATGCTTCAAATTTGTCACACAACTGTTACCATACGTGCATGCTATGGGACTTGCAAACCTCAACACAAGTGTCTCTACAATCCACAACCACCCACTAGCATGACTCTAAAATCACCACCTTTATATTGCAAAACTATTGCAAGGAATCAAACATATCATATTCAGTGATCTACAAGTTTATGTAAGATTTTATGACTAACCATGTGAATGACCAATTCCTGTCATCCCTATAAATAGATATAAGTGAAGCAAGAGAGTTTAATTCTTTCTACAAAATATATTACCATGCTCTAACAAATATAAGTGAAGCAAAAGAGCATTCTACAAATGGCGGTTTTCTATGTGAAGAGAAACAGGCAATCCAAACTCCAAATAATATAAGTGAAGCACATGAAGCATTCTATAAAGCCATACTCAAAAGATTTAAGTGAAGTGTAATGAGCATTCTATAAATCAACCAAAGACTATCTCATTCCAGCATGGTGCATAAAGGAAAAGTGAAAACTAAATGCAAAAGATGCTCCAAGACTTGCACATAATGCACGAAACGAATACGAAAACATACAGATACATGTTGAAGAAAGAGGGGATGCCTTCCAGGGCATCCCCAAGCTTAGACGCTTGAGTCTCCTTGAATATTTACTTGGGGTGCCTCGGGCATCCCCATGCTTGAGCTCTTGCATCTCTTCCTTTTCCGCATATCGAGACCTCCTCGTTTAGACACTTCATCCACACAAAACTTCAACAGAAAACTCGGTAAGATCCATTAGTATAATAAAGAAAATCACCACTCTAAGTACTGTAGCAAACCAATTCATGTTTTGTTTTTGCATTGTGTCTACTGTAATATAGCTTTTCCATGGCTTAATCCACTAATATAAATTGATAGTTTCATCAAAAATAGAATCTATCAAAAACAGAACAGTCTGTAGCAATCTGAACATCCACCATACTTATGTTACCCTAAATATTCTACCAAAATTAGGAAACATAAACAAGTTGTATAGAAAGACAGTGCAAATGGAATCAGAACCATTTGACATTCCAGTTAAAAAAGACAAATCGCGCACTACAGCCAAAGTTTCTGTCCTGCACCGTACAAACCAACAAGCATTGAAAACATCCTAAAGGCAAACCTTAGAACATTATTTTTCTAATACAATGGAATTATAAAAGGGGATAATTATTTTTGTTGAAAAGTTTCTATAATTAAGATCACGAAGTTTCCGTGAGCATGAACAAAGTTCAAGGAGCTCTCCCACTTCAACAATGCTTGTCTCTCTCACTTTCACTTTCCTTTTCGAAAAGTTTTTAGGTTCCCCTCTTTATTTTTTTGTTTTTGAACTATATAAAAGCACTCAACAGAAATAAATGACTCTCTAAAACTTCCGGTTTATCTCCCTGGCAGCGCTTTCTTTAAAGCCATTAAGCTAGGCATTTAGTGCTCAAGTAATGAATCCACCCGGATCCCAAGGTATATCAAAGCCAATTTTAATTAACAATGATTTGTACTTTAGTAGTGAGCACAAAGTAACATATATCATGCAACAACGAAGTCTAACTCTCTTCCTATGCATCGGCATGTCATAAAAGAACAATTCATGCACACATAGTAAAGGCCAATGCATAGTATAAGCAGTTTCTTGCAATTCTATCGTATTGGAAACATAAAGAGGCGAAGATGTAGTTCCTCTTTCATAATAATTGCAAGTAGGAGCAGCAAGCACATGCGTATTAAATTCATCAAAATCATCATGTGCAGTGGTAGAAGGCAACCATCAATATAATCCTTACCAAGCACAAACTTCTCCGATATAGTGTAGTCGAGAGAATTCAAAAAGATAATAGGACTATCATGCATGGGTGCAATAGCAACAATTTCATGTTTAACATAAGGAACTATAACAAGTTCATCTCCATAAGCATAATTCATATTGGCATCTTGGCCACAAGCATAGCAAGCATCATCAAAAAGGGATATTTCAAGAGAATTAACGGGATCATAGCAATCATCATAGCTATCATCCTTCAGTGTATGAGTTGAAGAGTTACTACCATTAGAAGGTGGGCACGGGTGATCAATCCGCTCTTCCTCCTTTTGTTCTTTGCTCTTCTCATCATCTTTTTCATCTAATGAGCTCACAGTTTCATCAATTTCTTCTTCCATATCTTCCTGTGAAATATTAATCTCTTCTTGGATAGCGGAGACTTTCTCAATAAATGCATTAATATAGTAATTGTATTCATAATTTTCATAGCAATATGTAAGTATAGCAAGATTTTCTAGTCTATAAACTGAATCACAAAATCATCAAATGCTTTAAACATAGATTCAACCTCATAAGCACCCATAAAAGAAAAAAATTATTGTATTTGTTCCACATCATAGTAATCATAGATACCATTAGCATAAGAAGCTAAGGTTTAATTATCATTGAATTTGCATGAAAAGGGAAGGTGTGGAGCCCTCATCTTAGAGCAACAAGTATAATCATGTATCATGCATAGTTGACGAGCATACCAACACAACATAGAAATTTGATCCCATAATAGTTTCCCTTTTTGTGTCTAGCGATAATCCCTAAAGTATTCACGTTGATCCAACGTGTCTCCCATAACATAATGGAATGGGGTTTTCTCAGGATTATTAAAGTAGTACATAATTTCTTTCACATAACGAGCATCGAGGGTTTTAGGAGGTTCCTCATCTCCATGAGTAGCATCTACACCTAATTTTTTTAGTATTTTGTATTCCATATCCATAACTAAAGATAGAGAACAACTAGGAACAGCAAATAAAAATTACTTAGTGATAAAGCAAACAGGCACACACGAGAATATTCACCCCACGCTATGACTCCCCGGCAACGGCGCCAAAAAAATGTCTTGATAACCCGCAAGTATACGGGATAGTTGTAGCCTCTTTCGATAAGTAAGAGTGTCGAACCCAACGAGGAGCTAAAGGTAGAACAAATACTCTCTCAACTCCTATCGGCCACTGATACGACTCTATGCATGCTTGACGTTCTCTTTACCTAGAACAAGTATGAAACTAGGAGCACTTTGTAGGTGTGATAGGATAGGTTTGCAAGATAATAAAGAAAGGGTAAATAAAAAGTAGGGGCTGTTCAGATAAAGAAGCAATAAAGTAAATATAGCGAGTGTGGAAAAGTGGTGGTAGGAGTTGTGAAATTGTCCCTAGGCAATTGACTACGTTAATAGACCGGTAATCACTATTGCAATTCTATTTGAGGGAGAGGCATAAGCTAACATACTTTCTCTACTTGGGTCATATGCACTTATGATTGGAACTCTAGCAAGAATCCGCAAATACTAAAGATTCATTAAGGTAAAAAACCAACCATAGCATTAAAGTATCAAGTCCTCTTTATCCCATACGCAACAATCCCCTTACTCGGGTTTGTGTTTCAGTCACTCACGCAACCCACTATAAGCGAATCATGAACGCATTGCAAACCCTAAAGCGGGAATCCCTCACGCTTTCGCGAAACGGAGGGCCCAATAGGATAGCACCAATAACAAAACATGCAACTCAAACCAATCATAGCAATTCATCAATCACCGATAGGACAACGAAAATCTACTCAGACATCATAGGATGGCAACACATCGTTGGAAAATAATATGAAGCATAAAGAACCATGTTAAAGTAGAGGGTAGAGCGGGTTGCGTGAGAGTGGACTGCTGTAGATAGAAGGGGAAACGTGATGGAGATGTTGGTGAAGATGGCGGAGCTGTTGGTGAAGATCGCGGTGATGATGATGGCCCTTGGTGGCATTCCGGCGCCACCGGAAGCAAGGGGGAGAGAGGCCCCCTTCTTCTTCTTCTTCTTCCTTGACCTTCTCCCTAGATGGGAGAAGGGTTTCCCCTCTGGTCCTTGGCTCCCATGGCGTGGGAGGGGCAAGAGCCCCTCCGAGATTGGATCTATCTCTTTGTTTCCGCGTTCTCTAATTTTGCCCTGGCACCGTTTCCTTTACATCTGGAGATCCGTAACTCCGATTGGATTGAAACCTTCGCCCAGATCATTTTCCAAAAAATAGCTTTCTAGCGGCCAAAGAAGGGCATCAACCGCCCTACGGGTGGCCCACGAGATAGGGGGGCACGCCCACCTGGAGTGGTGGCGTGGGCCACTCTCATGGTCACCTCGGGCACCGTTTCGCGTTGATTCTTCCTCCCAAAAATCACAAATATTCCAAAATAATTCTTCGTCCTTTTTTATCCCGTTTGGACTCCGTTTGATATTGGGTTTCTGCGAAACAAAAAACATGCAACCGATAGGAACTGGCACTGGGCACTAGATCAATATGTTAGTCCCAAAAAATAGTATAAGAAGTTGCCAAAAGTATATAAAAGTTGAATAATATTGGCATATGGAACAATCAAAAATTAAAGATACGACGGAGACGTATCATGGATGCAGACGCGCGGCCCGCCATCCTCGCCTGGATGGGGAGCTACGCTGGGCAGGCGGCAGTTGCCGCGCATGACCCTTGATTCCTGCAACTCCTGAGCGACCTTGGTGATGAACTCTTGAGGGTTGGGCCCTCCTTGCCTCACGCCTTCTTGAGGGAAACGTGTCGCGAGGCACGCCTCCAAGTGGTGCCCAAGAGCCTCCCTCGTGATCTTGGTAAAGTCAGTGGCTCCCCAGGAGAGAGCCCCCGAGCCTTACCCAAGGAGGGCGCCGGGCGCGCCTTCCTATGCGATGGAGGGTGGCGCCCCTTGGACGGGCGCAGATCCCTATGTGGCGCCTCCGGAGGTACCTGCCTCCTGAGGCCTTGAGTCAGGTGATGTCTTCTTCTTGGGAGCTTCTTCAGGAAGTTTTCTACTCTTGCTGTCAGGGTCCTCGATTGACGCGGCTTGGAAGACATGCTCGAGAGAGCACACCGCATCCTTCTCTTCACAGGGGACCGTGATGACTCCACCACTTCCCGGCATCTTGAGGACGTTGTAGCCATGGTGATTCACTGCCATAAACTTGGCCCGAGTGAGATACCCGAGGATGGCATTGTATGGCAGGCGAATGTGGGCGACGTCGAAGTCAATGAGCTTGGTACGGTAGTTCTTGCGCTGCCCAAAGGTGACAGGGAGGCGGACCAGCCCTATCGGGATAGTGGAACCATCAGTGACTCCTGAGAAGGGCTTGGTTGGATGAAGCTGATCGTATGGCACTTGAAGATTGTTGAACGTCTCGATGGACAAGACGTTGAGCCCTGCTCCGTCGTCGATGAGGGTCCTGGTAACTTGCACATTCCTGATGACTGGGGAGCAGAGCATCGGGAGGACACCGGCCGTTGCCGCGCACTTGAGCTGATCCGCTGAACTGAATGTGATGGCGCACGCAGACCACGTGAGGGGGCGCATGGCCTCAAGCTTGGGGAGGATTGCATTCACTTCGCAAGCAAACTTCTTGAAGATGCGCTGAGAGGCTGAGGCCTGAGCGCCGCCCAAGATACAAGCGATTGCACGCGGTTCCTGGAAGCCCCCAGCCCCCTCGTGCTGATGATGATCGTCATTCCTTCTCGGTGGTGGTGGCAGTGGAGGAAGTCCTGCGTTTCCTTGCGAGCGATCCTCACGAGGCTGATCCCTCCAAGCCCCCTCACGAGGTTGGTCCTGCCAGCGGCCCTCGCGAGGCCGGTCACGCCACCCTTGGCGAGGACCATGGTCGTCCCATCGTCCTCCACCTCTTCCTCCACCTCGACTGTAGCCCCGATAGTTGCGCTCGAGGCGTCGACCGACGCGGCCTTCTCGCACGGCCCTGAGCTCTTGGCATCCGTTGGTGTTGTGGGTGTCGATATTGTGGTACACGCAGTACCGGCTGCCCTTGGACGACTCCGGCTGATCCCGACAATGCTTCATGTCCGGCTCTGCTGAGAGCACAGCCGTTCCCTTGCGCTTCACATCCTTGGCCTTGGCTTTCTTCTCTTCTGGGTCTGCTGCTGGGAGCTCGAGAAGGGAGAGGTGTCCTTCCTCAGCCCTGGCGCACTTGGTCGCCGGGTTGAAGAACTCCAATGACATGCACAGATCTTCGTGGATTGTCAGCTCATCCTTCATCTTGACGTCGTGGACGCCATCAGAGAACGCCGAGATGATGGCCACCTCGGTTACCCTGGGAATCTTGAGGCGGGCGTTGTTGACGCGCTGGATGTACTTCTCCAAGGTTTCTCCAGGTTGCTGTTTGATGCGGCGCAGGTCACCAACAGCCGGCAGACGGTCGCGTGTGCCCTGAAAGTTGGCGATGAAGCGAGTGCGCATCTCGTCCGAGGAGGAGATCGTGCCAGGGGGCAGGTTCAGGAGCCAGGTGTGGGCACCGTCCTTGAGTGCCATGGGAAACCAGTTCGCCATGACCTTTTCGTCCCCGTTGGCGGCTTCAATGCCTAGCTCGCAGAGCTATAGGAACTCCACGGGGTCAGCAGTGCCATCGTAGCGATGGGGCAGGTCAGGTTTGAACTTGCCCGGCCAGGCGACACTGCGTAGCTCGGTGGTGAAGGCGCGGCAGCCTGCGGTGGCCACCGGAGCTCTCTGCTGGTGTGGGGCTTTCTCCTGGGGATTCCTGCGCGCCACTGCTTGGAGCAGCACGGGGTCTTTACGTGGTGGCGCAGGGATGCGGTCATGGCGCACCGGTGCCGGGAGCACACGAGCACCTTCTTGGGGACGAGGGATTTCTTGACAGCTCATTTCTTGACGCGCGGGCGCCGGACGCGGTGGATCTTGTCCTGGGGCCGCGCGCCTCGGGGCCAGGGCGCCTTCTTGGGGAGGAGGTGGTGGAGCCACCTCCTGATCAACGCCTCCTGCACAGGATGGAGGGTGAGGCAGCGAGAGGGACGTCACAGGGGAGCCCCCTGCGGTGCTGATGAGCTTGGTGAGGCGAGCGAGCCACTCCTCGTAGAGGTCGTCGACGGGATGGTAGTGCAGGAGCTCACACGCCAGGAGCAACGCGGCACGCACGTCCGTGGGGGCGCGACGGGCATGGGACGACGAACCAACTGGAGTCAGCGACGGGGTGGCGGTGCGGCCTTCCCGCCGCACCGAAGGATGCAGCGACGAGGCCTACTGCTCGTTCCCCGCGAGGCCGGTGGTGGCGTTGGCGGCAGGCGGCGGGGAACAATGGGGACACCCACCGATGGGAGCTGTCTGGGCGATGCGGGCGGCGAGGGCAGACGGACGCTCGGCGTGAGCCCGGCGAGCGTCTGCCATCGACACGACGGAGGATCAAACGCGAAACAACAGAAGAAAGATTCCGGCGCACCCCTACCAAGCACGGCAAATATCAGATGTTGGGTTCCGGCAAACCCTTAAGGTTCGAACTCTGGGGTGCGCGCGGAGATCTTCCCCCTACAAATCCACGCCCGATCGCCTTGCGAGAATCTAGCGAAACGATGAACAACACGAGGGACAAAAGATTTATACTGGTTCGGGCCACCGTTGTGGTGTAATACCCTACTCCAGTGTGTGGTGTGGTGGATTGCCTCAGGGGCTGATGATGAACAGTACAAAGGATGAACTGCCTCGCGAGAGGTGTTCTTGAACTGGTGCAATGAACTACTTGGGTGAGCTCGATCGCCTCTCGATCTAATGAGCACTCGATGAGATGCCCTCTACTGTGGTTGCTATCCCTATTTATAGAGGCCCTGGCCCTCTTCCCAAATATTGAGCGGGAAGGGCGCTAACAACAGCCATTTCAAAGGGGAACATCTAGTACAAGGTATACTGACTAAAGTTGGTCTTCGGCTGCCAAAGGCACTGGTGATGACACCGTCTTGGGCTCCAAGGTGACCTCCGTCCTGCCGCTCTGCTGGTGTTGACACCGTCTTGGGCTTCATGAGGAACGATTTCCTGATTATTCTTTGAAAAATCTTGATGAAATTCTTCAGAAGTCTATTGCTTTGAGTAAGATGAATACTAGTGATCTTGTGTTTGGTGATCATCTATTTGAACTTACAAACCTTATGTGTGCCAAAGGAAATGTTGGAATTATTAGCGATATCATTTCCGAAGCTACTAGAATTCATAGAGGAGATTATTGTCAAACTCATACTAATGAATCACCCTCTCTAGGATTTGATCCACCACATGACGATGTTGAACATGGATACTATGATGAGGATGATGATAGTGACTTCGATCTTGACGATGCAATGAGACATTTTGGTCTTATGGCCAATCTTCGGGGATATATGGCAGGAGGAAAGGAATGGGTTCTTTATAGTGGATGTACCGATCACATGACCGGAGACAAAGACATGTTTCGCGAGCTTGCTGAAAATGATAGTCCTCGAAAGTATGTCACTTTCGGTGACAACTCAAAGGGTAAGGTGGTTGGCCTCGGTAAGGTGGCCATCTCACATGATAGCTCCATTCAGAATGTTATGCTCGTTGATTCTCTTGGCTACAACTTACTTTCAGTATCTAGACTTGCTGATTTCGGTTTCAATGTCCTATTTACTGAAGTAGATTGCCAAGTGTTTCGTCGAGACAATCATAAAATGATCTTTACCGGTATACGTAGAGGTGATCTATACATAGTTGATTTCACTAAAAAGGCTCAACCTAAAACTTGCTGCATTGCTAAATCCTAAAAAGGTTGGTTATGGCATGGACGACTAGGTCACGTTGGCATGAGAAACCTTGACAATCTTATTAAAGGAAATCATATCCTTGGTGTTAACGATGTCATATTTGATAAGGATAGACTTTGCAGCGCTTGTCAAGCAGGTAAACAGGTTGGAGGAAGGCATCCCGTAAAGAACATCATGACCACAAGGAGGCCACTCGAGCTACTTCACATGGATCTTTTTGGTCCCAACTCTTATAAGAGTCTCGGAGGAAATTCCTTTGGTCTAGTTATAGTTGATGACTTTTCAAGATTTACGTGGGTATTCTTTCTCGATGATAAATCGCAGGTCCAAAAGATCTTCAAAAACTTTGCTAGAAAGGCCTAAAACCAATTTGAAGTGAAGATCAAGAAGGTTCGCAGCGACAACAAAACGGAGTTCAAGAACGCAAATGTGGACACCTTTGTTGACGAAGAAGGGATTTCACACGAGTTCTCGGCTACGTACACACCTCAACAAAATGGAGTTGTTGAGAGGAAGAACCGGACGCTCATCAAAATGGCGAGAACGATGCTTGATGAGTACAAGACACCGTAGCACTTTTGGGCAGAAGCGGTTGAGACAGCTTGTCATGCAACAAATCGCTTGTATCTTCACAAGCTACTTGGCAAGACGGCATACGAGCTCCTCACCGTTAACAAACCGAAGTTTGATACTTTCGAGTATTCAGCTCAAAGTGCTACATTCTTGATAAGCATCGTCGTTCTAAATTTGCTCCTAAATCTCATGAAGGTTTCCTACTAGGTTATGGCTCAAACTCTCACACTTACCATGTCTATAACAATTTCACCCGAAAGGTTGAAGAGATGGTAGATGTGAAGTTTGATGAATCTAACGGCTCGCAAGTAGAGCAATTGCCAATTGATGTAGGAGACAAAGATCCTTCGGAAGAAATCCAAGACTTGTCTATTGGCAAGGTCCATCCAACGGAGGTGAAGGAGAGTACCTCGTCCATCCAAGTGGAAGCTTCTACTTCACGACAAGGTGAACCAAGAGTTGATATGGAAGCATCCACAAGTGGGACACACCAAGATGAAGAAAACGAGGAAGTGCATCAAGATGAACATCAACAACCTCCTTCTCCACCACGACAAGAGTACGACAACGTCAACAATGAAGAAGGCCAAGAAGAAGAACAAGATGAAGAAGAAGCTCAACCAAGATCCAAGCAAAAGCTTTCACGAGTTCGAGAAAGAATTGCTAAAGACCATCTCGTCGAGCAAATCTACAATGATATTCAAACCGGGAGAATCACTCGCTCTAAAACTCGTTTAGCTAACTTTTGTGAAAACTATTCTTTCATCCCTAGCATTGAACCTATGAATGTCTAAGAAGCATTGGAAGATCCGGATTGGATAAATGCTATGCATGAAGAGGTACACAACTTTGAGAGGAACGAAGTTTGGACATTGGTTGAGAAGCCCGACAACAACCACAACATCATCGGTACCAAATGGGTGTTTCGTAACAAGCAAGATGAAGATGGACAAGTAGTTCGCAACAAAGCACGTCTCGTCACCCAAGGCTACACATAAGTCGAAGGTATGGACTATGGTGAGACTTATGCTCCCGTTGCTAGACTTGAGTCCATTCACATCTTACTTGCCTATGCTAATCACCATGATATCACCTTGTACCAAATGGACATTAAAAGTGCTTTTCTAAATGGTGAAATAGAGGAGGAAGTTTATGTTAAACAACCTCCCAGCTTTATCAATCCTAAGAAACCGAATCATGTTTACAAACTTCGCAAAGCTCTTTATGGTCTTAAACAAGCTCCTAGAGCGTGGTATAAATGCTTGACCAAGTTCCTTATTGAAAAAGGCTTTGAAATTGGGAAAATTGATTCTACTCTTTTTACTAAAAGGGTTAATGGAGAACTCTTTGTATGCCAAATTTATGTTGATGATATTATATTTGGTTCAACTAACCCTCATTTTAGTGAAATGTTTGGGAATCTAATGTTGGAGAAGTTTGAGATGTCTATGATGAGTGAACTCAAATTCTTTCTTGGGTTGCAAATCAAGCAAACTAAGGAAGGTACCTTTGTTTCTCAAACAAAGTACACCAAGGACTTATTCAAGAAGTTCAATATGCAAGAATGCAAAGGTATGACTACACCCATGCCTACTAGTGGACATCTTGATTTGACCAAAGATGGTGAACCGGTTGATCAAAAGGTTTATCGCTCTATGATCGGTTCATTGTTATATCTATGTCCTTCACGTCCTGATATTATGCTAAGTGTGTGCATGTGTGCACGATATCAAGATGCTCCTAAAGACTGTCATCTTAAGGCCGTGAAAAGGATAGTGAGATACTTAATCCATACACCAAATTTTGGCATTTGGTATCCCAAGAGGGCCTCTTTCGATCTTGTTGGCTACTCCGACTCGGACTATGCTGGAGACAAGGTTGATAGAAAGTCCACTTCGGGTACTTGTCAATTTCTTGGTAGATCTCTTGTGTCTTGGTCCTCCAAGAAACAAAACTCGGTATCCTTATCCACCGCTGAAGCGGAATACATTGCCGCTGGTTCATGTTGTGCTCAATTACTTTGGATGACCCAAACTCTTAAAGATTATGGGATATATGTGAAACATGTTCCATTGCTTTGTGACGATGAAAGTGTTATCAAAATTGGTCATAATCATGTGCAACATTCTCGAACTAAGCATATTGAAGTTCGTCATCATTTCATTCGAGATCATGTTGCTAAGGGTGACATTGATCTTAAGCATGTTCGCACCGAAAAGCAGTTAGCGGATATATTCACTAAACCTCTTGATGAGAAAGTGTTTTGCAGGTTGAGAGGAGAATTGAACATCATTGATGCTTCAAACTTGGAGTAGAAACTCCATTGGATACATGCAAGACATGAGCTTATGACTAATCCTTGATATTTCTCTTATGATGAAAATCTTATATCTTGGACATATTTGCATCTTGCATGTTATCTAACCCATGTAGGTACTTGGTTGAATCAAATTCCACGAGATTGTAACCTACTCATATCTTGAGCAATCTCTACATCACCAAGTCTCTATACAAAGGTGGTTGAAGACAAGGAAGCACGAAACCATTCAAACATATCCTTTGACAAATTCTATGTTGAGCTTCATGATTGTCATTTTTGGATACACAAGTGCTCTTCCTTTCAAGAACTAACCCATGTAGGTAGATTGACTCAAATTCCAAGTGGTTCTCCCAACTCTTGATGAGCTACATCAACCTTGAGCAACCCACACAAGTTCAGCTAAATGATCAACACCACCAACCAAGGTATGTTATTCCATCTTAGAGAAGCTTTACTCCGAGTCATGAGCTAAAGCAACGCGACAAGATGTGAATACATCAAGATGCTTAAACGAAAAATGGTAATCCCGTTTTGAGCTTAAACGATGAGTATGACCTATGATCAAGTGATCTCACTTGACTCCTAAGTCAATATACTCTAACATAGGTGACTTTGTCGCTGACCATCTCTAGATGAAGTTCTTTTGTGTTATTTTCTATGTTTTTTTCATTTGTCTCATGCATATTTGTTTCCCCTTTCAAAAAAAACTTCATCTAGATTTCTTTCTTTTCTGTTTGTTCAGCATTTACTGCATCCAATTCATTGCATATCATTTAGTAAATTCCTTGCAAATCTTTGTGAGATCCTACTAGTCTAGTGAGCTGAGGTGACAAGTGTTTTCTCTGTGATGAACTTGGTTCCACCGATTAGTTAGTTTCGGTCCAACCGAATTCTTTCGGTACAACCGACGCATACCACTCGGTGCCACCGACTTCACAACAGGAAAAACAGTTTGCTACTTATTCTGTGATTCTTCTGATCCAACTCCACTCAATGAATCTTGTCCTCTAAAAGCATCACATTTTTATCATTTGTCTTGTGCTGTGACTCAAGGACCAAACCCATTCGACAGATTCCAAAAAAACCTTCTTGGAAATTGATGTCAAAGGGGGAGAGAGAGATCACATCAAACCTTATCATTTAGAGAGAGATCACATCAGAGAATATATCACCTCCTCAGGGGGAGAAAGAGATCTCTAGGGGAAGAGAATACTCAATTAGAAAGTATTTCTCAAGGATCCCAGATGCTTGGTGTTCAAGAGGAGAGATGCCACATGTCTTACTGAGGGGAAAGACATGTTCATATGTGCTTATTTGCATTAGTTGCATTAGCTCTGTTCATTCATATCTTTCAGCTCTGATTTTCTGTTCCCTATCTTCTCCCAGTATCCCATGCTTGATTAAGGGGGAGCAAGACATCTAAGGGAAAGAAATCATTTAAATTCATTGCATATCTTTACTCTTGGGGACATGTCTAATCCAATGTGGTACTTAGTACTCACTCTCTACATGTCATCCCAGTCTTGGTATTCTTGTGGTTTATTCTATTTGCTCTGGCTAGTAGATGTACCTTGTTATCTAACCTTGTTTACGCAGGTTCATTCCATCCTAAGCCAACTCAAGACTACAAGGTAAGTATATGCATCACAATCATGTGTATGAGGAATTCTTGCTGATGTACATACTGTTTGCAAGAAGGACTCATGAGCATGAAGGTATTCTCTTTAATATTCTTTGCTCTGATGCATATGGCCAAGATACATGTAACTCATTGCCTACTCTATCATGGTTATGCTCTCATATGCTTCTATATTCCATATTCACATGTTTGCATACATGTAGGGGGAGCCTATGCTTGTTACATGTCTTTCCAAAGCTTTACTTGCTATTGCTTATATCCTTATCTAAAGCTTTGATGTATGTTGTCATCAATTACCAAAAAGGGGGAGGTTGAAAGCACAAGTGCTCCCTAGGTGGTTTTGGTAATTAATGTTAACATATCTCTTGTTGGACTAACACTTTTATCTAGTATATTTCAGACAAGTTCAACATTGGAGTGGCATGGACTAAAGGATGTGGGAACTCATTCAAGATGCTAAGGACAAAGGATTGGCTAAAGCTTCAAGCTCAAGACTCTTCATTTTACATTTTAGTGATCCAAGATCACATTGAGTCTATAGGAAAAGCCAATACTATCAATAAGGGATGAGGTGTTGCTTAATGAGTTTCTTGCTCCACAGTGCTTAGTGATATGCTCCAAAACCCTCAACTACTTTCCCACTTCCACTCATATGACCTAAACCTAAAGCCAAAATCGGTCACACCGATTCTTTCTATCCGGCGCCACCGAGTTCAGATGTCATAGCCACTGCCACAAACCCTAGGCAAATCGGTCTTACCAATAGGGATCTCGGTCTCACCGAGATGGGATTGTAATCTCTCTGTGTATGTCCATCATCAAAATCGGTCTCACCGAGTTTGAGCAATCGGTACTACCGAGATTACAATGCAAACTTCCTGGTTGACTCATTACCAAAATCGGTCCCACCGAATTTGACTAATCAGTCAAACCGAGTTTGCCTGAGCAACTCTCTGGTTAGCTAATTACCAAAATCGGTCCAACCGAGTGTGTGTAATCAGTCTCACCGAGATTACGTTTTGCCCTAACCCTAATCATATCGGTCCTACCAAGTTGCATTTCGGTCCCGCCGAAAATCCTAACGGTCACTAGGTTTACTAAATCGGTCTGACCGAGTTTGTCGATTCGGTCCCACCGAGATTGGTAAATTGTGTGTAATGGTTAGATTTTGTGTGGAGGCTATATATACCCCTCCAACTCCTCTTCATTCGTGGAGAGAGCCATCAGAACAAACCTACACTTCCAACTTACCAGTTCTGAGAGAGAACTACCTACTCATGTGTTGAGGCCAAGATATTCCATTCCTACCATATGAATCTTGATCTCTAGCCTTCCCAAGTTGCTTTCCACTCAAATCTTCTTTCCACCAGATCCAAATCCTATGAGAGAGAGTTGAGTGTTGGGGAGACTATCTTTTGAAGCACAAGAGCAAGGAGTTCATCATCACCGCACCATTTTTTAGTTCTTGGAGAGTGGTGTCTCCTAGATTGGCTAGGTGTCACTTGGGAGCCTCTGACAAGATTGTGGAGTTGAACCAAGGAGTTTGTAAGGGCAAGGAGATCGCCTACTTCGTGAAGATCTATCGCTAGTGAGGCAAGTCCTTGGTGGGCGACGGCCATGGTGGGATAGACAAGGTTGCTTCTTAGTGGACCCTTCTTGGGTGGAGCCCTCCATGGACTAGCACAGCCGTTACCCTTCGTGGGTTGAAGTCTCCATCAACGTGGATGTACGATAGCACCACCTATCGGAACCATGCCAAAAACATCCGTGTCTCCAATTGCGTTTGAATCCTCCAAAACCTTTCCCTATACATTCCTGCAAGTTGCATGCTTTACTTTCCGCTGCTCATATACTCTTTGCATGCTTGCTTGCTATATGTTGTGAATGTTAAACTTGTGCCTAAACTCCACTTAAACTTAAAGAAGCTAAAAACTGCAACTTTGGTACTTAGTGTCTAATCACCCCCATCTAGACACCTCTTCTCAAGGTCCTACAAGTGGTATCAGAGCATTGGTCTCCATTGCCTTGGTTTAATCACCATTGGAGGAAGATGGATGAGTCTACTTTGGGGAGTCTTAGACATAGAGTGCGTACTCTTGATGGAGAGTATTTTCATGAGTGGACAAATGAGATGCTTGTAATTTTCAATCAATATCATTTGAACAAGTACATTGATAGCCCTTGTGCACCTCATGTTGATCCTATGCAGCCTACTCTTGATGAGTCTATTGACATGATTAGGAATGTTAGAACTGTTAATCTTATCACTAGAGGCTTGCCTAGAAACTTGGTTGGAAAACTGCCTACTTTTGAGTGTGCCTACACTATATGGAAATTTCTGGAGGAACGATTTCCTGATTATTCTTTGAAAAATCTTGATAAAAACTGCAACTTTGGTACTTAGTGTCTAATCACCCCCCCTCTAGACACCTCTTCTCAAGGTCCTACAGAAGTTCAAAATGAAGGATGGTGAAAGTTTCACTGAAATGTACCCTAGGCTTGCTCTCGTCACTAATAAGATTGTCGGATTAGGAAGTGAAGAGATGACCGATAGATTCATCATCAAGAAGATCCTAAGAGCCCTGGATTAAAAATATGATATCGTGTTGTCACACCCTGATTTTCATGCCATACACTTAAGCTAATAAAGCATGATAAAATGTGGTTTGACAAAAACTTTTGAGTGTTTTGGTCTTTGCTTGATTTGATTTCTGTGTGTTGGTTGCAAGTGCTCTAAAAATCAAATAAATCCTCCGACTTGTATACTCCTTCTCCTGGATCCAAAAACCTTTCCCAATGATTATGCCATGTGTATAGGACATAAAAATAATTTCTTGCAAAAATAATTTGGCCAAATAGTATTTTCAAAAATTAGTTTTTTTCAAAAACCCCTGAATTGAGGTTTGCACTACAAGTACTTAATTAAGGGCAGTAAAAATCTTTCCAAAAATATATTTGACCCCTATTAGATATAGGACTCCCAGAAACCACAAAAATATTATTTTAAAAGTTGTTTTACTATTTTATTTAAATGATTTTTTTAGGCCAGAAATGGTCTTTAATAGGTTAAAATTATTTTAATGCTTTAAAAATATTTGTGAAACTTTAGGGAAACTCAGTGGACATATATTGTCCATATATATAAGTTTCAACACATGGTCATGTTCAAAATATTGGTAAAATCCCTCAAAAACCCTTCCTGGATATTTCAAGCTTTTGAAATATTTACAAAGGAATTATTCCCCAAAAATTCCAAGAAAATTCTAGCATGTCACATATGACATATGTGATGATCTGGCCAAGCATCATGTCATGGAGAATAGTATAACCCCATGAAATCCCCTCAAAACCATTTGTTTCCATTTTGAAGTTTGAGCAACTTTACATTGCCAAACATGTCCAAATGTTCTCAAACCTTGTGAACATGCTCAAATGGTCTAATCATTTATCTATACGAAATGGCACAAGTTGGAGAAAATGTTATATTGAACAAAGTGCCCCAAAACCCTTCCTGTCCAGAACCAAATTTGAACAACTCTACATTGGCAACTTTGTCCTTTTGATCTCAACTTTTGTGGACATGTTCACACCCTCAAATGATGACACTACACCAAGTGGTGCATCAAGGAGAACAGATTTGCATGACTAAATCTTGGAGAGTCCATTTCTGCTGATTTCTAGGGTTTACAAAAGTTGCATTGGCAACTTTTCCCAAATGAACTCAATCTTGGTTTGAACCTCTTATTTTCTCATACCATTTGACCCTGTCAAGCCTCATGACAAATGGAGATCAACTACTTGCCCAAACCAATATCAAACACCTTCTGCCATTTTACTAAAACCCCTGTTTTGACCACTCCCACTAATCTCCATGGGCTCAACTTTTTACCACAGCTACACCTGACCCTCCTCTACCTCCAGTAACAATGGCTACATCTTAGATCAATGATTAAGGGGTGAGACCACGTCATTTACCCCTTTGGACAACCCCTTTCCCTCTCTCTCTCAACCCCACTCCTCTCGTACTGGCTCCCCAGGGCATCCAATGTGTGACGCCCGGATAATTAGCTACAACAATTCGCACGCTAATGATGCCACGTCACCACAGTTTCAATTGCTAATCTCGAGCTAGTTCGAAATTGATTTGATTCCAAATTTAAAATAAAAGGCAAACAACAAAATTTTCAAATGATTAAAAACCAAAATGTTCGGTGGGTGCCAAATATTGCATAGGTATTCATGGTGAAGTAAACACATTTTTAGAAAATGACTAAATACTTTAAAATGAAATAAAACAGAAAGGAAAATAAGGAAAAGAAAGAAAGAGAAAGGAAAACCCCCAACCACTAGATGCGCCTCTTCGCGCTTGTTCGAACGGGCCCAGGCACGCGCGGATCCGTGCCCTGTGCACAAATTCTGGCGAACTCCGGCGGGTCGGCGCTGTGCTTTTGGTCGCCGGCGGCGAGAGCCTGCCAAGATGACGTGGCATGCGCCGGGCCCCACCCCTGGGTCACTGCCAGGGGGCCATGGGGGCCTCGTTGACTGGATTGACCCAATCAACGTGCTGACTGGGCAGCCCAGTGGCACTGACATGCGGGGCCCATGCCATAAACAAATAAAATAAACAGATAATTTGCTAATTAATTAAATTAGTTAATTAAAACCTAATTAGACACTGACTACCGGGCCCCACCCCCTAATTAGCCTATTTAGTTAGTTTTAAAACTCTATTAATGCCCCTGTCCATGACATGTGGGTCCCACTGGACCCACCTGTCTGGTTTGACTGGTCAACCGACCAGTTGACCTGCTGACATCACTCTGATGTCATGCCTACGTCATCGCTCACTGTTTTGGATAATGTTAGGATTAAATAAATAATTAAAATCAGAAAATGATTTAAATCTTTGGAAAATCATATCTTTTAATCCGTAACTCGGATGAAAATACTTTCTACATGAAAGTTGCTCATAACGACGAGACAAATCCGGATACGCAGCCCGTTCGTCCGCCACATACCCCTAACCTATCGAACTTGCAACTTTCCCCCTCCGGTTCCTCTGACCGAAAACGTGAAACACCGGGGATACTTTCCTGGATGTTTTTCCCCCTTCGCCGGTACCACCTACTACCGCGTTGGGGCAAGCCTAGCAACACGTCTTGTCTTGTCATGCATCGTCATGCATTTGTTTGCATTGTATTTATTGTTTCTTCCCCCTCTTCTCTCGCTAGACCCCGAGACAGACGCCGCTGCTACCCAGTTCGACTACGGAGTTGACGACCCCTCCTACTTGCCAGAGCAACCAGGCAAGCCCCCCCCCCCTTGATCACCAGATATCGCCTATTCTCCTCTATACTGCTTGCATTAGAGTAGTGTAGCATGTTACTGGTTTTCGTTAATCCTATTCTGATGCATAGCCTGACATTGTTGCTACATCTGTTGATACCTTACCTGCAATCCTAAATACTTAGTATAGGATGCTAGTTTATTATATGTGGTCGTACATTCTTGTCGGTCTGCCTTGCTATACTATCGGGCCGTGATCACTTGGGAGGTGATCAAGGGTATATATTATACATATATACATACTATACAGATGGTGACTAAAGTCGGGTCAGCTCGTTGAGTACCCGCAAGTGATTCTGATGTGGGGGCTGGAAGGACAGGTTGCTCCATCCCGGTAGAGGTGGGCCTGGGTTCCCGACGGCCCCTGAGGGAGTCCTGGACTAGGGGGTGTCCGGATAGCCGAACTATCATCATCGGTCGGACTCCAAGACTATGAAGACACAAGATTGAAGACTTCGTCCCGTGTCCGGATGGGACTTTCCTTGGCGTGGAAGGCAAGCTTGGCGATACGGATATGTAGATTTCCTACCATTCTAACCAACTCTGTGTAACCCTAGCCCTCTCCGGTGTCTATATAAACCAGACGGCTTTAGTCCATAGGACGAACAACAATCATACCATAGGCTAGCTTCTAGGGTTTAGCCTCCTTGATCTCGTGGTAGATCTACTCTTGTAACACACATCATCAATATTAATCAAGCAGGCCGTAGGGTTTTACCTCCATCAAGAGGGCCCAAACCTGGGTAAAACATCGTGTCCCTTGTCTCCTGTTACCATCCGCCTAGACGCACAGTTCGGGACCCCCTACCCGAGATCCGCCGGTTTTGACACCGACATTGGTGCTTTCATTGAGAGTTCCTCTATGTCGTCACCGATAGGCTCGATGGCTTCTTCAATCATCACCAACGATGCAGTCCAGGGTGAGACCTCCTCCCCGGACAAATCTTCGTATTCGGCGGCTTTGCACTGCGGGCCAATTCGCTTGGCCATCTGGAGCATATCGAAAGCTACGCCCCTGGCCGTCAGGTCAGATTTGGAAGTTTGAACTTCACGGCTGACATCCGCGGGGACTTGATCTTCGATGGATTCGAGCCACAGCCAAGCGCGCCGCATTGTCACGACGGGAATGATTTAGCTCTGCAGCCGGATAGTACCCTGGAGGCCGCACTCGAACCCGCTCCGATCTTCAATTCGGAGCTGGCTACGTAGATCGAGGACGGATGGCTAGACACCGCCTCGAGGGCTGCAACCTCTACGGCGATAGAGCCGAACACTGACCTTGTCCCTCATGAAGCTTGTGACTCCAAATTGCTGGACTCCTTGTCGGACTCTGAACCTCCCTGGCCCCCTCCAATCGAATCCGATTGGGCGCCGGTCATGGAGTTCACCGCAGCGGACATCTTTCAACACTCACCTTTCAGCGACATCTTGAGTTCGCTAAAGTATCTCTCATTATCAGGAGAGCCCTGGCCGGACTGCGGTCAGGACGGTTGGGATGCGGACGACGAAGAACTTCAAAGCCCACCCACCACCCACTTAGTAGCCATTGTCGACGATCTAACCGACATGCTAGACTACGACTCCGAAGACATCGACGGTATGGACGACGATGCCGGAGACGACCAAGAACCAGCACCTACCGGGCACTGGAAAGCCACCTCATCATATGACATATACATGGTGGATATCCCAAAGGATGGGAATGGCGAAGCAACAACGGAGGATGACCCCTCCAAGAAACAGCCCAAGCGCCGGTGTCAGCGGCGCCGCTCTAAATCCCGCCACAGCAAGAATGAAGATTCCGGCACCGGAGATAATAACACACCGGACAGAGCCGAAGACAACCCACTCCAGCAAGATTCAGCGCAGGAGGACGGAGACGCCAGCCCTCATGAGAGAGCGGCAGAAGAAGAGGTAGAGGATTATATGCCTCCCTCCGGAGACGAGGCAAGCCTCGACGATGACGAATTCGTCGTGCCTGAGGATCCCGTCGAACAAGAGCGCTTTAAACGCAGGCTTATGGCCATGGCAAACAGCCTCAAGAAAAAGCAGCAACAACTTAGAGCTGATCAAGATCTGGTAGCCGACAGATGGACTGAAGTCCTCGCGGCCGAAGAGCATGAGCTCGAACGGCCCTCCAAAAGTTACCCTAAACGCAGGCTGCTCCCCCGATTAGAGGAGGAGGCATATGAACCTGCATCACCAGCAGACAATACGGCTGACCGACCATCCCGTGGTCGCGACAGAGAGGCCCCTAGGCCCTTCACTAGAACCATACCCCGGCATCGCTCGAAAAGCACAAGGCCACAGGGGAATGCTCCGGACTTGCGAGATATATTGGAGGATAAGGCAAGACAATCAAGATCGATCTATGGATCGCGTGGGCGCCCCATGATATGTGACGACAACCGTCGCGCCAGACATAGTAAGTCTGGCCGGGCCGAACAAAATAGACAAAGCTCCTTTGAGCTCCGTCGTGATATCGCCCAGTACAGAGGCGCCGCACACCCACTATGCTTCACAGATGAAGTAATGGATCATCAAATCCCCGAAGGGTTTAAACCCGTGAACATTGAATCCTACGATGGCACAACAGACCCCGCGGTTTGGATCGAAGACTATCTCCTTAATATCCACATGGCCCGCGGTGATGATCTTCACGCCATCAAATATCTCCCACTCAAACTTAAAGGACCAGCCCGACATTGGCTTAACAGCTTGCTAGCAGAGTCAATCGGGAGTTGGGAAGACCTGGAAGCCGCATTCCTCGATAACTTCCAAGGCACGTATGTGCGACCACCAGACGCCGATGACCTAAGCCACATAATTCAGCAGCCAGACGAATCGGCCAGACAATTCTAGACATGGTTCTTAACCAAGAAAAACCAAATCGTCGACTGTCCGGATGCGGAGGCCCTAGCGGCCTTCAAGCATAACATCCGCGACGAGTGGCTTTCCCGGCACCTAATCCATGGCAGCCCTCACATCACTCATGACCCGCTTCTGCGCGGGTGAGGACAGCTGGCTAGCACACAACAACAACCTCAGCAAAAATTCTGGCAGTCCGGATATCAAGGACCGTAATGGCAGGTCGCGTCGCAACAAAAACAAACGCCGCATTAACGGCAATAATAGTTAGGATACAGCAATCAATGCCGGATTTAGAGGCTCTAAACCCGGTCAGCGGAAAATGCCATTCAAAAGAACTACTCCGGGTCCGTCCAATTTGGACCGAATACTCGACCGCTCGTGCCAGATACACGGCACCCCCGAAAAGCCAGCCAACCACACCAACAGGGACTGCTGGGTATTCAAGCAGGCAGGCAAGTTAATTGCCGAAAACAATGACAAGGGGCTGCATAGCGATGACGAGGAAGAGACCCGACCGCCGAACAACAGAGGACAGAAGGGTTTCCCCCCACAGGTATGGACGGTGAACATGATATACGCAACGCACATACCCAAAAGGGAGTGGAAGCATGCACTCAGGGACGTATACGCGATCGAGCAAGTTGCCCCGAAGTTCAATCCATGGTCCTCCTGCCCGATCACTTTTGACTGAAGGGACCACCCCACCAGCATCCGCCATGGCGGATTCGCCGCATTGGTTTTAGACCCAATCGTCGATGGATTTCACCTCACCAGAGTCCTGATGGACGGCGGCAGCAGCCTGAACCTGCTTTATCAGGATACAGTGCGCAAAATGGGCATAGACCCCTCAAGGATCAAACCTACCAAGACAACCTTTAAAGGCGTCATACCAGGTGTAGAAGCCAATTGTACAAGCTCAGTTACACTGGAGGTGTTCTTCGGATCCCCGGATAACTTCCGAAGCGAGGAGTTAATCTTCGACATAGTTCCGTTCTGTAGCGGCTATCATGCCCTGCTCGGACGTACCGCGTTTGCAAAATTCAACGCGGTGCCGCACTACGCATACCTCAAGCTCAAGATGCCATGCCCTCAAGGAGTCATCACGGTGAACGGAAACACTGAACGTTGTCTCGGAATGGAGGAACATACAGCGGCTCTCGCGGCAGAAGTACAATGCAGCCTCTTAAAGCAATTCTCGAGTCCGGCCGTTAAGCGGCCGGACATGGCTAAACGCGCCCGGAGTAACCTACAACAAGACCACCTGGCATGTTCCGAGCATGCGTAGCAGTGCGGCCCCAACCCCAGGCCCTGCAAAACGTCAAGACAGTCCCTTCGCGTACATCATTACACTCTGAAGATACCATCGGCATGGGGAGAGGGGCACGACCACGATAGGCCCAGAATGCGGCTCAACCACACCAGGGGCTCACAAGTGTGTCATTTTTTTTCTTTTTTTCTTTTTATTTTTACCCACAGGACTCGGTTCGTCAGAGGCCCTGTCCGGCAGCAGACCTGCCGAACTCATGATGCAACAGCCAGGGAAGGAGAAAGGCTACAACGAATATCTAGGTGGTCTCCATTACGAGCATTAAATCTGTTTTATACACCATTCCACAGCCCACCCCCTGGAGGGGGACATGTTTAATAAGTCCCACCCCTTGCTTATCGCACCATTTGTATCGTTCTGCCTTTACAACAATTTTTCTTGGATAAGTAATGCAACAACTTTTTGCTCCCAATTGCGTTTCTTTCTTATACATATGTTGATTTATGACATGTTGCATCCGTACATTTTGGTACGGCTAAATACACCAGGGGCTTATGTTTCCCGCATCATGGTGTGATAAGTCCGAACACTTTCACAAGTGTAGCACCCTGAACTTATAGGATTATATGCATCGGCTCCGAATCATGTCTTGGGTCAATAGTTGGGTTTGCCCGGCTCCCATGTTTTGGTACCTTACGTTCCGTTGTATCGGCTAAGGTAGCACTGGGAGAACCACTGCGATTGCGCCCCGGTTGAGCTGGGCGAGCGCCTCAGTGGAGAAAGCTAAAATTGACCGTCATGATGAGGCGAGAGCTGGTCATTGTTCGAGAGGTTTTTTGCGAGTCCCTAAATACTTATGCCGCTTAGAGCGAGGAGCCGGCTTTTGTCCGGCCCAGGCGTGGATAGCGCCCCAAATTCGGCATTCCGAAGACTAGGGGGCTTTGCCGAAATTTAAAATTATAGATTTCTATGGCTAAGTGAGAGTGTTCAAGCATTATAAGTCCGGTTGCCTTGTTCGCTGTGTTGAGCGCCTCCCTAGATGGACCCAAAAATGGGAACAAGAGTGCTCAAGTTTATCCCGAACACCCCAGCACTCGTGGCATGGGGGCTGAAGCCGACGACTTGCCATCTCTCAGATTTGATAAATAGCCATACAGAAGGTAATATTTTAAATTAACAAGCATTGCTTAGCGCATATGAACTAAGTTTTCAGCACACGGGATAACAAAATGCGAGTTACTCTAATATTACATCTTTGGAGCACTCACCCGCAATAGTGCGGGCACCCTTCAGGACACTCTTATAATACATCTCAGGCGTGCGGTGCTCCTTGCCCTGCGGTGGCGGGTCTGTCACAAGCTTCTGGGCATCCATCTTGCCCCAGTGCACCTTTGCGTGGGCAAGGGCCCGACGGGCACCTTCAATACAGGCGGAGTGCTTGATGACTTCAACCCACGGGCACGCATCCACCAGCCGCCACACCAGGCCGAAGTAGCTCCCAGGCATGGCCTCCTTAGGCCACAGCCGAACTATGAGGCCCTTCATGGCCTATTCGGCCGCCTTGTGGAGCTCGACCAGCTGCTTCAGCTGGTCGCTAAGGGGCACCGGATGTCCGGCCTCAGCATACTGAGACCAGAAGACCTTCTCCGTCGAGCTCCCCTCCTCGGCCTAGTAGAACGTGGCAGCATCGGACACGCTGCGAGGAAGATCTGCGAACGCTCCTGGAGAGCTCCGAATTCGGGTAAGCAACAGGTAATTAACACTCACATGCTTACTTTGCATGAAAATTTCCTTACCCGCTGCTATTTTCTTCAACGCCTCAATTTCTTGGAGGGCCTTGTAGGCTTCGGCCTTAGCAGCTTTGTCACTCTCAAGAGCCGTTCCAAGCTCAGACTCTCGAGTCTTCGAGTCACGCTCTAGGCTCTCATGTTTTTTCACGAGATCCTGGAGCTCTTGCTGTACCTCCGCCACCCGCGCCTCCTGCTTCTCTCGCTCGGTGCGCTCCACGGCCGCATTGCGTTCGGCTGCGGCCACCGCCTCTTTCAGGGTCGCCACCTCGTTAGTGGCCCCTGCAATACCATGTTATCCTTATCATTCTTCTTGCAACCAAAATCCTTTTCTGTAAGGTACAATTTATTAAGGTGTTACTCACCTTCCTTGTCCTCGAGCTGCTTCTTGGCATGGTCGAGCTCGTTCTCGGACCGCTCGAGGTTTTGCTTCAAAATATTGACCTCCGCAGTCAGTGCGGCAGAGGTCAGCAGCGCAGCCTGCAATCCCATATTGATATTTTTTTATGACTCCTGCGTATATCTTTTAAGATCCTCAGTCTAGCTTTTCTTTCTGAACACCGAGCCGAGCATCATGGGCTACTGTCTATGCGGTACTATTTTACATATATCAAAATTCTTACCTCAAAGCCTGTTAGAAGGCTGCTGCAGGCTTCGGTCAGCCCGCTCTTGGCGAGCTGAACCTTCTGAATCACCGCACTCATAACAGTGCGGTGTTCCTCTTTGATGGAGGCGCCATTGAGCTCCTCCAGCAAGCTATCCGGCGCCTCCGGTTGGACGAAGGCGGCCGGCGTCATGGTCTTGCCCTTCTTATGAAGGGGCCGCCCACCGGACTCCGGAGCCACTATGGGTTCCGGGGCCGAGTCTGGCGCAAAGTCCGGGAGGTTGTCTTGCGACACCTCCGGGGCCTCCTCGTCCTGGTGGGTCCCTTCCAGGGATCCCACCTCGGCATCGTCCGCATCACGGGGGGTGGAGGCGGTCGGAAGAGAATCCATATCCGACGCCCCTAAGGACCCGCTCGACAAAGCGTGGCGAAAATAAAAACCATTAAGTTATTTGGGAGTCCGGATACTTACGATCTTGCCAGGGGCTTGTCCCTTGGAGGCCAGTCCTCGTCGTCATCGCTGGCGTTGGCAGAGCAGTACGGGGAAAGAGTTTTTCCCTTCTTGGACCCTTCGGCCTCCCTCGTTGGGGAGGCCTTCCTTTTCCTCCCTCCCCCTGCTGGGGGAGAGGCTTTCTTCTTCTCCTCCTCACCTTTGTGAGAGGAGTCGGCCTTGGAGTCTTCATCCGATAGCACATGAAAACGGGAACTCTTCCGAGTGCCCGTGGCCTTCTTCTTGGCCTTCTTCTCCGGCACCACGTGGGGTGCCGGAGCCAGCAGCCCCGTTAGGCGGGCGTCTGCTGGGTCCTCTGGTAATGGAGCCGGACAGATAGTCTGTTCGGCCTTCTTTAGCCAGCCCTGTCAAAGGAAAGGGAGTTTAGATCCCACATAGTGTCAAACTATGGAAAACAAGCGTCCCGTAAAGGACAAGATCGCTTACCTCGTCAGCCGGACGCTGCGAGCTGAATCCGTGATCTTCGGTAGCGGAAGCGGGAGTCTCGGCGCCCTTGAACAGCACCTTCCAGACATCTTCGTATGTAGTGTCGAAGAGCCCGCTCAAAGTCTGGTGCTGCACCGGATCGAACTCCCACATGTTGAAGCCCCGTCGTTGGCACGGGAGAATCTGGCGAATGAGCATGACCTGGACTACGTTGACGAGCTTGAGCTTCTTGTCCACTAGCTTTGGATACAGGCTTCGAGTCCGGTCATCTCCTCCGAATCACCCCAAGTCCAGCCGCTCTCTTTCCAGGAGGTGAGCCGTGTGGGGATGCCAGATCTGAATTCGGGTGCCGCTGCCCATTCAGGGACACGCGGCTCGGTGATGTAGAACCACCCCGATTGCCACCCCTTGATGGTTTCCACGAAAGTGCCCTCAAGCCAAGTAATGTGGGACATCCTGCCCACCATGGCGCCTCCCCACTCCGCTTGGTTGCCCTTCACAACCTTCGGCTTGACACTGAAGGTCTTGAGCCACAAGCCGAAGTGGGGCTGGATGAAGAGGAAGGCCTCACACACGACGATAAACGCCGAGATGTTGAGGATGAAATTCGGGGCCAGATCATGGAAATCCAGGCCGTAGTAGAACATGAGCCCCCGGACAAAGGGACGGAGTGGGAAGCCCAGTCTGCGGAGGAAATGGGGAAGAAATACTACCCTCTCATGGGGCCTGGGGGTGGGAATGAGCTCTCCCTCGTCGGGGAGCTGGTGCGCGATGTTGCTGGACAAATATCCGGCGCTACGCAGCTTCTGGATCTGCCCCTCCGTGACGGAGGAGGCCATCCACTTACCTCCCGCTTCGGACATAGTTGGAGGAGGTTGAGGTGAGACGTGCGGACTTGGGCGTTGGAGCTCGAGTTCGCAGAGATGGATAAGCCAAGGAGGAAGAAGGCGCAGGTAAAAGGGTTGGATCTTTATCCCCTTATATGGGCGGACGAAAACATGCGTCCCCACCGGCCTGATAAAACTTTCTTATCCCCCAAGCGCCGCAATCAATGGCGCGGTTGGGTTACCCACGTCCGTATTGATGGGAATCCCGGAATAAGGGGAACACGATCTCTGCTTCGATAAGATGTGCCAAGGAAACCGCTTCGCTAAACGCACTGAGGTGGTACAATGAAAACAATTCGAGTAAAGGCTTGGTAGTGTTGTGACGTCACGCCAGAAAATACGTCAGCAGATTGAACTTGTGTAAATATTATTCTCTCTACGGTGGTATGTGGAAATTATTTTGCAGAGCTGGACACTATCCTGGTGTTCACAATCTACTATAAATTATTCGAAGGAGGAACCCGCCTTGCAATGCCGAAGACAATATGCGTGCCGGACTCGTTGTCATTGAAGCCTGGTTCAGGGGCTACTGAGGGAGTCCTGGACTAGGGAGTGTCCAGATAGCCGAACTATCATCATCGGCTGGACTCCAAGACTATGAAGATACAAGATTGAAGACTTCGTCCCGTGTCCGGATGGGACTTTCCTTGGCGTGGAAGGCAAGCTTGGCGATACGGATATGTAGATTTCCTACCATTGTAACCGACTCTGTGTAACCCTAGCCCTCTCCGGTGTCTATATAAACTGGATGGCTTTAGTCCATAGGACGAACAACAATCATACCATAGGCTAGCTTCTAGGGTTTAGCCTCCTTGATCTCGTGGTAGATCTACTCTTGTAACACACATCATCAATATTAATCAAGCAGGACGTAGGGTTTTACCTCCATCAAGAGGGCCCGAACCTGGGTAAAACATCGTGTCCCTTGTCTCCTGTTACCATCCGCCTAGACGCACAGTTCGGGACCCCCTACCCGAGATCCGCCGGTTTTGACACCGACAGCCCCTGACTGTTACTTTGTGGTGGAGCGACAGGGCAGGTTGAGACCACCTAGGCGACAGGTGGGCCTGGCCCTGGTTGGTGTCCACGATTATTTCATAATAACACGCTTAACGAGATCTTGGTATTTGATCTGAGTCTGGCCACTGGCCTATACGCACTAACCAACTATGCGGGAAAGATATGGGCACTCGACGTCGTGGTATCAGTCGAAGCCTTCGTGACGTCAGCGACTGAGCGGCACGCGCCAGATTGGACTGCGTAACGTGACTTCCTTTGTAATGGAGGTTGCTAGGTCTGCTTCCAGCCGCCCACGCAATGTGCAGGTGTGCAATGGGCGATGGGCCCAGACCCCTGCGCGCATAGGATTTAGACCGGCGTGCTGACCTCTCTGTTGTGCCTAGGTGGGGCTGCGACGTGTTGATCTTCCGAGGCCGGGCATGACCTAGGAAAGTGTGTCCGGCCAAATGGGATCAAGCGTGTTGGGTTATGTGGTGCACCCCTACAGGGAAGTTTATCTATTCGAATAGCCGTGTCCCTCGATAAAAGGACGACCCGGAGTTGTAACTAGTCCTTATGACAACTAGAACCGGATACTTAATAAAACACACCCAGACAAGTTCCACACGCAATCCGATGATTGCTTTTCCACAGGGCGACGAGGGGAGGATTGCCGGGTAAGATTATGCTATGCGATGCTACTTGGAGGACTTCAATCTACTCTCTTCTACATGCTCCAAGATGGAGGTGGCCACAAGCGTAGTCTTCGACAGGATTAGCTATCCCCCTCTTATTTTGCCATTCTACAGTTCAGTCCACCGATATGGCCCTTTACACATATACCCATGCATATGTAGTGTAGCTCCTTGCTTGCAAGTACTTTGGATGAGTACTCACGATTGTTTTCTCCCTCTTTTCCCCTTTCCCTGCTACCTGGTTGTCGCAACCAGATGCTGGAGCCCTGGAGCCATACGCCACCGTCGACGATGATTCCTACTACACTGGAGGTGCCTACTACTACGTGCAGGCCGCTGACGACGACCATGAGTAGTTTAGGAGGATCCCAGGCAGGAGGCCTGCGCCTCTTTCGATCTGTATCCCAGTTTGTGCTAGCCATCTTATGGCAACTTGTTTAACTTATGTCTGTACTCAGATATTGTTGTTTTCGCTGACTCGTCTATGATCGAGCACTTGTATTCGAGCCCTCGAGGCCCCTGGCTTGTATTATGATGCTTGTATGACTTATTTTATTTGTAGAGTTGTGTTGTGATATCTTCCCGTGAGTCCCTGATCTTGATCGTACACGTTTGCGTGTATGATTAGTGTACGATTGAATCGGGGGCGTCACACAATGCTCCTCCCCTCTTCTTTACTTCCCCCTAGAGCTACCAGACATCTTTGGCCGCGCCCATGTTGCATAGAAAATGGCCATGCCGTCCATTTGGGCGCTCTGGAGCGCGCTACAGTGCGCCCCCGCACTGTAGCTGCCCCCTGCCAAGCACCTCTGGCTACCTCGGCTCTCCCCATCACGCCAGCCGATGCTCCTCGACGTCCGCAGTATGCCACGCCTCTGTCCCCCTCCTCCTTCTCTCTCCTGCTGCCCTTGCTCGCACACGCGCCGGCCACCCAAGAGCTCCAATGAGCGGCCTCACACGCGCGAAGCTCTGGCGCTTCCCCGCTCTCTCTCTTCCTTCCCCTGGCCGTAGAACTCTCCCACAAGGACCCCAGACATGCTCACATGAGCCCCCATGACCTGCAGCAATGGCAATAGCCTCGCCGGCGCACTGGACCACGGTGAGCCATGGGCCGGCTATATACAGCCACCCCAGGCCCCCTATGGATCTCCTTCGCTCTCTCTCCCTCCTAGAGACCCCCTGGACCAAGCCACTCCCCTCCTTGTGCCCTTCATAGCCCCCCATGGCCGGAGAGCCGCCGCTGGCACCGGGCTAAATTCGCGACGCCCGAGCCCCGTCCCCTCCACCTTTGTGTCTCAATGCATCTCCACCGACCCCCCGAATCTCCCCTGCACTCTGGTTACTCCTCCCGGTGGCCGTAGTGCCGTGCCCCCCATCACCACCGGCCTTGTCCATCGCGGCCAACACCCTGCACAACCCGGTGCCCCTGGGCGATCGTGCCACCCATGGTTGGACGCGTCCGGGTCTCCTGAGCACGCCGGTGGGCGGAGCATCGCGGGAGACGCCCTGTAGCGCCGGTGGCCGGCGTCGAACGCCTCCTCTGTCTCCCTTCGCGCCTGCACGGGAGGTTGAGGACGAACCTGCAGGCGGGCCCCGCTCATCAGTGGCCTAGCCACCGGGCCACGCTAGCAAGTGGAGGCGCGTTCGGCTTCTCCCGCATCCCCGCAGCGAAGGCGTACTCCGCCTGGGCGCCTTCGACATCGCCCTGTCATCTGCGTGGCCGAGCCACTAGGCCGGCCCAGTGCGCTGCGACACTATGCTGCGCTCGGTGCGCGGTATAGGTATAACCCCCACTTCCGTTGTCTTTTTCTTTTTCTAGAAACTTGTAAAATCTCCCAAATATTCATATTACCTCAAAATTTGATGATTCAAATTCCTAGTGACCCCATAAATCATTCTCTACCTCAAGGAGTAACTTACACATTTTTCCAGAATACTTTCTTTCACACATATTTCACAAAACCCCATTTCCCCATTTAAGTGATGGACTTTGGAAAATCACAGAGAGATCCATGATTCAAATTTCTAGATGCTTCTAAGTTCATAACTTAGGTTATGAACATTTTTATCTGTACTTTCTGTGACACACAATATAATGAGCCGTTTCTTCATATTTGTCAACTTTGCAAATTCATTTGAACTCAAAATCCAGTGAAACCAACTCCCAGATGCTTCTAAAATTATGATTTGCTAAATGGTTGCCTTTGCTCATTTTTCAAAAATATATTTATGTACACTTCTTGCAAATCCACAAACCCCTTGATTCAATCATATTTAAATGTTCAGAAATATCCATTGATCAAACCCCAATGAAACCACCTTGGTCATTTCTCATATGACCAAAGGTATCCTAGAAAAGTCAAATTCATATCTTTAGAGCACTTTTATTTTTGCCTTTTTGTGTTGCTTATTGTGATTGTTTCCGGCGTTAGTTGACGAAGTAGACGGAGTACTTGGAGAAGGACCAGAAGATTTCAAGACTCTGATGAACCAGGCAAGCAACCCTTTGACCATGTCTATGAAACCCTTTTATGCATGTCATATAGCACCATATTGTTGTTGCAACGGAATCATGATGAGGTGGTAACAACTTTGATGGGTTGCCACCGTACTTCCTCGTTGATACTTGCATTGTGCATGACCCTACCTTCTTATGAGGGTTATGCCGGTGGGGGTAGATAGGATGCTAAAGTAGTGCTACGCAAAAAGGGACGGGAATATGCATGGTGATGGAGACAAAGTATTTTCAAAAGACTTTTCGAAAACCCCATTGGGTGCCACTTATATGCCCGGGGGAGATGATGAGTTGGGTAGCCACTTGATGACGAAGTGGTGTACCGAGGCAAGTTTGTGTTGTTTTCAAAACGGATTGGTTTAAGTTGCGACCGTTATTCCAACCTTACATGCGCAACCACTCTACCCTTGTATGGGAAAAGGCATTATTGATTACCTAGGCCGATACTAGCTTGGAGCCTGCATTACTAGTGACGGGGGAGAATTGGTGCTCTCTCTTGGGACGGGGTCGTGCTAGGTAGGGCGGCCATGACTGTTTTCACAGGGCACCGGATACACCGCTGTGTCCCCTCTCGGATGTTACGATCTCGAGTGAGTCTCGTATGATGTACATCGTGAGGATATGGAACAACAAGTGTACTCCTTGTTAGTGTCGTCTAGGGAAAGATAGTGATCGGGTTCTTACCCCGGGTACTTGAGGTATCGCGGGTCGTGGATGACACGGAAGTTCCCCGGATCTTGTGGGTAAAGTGTGCAACCTCTGCAGAGTGTAAAACTATTCGAATAGCCGTGTCCACGGTCAAGGACAGTTGGGTAACCGCTCTTGGGCTACGTCCACATGTGTACAAACCAGTGTGTGTTTGGATAATTGGGGAGAACTACTTGGGTCAAGTCAAGGGACTTGACATGATTGAGTTGGGTTGATGCCCACTCTACTTATGTTGATATATGTAACATGTCCTCATGGTTACTTGAATTCTCCTGATGCATGTCTTACAAGTTGTTGAACATGTCATTGCACTCGAAATTAGCTTTCTACAAAAATTTACCTATGTCATGCATTGTTGTACCTTGAGCCAAAATATGGGTTGCTTGCGAGTACATTCAAAGTACTCATTGGCTTGCCACTGGTTATTTTATTGGCCAGACATGAAAGAACATGATATGATGGAGAATGCTTCGGTGACGAACATGCGAGCTAGGATGCTTCCCAGTCAGAATGCCTGTAGGGTTAAGGCGGATGGCATGGGTCCAAGTGTCAATGAAGATTTCCGCTGTGATGTTATAGTCAAGACTTGACCATAACGGTCATATTTTTATGTAAGACGGTATGTATGGATGTAAGACTCTTGTTATTCATCTTTTGTGTGTTCAGTGAGCATTGATCTACGGGATCACTGTACACGTGCATTCGGCGATCACGACTTATGAGTCGGGGTCCCCACACGTGTGCACATTGATCCAAATGATGCCCAATTACAAAGATCTCAAGCCAACGGAACTCATTAGAAGAATTGTTGCTCATGAGATGTCACTCAAGGATAAGGAAGAGCTTCACAACAAGTCAAGTGGTGCTTACAAAGCCTCATGTGATGCTCCTACATCATCAAGTGAGAAACAAACCTTCAATGAAGAATTGAGCCTAATGGTGAAGAACTTCAACAAGTTCTACAAGAGTAGAAGCAAGGAAATAAGTTCCAAGTCAAGGTCCTACAATGACAAAAGATCCTCGAGTTGTGAACGTAATTGCTACAATTGTGGAAGACCCATACACTACTCCAATGAGTGTACGGCTCCCTACAAAAGAAGAGAATACTCCCGGAGAAGCAAGGATTCGGAAAGGAAGGACAAATCATCAAAGAGCTACACAAAATTAAGACATCAAGCTCACATTGGTGAATGGGTATCCGGCTCCGATTCCGACCATCACTCCGAAAGAAGTTATCACTCCAATTCCGAATATACTCAAGATGAAGGTGTTGCTGGCCTAGCACTTGTGTCAACCAACTGACATGACATATTTGACTCACCAAATGAAGGAATTGGAAGATGCTTCATGGCTAAAAGCCCAAAGGTATCACACCCCGAGTATGTTGATTTCAATAGTGACGAAGATGATTTGTTAGGTGATGATGATTTACTTGTTGACAACTCTAGTGATGAATACTATGATGAAATGTCAATTAATCATTCTAATCAAGATAAAACAAATGACCATGATAAGGAGAAGATTGAGCATCTAACTAAAGAACTAAACACTCTTAAGTTAGCTCATGAAACTACCTTGGAAGATCATCGAGATCTTTTAAAGACTCATGAGAAGTTATGCTTTGAAAAGCTCAACCTAGAGCAAGGGCGTGACTTTTTAAAGGCAATCAATGATGATCTTCGCAAGAAAAGTTCTTCTTACATTGCCAAGCATTTACACTTGTCTACTTACATGCCACAAGTTAAATCTAGCAACAAAAGTAAGAAAGATTCTTCCTCTAGTACTAACAATAATCATGCTAAATCCAATGTTGTTGCTCCTAGTAGTTCTCTTGATTCCACTAATGATTCTCTTAGCCAAGTTACACTTGAGCAAGAAAATAGAATATTGAAGGGAATTATAGAGAAAGGTGTTTACGAGAGTCTTGCCGGAAGTAAGCAATTTGAGGAAATTGTACGCAAGCAAGGAAGGCACCGGAAGAATCAAGGTGTTGGTTTTGAATGAAAGTTCAATGCCAATGGAGTTGAGTGGGAAGAAGATCAATACCCCAAGACAAAGTTTGTTCCTCAACAAGAGAAGTATGATCCTACTTATTTCCAAGGGACACAAGCTCAAGATGATCTTCCACCACAAAACCACAAGCAAAAAGGAAAGGATAAGCTTCAAGAGGAGATTGATGCATTTGAAGAAGCTCCCAAGGCCTTGGTCAAGTGGGTTCCCAAGACTACATCAAGTTCTACTTCATCAAGTACGACTACAACCCCAAGGATTCCCATCAAGATGATGTGGATCCCGAAGAAGAAGAACTAGAGAGTTCTTGAGAGTGACTCCACTAACACAGTTCACTCATATCATTTTGGCAAGAACAAGTGCAAACAACTTCCACATCTTACACTAGTTCAAGGAGTCACAAATCCTCTTGTTGGTAAGACAAGGGACAAGGTAACCTAATGCTTTCATGGACATCATCTTGTGTGTACATCATTCTATGTCTATGGATATCCTTGTTTGTTCCTTGTGGGACTAACCCGTGTAGGTATTGGAAGTACAACCCACTCCAATGAATTGGTCCAAATGATCTACATCAACATTAGCATCCACATCTTCAACACCTACATGAAGTCATCATCGACAAAACCCAAGGTTAGTTCATCCCTCTTAGGGGGGATATCACATCTAGGGGGAGCTTTACTCTAAGAATTGAGCTAAAGCAACTCTAACAGTGTGAACACAACAATGCTTTATGTAAAAGTGGTAACCCACTTGTGCTTAAACGATGAGTATGACCTATGATCAAATGTTCTCATTTGACTCCTAAGTCAATATACTGATATATAGATGACCTAGTCATCTCAAATTGCTTGATAGATGCTAGAGTGTTTGTGCATGCTTTGCCACATATTTCCTTTGCCATTTTATTGTGTGAACATGTTTGTTGCATATTTTACTCATTTAAGGACATCCACTTGTTGGGTTGATTGTTTGGGTCTTTTTATTTTGCAAAGTGGATGGACAAGAATGCCTAAGAACCTTCTCTAGCTATTTATGCTTTTCTCGTCTCAAACTCTATTCATGCTACATCACAAAGTTTGATCAAGTCAGATTCGAACCACTCTGTGTGAGGAGCACTCGGAGTCCCCGATTCGTCATAGACTTAAACTTCCAAAACCTCTTTGTGAATTTCGGTCTGACCGAGTCATCCATTTCGGTCACACGAGTCCACTAAGTTGATCTAGGTTTTCATCTCGGTGCAACCTATATGAACATTTCGGTCACACCGAGTTGCAGTAACCACTTGCGATTCTGCATCTCGGTGCCACCGAGTTGTTCCACTCGGTCACACCGACAGGGTCGGGATATATATACCCACGGGTGAGATTTTGGAAATTTCTTCAAAACCCCTCAGCCTGCGCATATCCTGCTCAGCCTCCTCGGGTCTCCAGATCGCCTCCTCACCATCAGCGACCTCCCGCCACATATTTCAGTCACCATCAACGGGAATCTGCTCCGCCGTTGCCGCCATAGCGAACTCTCGCTGATATAGGGTATGAGTTCGACCACTTGTGCTCTCTATTTACCTTTGATTCTATGCACGAGGAAAATGCCATGATTCTTGCTATGTATGAAATCAATCTATCCAGAGAAAACTTCTCTAGGCTTAGTTTGATTCAAAAATTTAGGGTTAGCTCTCCGCTGAACTCATCTTGGATCGACCGAGTCATAGAGATCGGTCTCACCAATTTGGCTTAGGCCATTGCACATGCGCTTTTCGGTCTGACCAAAAACTTCAAATCGGTGTGACCGAGTTCAATTCTCTGTGAAACCCTAGAAATCTCGGTGCCACTAAACTGTGACTCGGTCTGACCGAGTTCACTAGTTTAGGTTCCAAATGTTGCTTCGGTATCACCGAGTTTATCAATTCAGTAGCTCCGAAATTATTTTAGTAGAGAACTAAAACTAAGTTTTTGACTCTCGTTTTTGCAAAAATCTATGCACTTTGTGATGCTCATCTACTCTACCTCATCTATATCTATTCACAGGGTTTGCTGTCAGTTTGCCTGCCAAGATGTCTGACGTGACAGCCAAAACAAGTGTAAAGAACAAGTGCAAATGAGTGAGGGCACTAGTACCTCAAGCAGCTATGATGAGGGCAGCAGGAGCACACCAAGTAACTTGCCCAAGGTAGCCACTAGAACAAGTTAGAAGAGAACCTCAGACTCTTAGGATGAGGATTATGTTACTTTTGAGGATGAGGCCACCTCAAAGAAGAAAGTGCTAAAGGAGTATGGCACTACTGCTACAACAAAACCTGGTATGAATAGGAAGGCACCTGCAAGGAGAGTCCCAACATCCAAGCCAAGGAAAGTTGCCATAGGAGAAACCATGAAGTTCACTATAGAATGAGATGATGGTGAGGCAGCTGAAGATGGCAAGAAGAAGAAGAGGGAAAGAACCACAACTGCAAAAGTTCTGGGAAAGTCAACTATCGTAAGAGATTCAGCAGAGGAAGACAAAGAGGATGCTGCACCAGCACCCAAGTCAAAAAGCTTATGGGAGATGCAGTCAAGTCATAGGCTGCATCTAAGCCCGAACCTGCTCCCAAAGCTGCTGTTCAAACCACGAAGTTTGCACCCAAGCGAAGCACCAGAAACATCCCAGATGAAGAAAAGAACAAGGCCCCACTGCCTGAAGTTGAAGAAGAAGATGTTGATGCCCAAGTGCTGAGAAAGCTCAAACCAAAGATACCAGACCAGAATGACACTCATCCAGTGGCAGAGGATATGAACATCAGAAAGGATGCAGGTCTGAGACTTTGCACGAAGAATGATACTTTTGCTTTGAGAAGGAGAACTGCAGTGGACTACATGTTCCACACTGATACGTCTCCAACGTATCTATAATTTATGAAGTATTCATGCTATTATATTATCTGTTTTGGATGTTTATGGGCTTTATTATACACTTCTATGTTATTTTTGGGACTAACCTATTAAACGGAGGCCCAACTCAAATTGTTGTTTTCATGCCTATTTCAGTGTTTCGAAGAAAAGGAATATCAAACAGAGTCCAAATGGAATGAAACCTTTGGGAGAGTTATTTTTGGAACGAAAGCAATCCAGGAGACTTGGAGTAGACGTCAAGGAAGCTTCGACTTGGCCATGAGGCAGGGAGGCATGCCCTACCCCCTGGGCGCGCCCCCACCCTCGTCGGCCCCTCGTGGCTCTCCTGACTGACTTCTTTTTCCTATATATGTCCATATACCCTAAAACATCAAGGAGCACAATAGATCGGGAGTTCCACCGCCGCAAGCCTATGTAGCCACCAAAAACCTCTTGGGAGCCTGCCGGAGGGGGAATCTATCACCGGTGGCCATCTTCATCATCCCGGCGCTCTCCATGAGGAGGAGGGAGTAGTTCACCCTCAGGGCTGAGGGTATGTACCAGTAGCTATGTTTTTGATCTCTGTGTCTCATGTTTTTGATTTGGCACGATCTTGATGTATCACGAGCTTTGCTATTATAGTTGGATCTTATGATGTTTCTCCCCCTCTACTCTCTTGTAATGGATTGAGTTTTCCTTTTGAAGTTATCTTATCAGATTGAGTCTTTAAGGATTTGAGAACACTTTATGTATGTCTTGCGTGGGATGCCCGTGGTGACAATGGGGTATTCTATTGATTCACTTGATGTATGTTTTGGTGATCAACTTGCGGGTTCCGTGACCTTGGGAATCTATGCATAGGGGTTGGCACATGTTTTCGTCTTGACTCTCCGGTAGAAACTTTGGGGCACTCTTTGAAGTTCTTTGTTTTGGTTGAATAGATTAACCTGAGAGTGTGTGATGCATATCGTATAATCGTACCCACGGATACTTGAGGTGACATTGGAGTATCTAGGTGACATTAGGGTTTTGGTTGATTTGTATCTTAAGGTGTTATTCTAGTACGAACTCTAGGATAGATTGACCGGAAAGAATAGCTTCGTGTTATTTTACTACGGACTCTTGAATAGATTGATCAGAAAGGATAACTTTGAGGTGGTTTCATACCCTACAATAATCTCTTCGTTTGTTCTCCTCTGTTAGTGACTTTAGAGTGACTCTTTGTTGCATGTTGCGGGATAGTTATATGATCCAATTATGATATTATTGTTGAGAGAACTTGCACTAGTGAAAGTATGAACCCTAGGCCTTGTTTCGAAGCATTGCAATACCGTTTGTGCTCACTTTTATCGCTTGCTACCTTACTGTTTTTATATTTTCAGATTACAAAAACCTATATATACCATCCATATTACACTTGTATCACCATTTCTTCGCCGAACTAGTGCACCTATACACTTTACCATTATATTGGGTGTGTTCGGGACGCAGGAGACTCTTCATTATTTGGTTGCAGGGTTGTTTGAGAGAGACCATCTTCATCCTATGCCTCCCACAGATTGATAAACCTTAGGTAATCCACTTGAGGGAAATTTGCTACTGTCCTACAAACCTCTGTACTTGGAAGCCGAACAACGTCTACAAGAAGAAGGTTGCATAGTAGACATCAAGCTCTTTTCTGGCGCCGTTGCCGGGGAGGTGAGTGGTTGAAGGTATATCTTTAGATCTTGCAATCGAATCTTTTTGTTTCTTGTTTTATCACTAGTTTAGTCTATGAAATAAAACTACAAAAAATGGAATTGAGTTTGCCTCATACGCTTCACCTTTTTAATATCTTTCGTGGGAATTATGGAAAGGAAAATTGTGCTCAGGTGCTAGAAGAAGAAGTCTATAAAATGTTTGGCACTAAATCTTTGAATGATGAGCATGATTGCAATGTTTTTAGTATGAACTCTTTGAATACCCATAGTACTAATGATGATTTCACTAGTCATGATGAAAATATCTCTTATAAGCATGTCAATTTTTGTGGAGTGCATAGAGTTTGCAAGTACACACCAAATAGGGAAGATAGATTTTGCAAGAGGAATAAGTATTTAGAAACTAAATGGTTGCAAGAAAGGCTAGATGTGAGTGCTAAAAATTTAAAATTTCTTTACCGTACTTGTGAACTTTGCAATGAACATGGTCATTTAAATCTCTGATGCAAATTGTTTCATGATCGAATCGTGTCCAAAAATTGTGATGACTTGATTTCCCTTGCGCATTATAATGAACTTAGTTTGCTTTTGGGTTATGAAGAAATGAAACGTTTAGCTAAGCATATTCCATAATTTAACCTTAAGAAATTTCTTGATATTGATCTAGAGGAAATTTATATGTATTGTGTGGTGAATTGCATTGAAAATCCTTATATTGCCAATTACATCAAGAAAAGAAAGCAAATAGAAGATGAAGAGAATACTAATGAAAGGGAAGAGACTTCCCAATATCCTCCTATTATTTCTTATGATGAATCAGGTAACGAGAAGGAGCTTTCTATTCAACCAATCTCATTAATAAGGAGCTCAAAAAAGAGGGTCAAACCCACACATGATGTGAAGAAGAAAAAGAAAAGACGAAGAAGCAAAGGTAAAAAGGTATCCCTCCCAAATGATGTTGCTCCTATTACTCATTGTGATGATGATAATTGCTATACTATTGGTGCTATCCGTATTGTTAATGATGAGACTGGTTATGCTAATGATATGAAAAGTCCTAAGCTTGGGGTTGCTATGTTTGATGAGAATGACATGTTTGAGAATATATTTGCTGCAATTAATGTTTGCCCTAAGCTTGGGGCTGCTACGTTTAATGAAGGTGATATTTTTAGCTTCCCAAGTTTTGATGAGAAAAATTATTATGATGATAGCATGTCTCCTATTTATGATGGTTATATTTATGAAAGTGGATTTGGAGAGGTCATGACTTTGTTTACTGATGAATCCACTATTTTGGAAGAGGTTTCAATTGATTACGATGAGAACAAAGTTGCTACTTATGATGATTATTGTGATGAAACTTATGCTATAAAAAGTAGTGATGATTATATTTATAAAACTTGTCATGATTATGATTACCATTTTTCTGAACATTACTCTTTTAATATGGAAACAATTTATAGTATTCGAGTCTCTTATGATACTCCCACTATTCCGAATGAGAAGAATTTTGCTTATGTGGAGAGTAATAAAAATTCTATGCTTGTAGATCATGAAAAGAATGATTTATGTGCTGGTTATATTGTTGAATTCATTCATGATGCTACTGAAAATTATTATGAGGGAGGAACATATGCTTGTAGGAATTGCAATAATATCAAGTTTCATCTCTATGTGCTTAAAATCTTGAAGTTATGCTTGTTTTACCTTACTATGCTAGTTGATTATTGTTCCCATAAGTTGTTTGCCCACAAAATCCCTATGCATAGGAAGTGGGTTAGAATTAAATTTTCTAGTCATATGCTTCATGATGCTCCCGTTATGTTTCAATTCTTATCTTTTATGTGAGCATCATTGTCATCATCATGCCTAGCTAGAAAGGCATTAAAGAAAAGCGCTTGTTGGGAGACAACCCAATATTTACTCTTACTGTTTTTGTGTGTCTACATGATTATGCTACTGTAGTAATCATGTTTTATAGCTTTTGTTTCAATAAAGTGCCTAGTAAGACCTTTAGGATAGCTTACGGTGATAGTTGTGTTGATCCTGCTGAAAATCAGAAACTTTTGCACCCAGTAAATTAGTTTTGATAATTCACAGAAACGTGATTTTTAACTGATTCTTTTTGCTCTGGATTGGTACAAACATTTCTCAGGCTTACATAATTTGGTAGAATGTTTGGAGTTACAGAAGTATCCGAGAGTTACAGATTACTACAGACTGTTCTGTTTTTGACAGATTCTGTTTTCTATGTGTTGTTTGCTTATTTTGATGAATCTATGAGTAGTATCGGATGGTATGAACCATCGAGAAGTTGGAATACTTTAGATATTACACCAATATGAATTTACAATGAGTTCACAACAGTACCACAAGTGGTGATTTATTTTTCTTATAATAACGGAGCTTACGAGTTTTTTGTTAAGTTTTGTGTTGTGAAGTTTTCAAGTTTTGGGTAAATATTTGATGGACTATGGAATAAGGTGTGTCAAGAGCCTAAGCTTGGGGATTCCCAAGGCACCCCATGTTAATATTCAAGCACAACCAAGAGCCTATGCTTGGGGATGCCCCGGAAGGCATCCCCTCTTTCATCTTCGTTCATCTGTAACTTTACTTGGAGCTATATTTTCATTCACCACATGATATGTGTTTTGCTTGGAGCGTCATATTATTTTCTTTTGTTTTGCTTGAGCTTTGAATAGAATACCAAGATCTGAAATTCTTAAAAGAGAGAGAGTCTTCACATAGCTACATAATTATTTAACTACTCATTGATCTTCACTTATATCTTTTTGGAGTAGTTTGTCATTTACTCGTGTGCTTCACTTATATCCTATGAGTAAATGGTTGAATGATTTGAATATCATCAATCTGAAATTATATATGTTTCATATGCTTATCCGATGGGAGTAATGACTTCACATATAAGAAGTATAGTGGTAAATTTATTGAAGGTTAGCAAACATTGTATTGGTCACTTGAACAATTCATGGAAGAATATTGAAGGAAGAGAGATTTCACATGTAAACATACTATCTTAGACATCTTCTGTGATTGTGAGCCCCATTAATTATTTTCAAATCTGAGCAAATTAGTTGAAATTGGACAAGGAAGAGAACATAATGAGTTATTCTTGGGTATATTTGTATAGAAGTTATATTGTTATAGATCATCCAACATGTGGTGCTTGCCGTTTAGAATCCTTTGCTAGCCAAATATCTATACTAAGAGGGAATACTGCTTGTGCATCCAAATTCCTTGAAACAAGTTTCTTCCATGAGTGTCCACCATACCTAACTATATGCGGTATTTACCTGCCGTTCCAAGTAAATTTGCATGTGTTAAACTCTAAACCTTCAAATAATAATCTGTTTTGTATGCCCAAATCGCGCATGTAGCGACTAGGGGATGTCAGTATCTTCCATGCTAGGTGGGTTATTCTCACGATGAGTGGACTCCGCTCATCATTCACGAGAAAAATGGTTGGTAACTGGGATGCCCAGTCCCATGATCAAATGATCAAAATCAAATCAAAATAATTGCAAACAAAACTACCCCAGGATTGTTGTTAGTTGGAGGCACTCGTTGTTTCGGGAAAACCATGGATTGATGATTGTTGGTGGAGGGGGAGTGTCGGTGTCAAAACCGGTGGATCTCGGGTAGGGGGTCTCGAACTATGCGTCTAGGCGGATGGTAACAGGAGACAAGGGACATGATGTTTTTACCCAGGTTCGGGCCTCTCGATGGAGGTAAAACCCTACTCCTGCTTGATTAATATTGATGGTATGGGTAGTACAAGAGTGGATCTACCACGAGATCAGAGAGGCTAAACCCTAGAAGCTAGCCTATGGTATGATTGTTGTTCGTCCTACGGACTAAAAATCTCCGGTTTATATAGACACCGGAGAGGGCTAGGGTTACACAGAGTCGGTTACAATGGGAGGAGATCTTCATATCGAATTGCCAAGCTTGCCTTCCACGCAAGGGAAAGTCCTATCCGGACACGGGACGAATTCTTCAATCTTGTATCTTCATAGTCCGAGAGTCCGCCCAAAGGTCATAGTCCGGCCATCCGGACACCCCCTAATCCAGGACTCCCTTAGTAGCCCCTGAACCAGGCTTCAATGATGACAAGTCCGGCGCGCAAATTGTCTTTGGCATTGCAAGGCGGGTTCCTCCTCCAAATATTCCATAGAAGATGTTGAACACAAGGATAGTTTCCGGCTCTGCAAAATAAGTTCCACATGCTACCGTAGAGAGAATAATATTTGCACAAATCTAATCTGCTGACTTACTCCGCAGCGTGACATCACGCCACGGCCAGTCCTTTATTCGAATCGTTTTACTGTTCCACCTCAGCGCGTTTAGCAAGGCGGTTTCCTTGGCACGTCTTGCCAAAGCAGAGATCGTGTCCCCTTATTCCGGGATTCTCATCAATACGGGCGGTTTCCTTGGGAGATAAGCGAGTTTTATTAGACTAGTGGGGGCTCATAGTCCTGGCCACCCATATAAGGGGATAAGGATCCACCCTTTCCATTCACGCCTTCTTCCTCCCTTGCTTGTCCATCCGTGCACTTGAGCTCCAGCGCCCAGGTCCGCGCTTCCCACCTCGACCCTTCTCCAATCATGTCCGGAGCGGGAGGTAGATGGATGGCCTCCTCCGTTACGGAGGGGCAAATCAAAAAGTTGAGGAAGGCCGGATACTTGTTTGACGACATCACGCACCGGCTTCCAGATGAGGGGCAACTCATCCCCACCCCTAGGCCCCATGAGAGTGTTGTATTTCTCCCCCATTTCCTCCGCGGACTGGGCTTTCCTCTCCACCCGTTCGTCCGGGGGCTCATGTTCTACTACGGCCTAGATTTCCATGATCTGGCCCCGAACTTCATCCTCAACATCTCGGCGTTCATCGTCGTGTGCGAGGCCTTCCTCCGCATCCAGCCTCACTTTGGCCTATGGCTGAAGATCTTCAGCGTCAAGCCGAAGGTCGTGGGCGGCCGCCAAGAGGAGTGCGGAGGCGCCATGGTGGGCAAGATAGCCAACGTTACATGGCTCGAGGGCACCTTCATAGAGACCATCAAAGGGTGGTAATCGGGGTGGTTCTATATCACCGAGCCGCGTGACCCTGAGTGGGCAGCGGCCCCCGAATTCCGATCTGGCATCCCCACACGGCTCACATCTTGGAAAGAGACGGGCCTGTTGTGGGGTAATTCGGCGGAAGTGACCGGACTTCAAACCTGCATCAAAGACCAGATCGGTAGGAAGGTTAAACTTGTCACCGTAGTCCAGGTCATGCTCTTACGCCGGATTCTCCCGTGTCAACGATGGGCTTTCAGCTTGTGGGAGTTCGACCCGGCCCAGCACCAGACTCTGTCTCGGCTCTTCAACACAAAGCACGAGGATGCCTGGAAGGTGCTATTCAAGAGCTCCGAGGTCTCCCCTCCCATCACCGAGGATCGTGGATTCTACGCCAAGCGCCAAGCCAGCGCGGTGAGCTTAATTTTCCCTTTATGGGGTATTTGTTTTTCATAGATTTGATTCTATGCGGGATCTAAACCCCCATCTCTTTAACAGGACTGGCAGAAGAAGGCCGGACAGATCAACTGTCCGGCTCCCATGCCCGAAGACCCAGCGGACGCTCGCTTGACGAAGCTGCTGGTTCCGGCACCTCATGTGGTGCCGGAGAAGAAGGCCAAGAAGAAGGCCACGAGGACTTGAAAGAGTTCCCGGTGCCTGGTGGTGTCGGATTCATCGCCTGACAACCCCGAAACACCCTCCGCCTCTGAGGACAAGGAGGAGGAGGAAGAAGAAGCCTCTCCCTCTCCAACGGGGGAAGGAAAGAAAAGGAAGGCCGCCCCAACTGGGGAGGCCGGAGGGTCCAAGAAGGGAAGAACCCTCCTTCCGGACTACACCTCTGATGCCGAAGACGGCGGGGAGGAATGGCCATCCAGGGTCAAGCCCCTGTCAAAATCGTAAGCATCCGCATATCCGAATAACTTATGGCACTCCTCCATTATTTGGCATTTTCTGACGCCGAATTTGATCATGCAGTCCGCCCAAGGCTCAGCTCGACGATTCGACGAGCGGCTCCTTGGATTTGTCGGATGTGAATAGTGCTTCACTTCCGACGGCCTCCTCCCCTCTCCCTACGGACGATGCCGAGGTGGAGTCCCGAAAGGGACTAAACCAGGAGGAGGTGGTCCTGGAGGCGTCGCAAGGCGACTTCCCGGACTCCAGGCCCAAAGGGGGTAAAGCCCCGGAGGGATCCAAGTCCGGCTCTGGGCCGGACACTGCTCTGGAACCATCAACGGTTCTAGAGACCGGTAGGCAGCGCCTTCGCAAGAAGGGCACTCCTACTATGCCGGTGGCCTCCATCCAACCGGAGGCACCGGACGATTTGCTGGAGGCGCTTAACGACGCCTCCATCGACGAGGAGCATCGCACTGTTATGGGTGCGGTGATCCAAAAGGTTCAGTCCGCCAAGAGCGGGCTGACCGAAGCTTGTACGAGCCTTCTAACAGGCTTTGAGGTAAGTATTCACAACATATAAAAATGTTACCGCATAGATAGTAGCCCCTGATGCTCAGTTTGGTGTTCGGAAAGAAAAGCCGAGCTGAGGATCTAAAAAGATATACGCAGGAGTCTAACATAAATATGTCAATATGGGAATGCAGGCTACGCTGCTGACCTCTGCCGCACTGACTGAGGAGGTCAATGCATTGAAGGAGAGCCTCGAGTGGTCCGAGAACGAGCTCGGTCGTGCCAAGAAGCAGCTCGAGGACAAGGAGGGTATGTAATACCGCATGTAAATGTATATAGAAATACTTGGTTGCAAATAATGACAGGACCAACATAAATGTTGCAGGGGCCACGGCCGAGGTGGCGACCCTGAAGGAAGCGGTGTCCAAGGCTGAAAATAGTGCGGCCTTGGAGCGCACCGAGCGAGAGAAGCAGGAGGCGCGGGTGGCGGAGGTGCGGCAAGAGCTCCAGGCTCTCGTGCAGAAACACGAGAGTTTGGAGCGTGACTCGAAGGATCGAGAGTCTGAGCTCACCTTGGCTGTTGAGAGAGCCAAAACCACTAAGGCCGAAGCCGAGAAGGCCCTCCAGGAGATCGAGGCGATGAAGAAGATAGCGGCGGGTAAGGCATTCTTTATGCAAAGCAAGAATATAAAAGTAAAGCATCTGTTACTTACCCAAATCCGGAGCTCTCCAGGAGCGTTCGCTGATTTGCCCCATAGTGTGTCTGATGCTGCCACATTCTACCGAGCCGAGGAGGGGAGCTCGACGGAAAAGGTGTTCTGGTCTCAGTATGCTGAGGCCGAACATCCCGTGCCCCTGAGCGACCAGCTGAACCAGCTGGTCGAGCTCCACAAGGTGGCCGAACAGGCCATGAAGGGCCTCATAGTTCGGCTGTGGCCTAGAGAAGCCATGCCTGGGAGCTACTTCGGTCTGGTGCGGCGGCTGGTGGACGCGTGTCCGTGGATTGAGGTCATCAAGCGCTCCGTCTGTATCGAAGGTGCCCGTCGGGCCCTTGCCCGTGCTAAAGTGCACTGGGGCAAGCTGGACGCTGAGAAGCTTTTGACGGACGCGCCACCGCCGGGCAAGGAGTATCGCACGCCCGAGATGTATTATAAGGGCGTCCTGAAGGGTGCCCGCCTTATAGCGGACGAATGGTCCAAAGATGTAATTTTTGAGTAGACTCGCATCTATTATCCTATACGCTGAAAACTTTCTTGATATGCGTTAAGCAACGCTTGTTAATTTAAAATATTACCTTCTGTGCGGCCGTTTATCAAATCTGAGAGATGCAAGTCATCGGCTTCTACCCCCATGCCATGAGTGCTGGGGTGTTCGGCATAAACCTCAGCGCTCCTGTTCCCATTCTTGGGTCCATCTAGGGAGGCGCTCAGCACAACGAACCAGGCCATCGGACTTATAATGCTTTATCACTCTCACTTAGCCATAGAATTCTATAATTTTAAATTTCGGCGAAGCCCCTAGTATTCGGAAGACCGAGTTCGGGGCGCTATCCATGCCTAGGCCGGATAAGTCCGGCTCCTCGCTCTAAGCGGCATAAGTCTTTAAGGACTCGAAAAACCTCGCGAACAGCGACCGGTCTCTCGCACTATCATGACGGTCAGTTTTAGCTTTCTCTACTGAGGTGTTAACCCAGCTCAACTGGGGCACAATCGCAGTAGTTCTCCCAGCGCTACCTTAGCCAACATTGCAGAATGTAAGGTACCAAAACATGGGAGCCGGGCAAACCCAACTATTGACCCAAGACATGATTCGGAGCCCATGCATATAGTGCAATAAGTTCGGGGTGCCGCACTCATGAGAGTGTTCGGTCTTCTCACACCATGTTATGGGGTGCTTAAGCCCCTAGTGTATTGGCCGTACCAAAGTGTACGGTTGCATAATGTCATGACTGAACATATTTGTATGAAAACAGATGAACACAATAATAGATAAGAGCTATGTATTGTTTATTAAAAAAGGGCTGCTATAAAAGCAGAATGATACAAATAGTGTGATAAACAAGAGATGGGATTATTTGATGTATCCCCCTCCAGGGGTAAGCTGCGGGATTTTAAGTAAAACAAGTATTTAGCTCGTTATAGAGACCACCTGGACATTTGACGTGTGTTGTTCTCTCCCTGGCTATTGCATCGTGTGTTCGGCGAGTGTATTGCCGGACAGGCCTTCCGAATAGTTGGGTCCTGAAAGTGTATAAAAAGAGAAACGGCGGAATAGGGAGCCCTAAGTGCGGTTGAGCCACATTCTGGGCGTGCCGTAGTTGTGCCCCTCCCCTTATGCCCATGGTATTTCCAAAGCGTAATTATGTACATGTGGTACCGATATCACCATCTGGCGAGGGCTGGGGTTGGGGCCGCACTGCTATGCTTGCTCGGAACGTGCCAACCGGCTTTGTTGTAGGTTACTTCGGGCTCGCTTGACATTGTCCGGACATTTAACACCTGGATTGGAGAATTGCCTTGAGAGGCTACTCTGTACTTCCGCCACTAGGGCCGCCGTGTGCTCCTCCGTTCGAAGAGACCGTTTGGTGTTTCCATTTACCGTGATGACTCCGTGAGGGCCTGAAATTTTGAGCTTGAGATATGCATAGTGTAGCACCGCATTGAATTTTGCAAATGCGGTTCGTCCGAGCAGGGCGTGATAGCCACTGCGGAATGGGACTATGTCGAAGATTAACTCTTCGCTTCGGAAATTATCCGAGGAACCGAAGACCACTTCGAGTGTATCCGAGCCTGTACAGCTGGCTTCTACACCTGGTATGACGCCTTTAAAGGTTGTCTTTGTGGGTTTAATCCTCGAGGGATCTATACCCATTTTTTGCACTGTATCCTGATAAAGCAGGTTTAGGCTGCTGCCGCCATCCATTAGGACTCTAGTGATGTGAAATCCATCGATGATTGGGTCTAGGACCAATGCGGCGAATCCACCGTGACGAATGCTAGTGGAGTGGTCCCTTCGATCAAAAGTGATCGGGCAGGAGGACCATGGGTTGAACTTTGGGGCGACTAGCTCCAACACATAGACGTACTTTAGAGCATGCTTCCGCTCCCTTTTGGGGATATGGGTTGCGTATATCATGTTCACCGTCCGCACTTGCGGGGGGAAGCTCTTCTGTCCTCTGTTGTTCGGCGGCCGGGGCTCCTCCTCGTCATCGCTATGCAGCCCCTTGTCTCTGGTTTCGGCACTTAACTTGCCTGCCTGCTTGAACACCCAACAATCCCTGTTGGTGTGGTTGGCTGGTTTTTCGGGGGTGCCGTGTATCTGGCACGAGCGATCGAGTATCCGGTCTAAACTGGATGGGCCCGGAGGGTTTCTTTTGAATGGCTTCTTCCGCTGACCGGGTTTAGAGCCTCTGAATCCGGCATTGACTGCCGTATCCTCAGTATTGTCGCCGTTAATGCGGCGCTTGTGCTTGTTGTGATGTGACCTGCCATTGTTGTCCTTGGTATCCGAATTGCCAGGGCTCTTCGTTATGTTATTGCTACGAGCTAGCCAGCTGTCTTCTTGGTATCCTTGGTATCCGAAAAGCAGGTCATGAGTGTCGTGAGGGCTACCATAGATTTCGGCTTTTCCTGTCCTAGGTGCCGGGCAAGCCATTCGTCTCGGATGTTGTGCCTGAAGGCTGCAAGGGCCTCGGCGTCTGGACAGTTGACTATTTGATTTTCTTGGTTAGGAACCGTGTCCAGAATTGTCTGGCCGATTCCTCTGGTTGCTGGATTATGTGGCTTAGGTCATCGGCGTCTGGTGGTCGCACATAAGTGCCCTGGAAGTTGTCAAGGAACGCGGATTCCAGGTCCTCCCAACAACTAATTGACTCTGTTGGCAAGCTGTTAAGACAATGCCGAGCTGGTCCTTTAAGCTTGAGCGGGAGGTATTTGATGGCGTGTAGATCATCACCACGGGCCATGTGAATATGAGGGAGATAATCCTTGATCCATACCGCGGGATCTGTTGTGCCATCGTATGATTCGATGTTGACGTGTTTAAAACCCTCGGGGATTTGATGATCGATTACTTCGTCTGTGAAGCATAGTGGGTGTGCGGAGCCCCTATACTGGGCTATATTGCGATGCAGCTCGGATGAGCTTTGTCTTCTGTGTTCGGCCTGGCCGTATTTATCATATCCGGCGTGACGGTTATCGTCACATGAAGTGGGGTGCCCACGCGATCCTTAGATCGATCTTGTTTGCCTTGCCTTATTCTCCAATATGTCTCGCAGGTCTGTTGCGTCTCCCCGCACTCTGGTATTTTTGAGCGATGCCGGGGTGCGGCTTGGGTTGAGGGCTTGAAGGCCTTTCTATCGCGGCCACGGGGTGGCCGATCGGGCACATCTTACACTGGTGATGTAGGTTTAGTTGCTTCCTCCTCAAGTTGGGGTAGCAGCCTGCGCTTTGGGTAGCTCTTGGAGGGGCGTTCGAGTTTATACTCTTCGGCTGCTAGGACTTCGGTCCATCTGTCGGCTAGCAAGTCTTGGTCAGCTCTAAGCTGCTGCTGCTTTTTCTTGAGGCTGCTTGCCGTGGCCATAAGCCTGCGTTTGAAACGCTCTTGTTCGACGGGATCCTCTGGTACAACGAATTCATCGTTGTCGAGGCTTGCCTCGTCTTCGGAGTGAGGCATATAATTGACGTCCTCGACCTACCTGTCCTCAGCTCTCTCATGAGGGCTGGCTCCTTCATTCTCCTGCGCTGAATCCTGTTGGAGAGGGTTGTCTTCGACACTGTCCGGCATGTTGTTATCTCCGGTGCCGGACTCGCTGTTTTTACTTTGGCGGGATTTAGAGCGGCGCCGCTGACGTTGGCGCTTGGGTTGCTTCTTGGAGGGGTCGTCCTCCGTTTTTTCATCGCCATCCCCTGCTTTGGGGGTGTCCACCATGTATATGTCATATGACGAGGTGGCTTTCCAGTTCCCTATAGGTGCTGGTTCTTGGTCGTCTCCTTCATCGGCGTCCATACTGTCGATGTCTTCGGAGTCGAAGTCGAGCATGTCGGTTAAATCGTCGACAGTGGCTACGAAGTGGGTGGTGGGTGGGCTTCGAATTTCTTCGTCGTCCGTATCCCAACCATGCCGACCGTAATCCGGCCAGGGCTCTCCTGACAAAGAGAGAGACTTTAGTGAATTCAAGATATCGCCAAAGGGCGAGTGCTGAAAGACGTCCGCAGCGGTGAACTCCATGATCGAAGCCCAATCGGGTTCAATCAGAAGAGGTGCGGAAGATTCGGAGTTCGGAACGGAGTCCGGCACCCTGGAGTCATAGGCCTCGCCAAAGACTGGGCTGGTGTTCGGCTCTATCGCCGTAGGGATTGCGGCACCTGGGGCGGCGTCCAACCGTCTGTCCCCAATTGGCGCGATCGGCTCCGAGCTAATGGTTGGAGCGGGCACCCGAGCGACGCTCTGGGCGTTGTCCGGCGGTAGAGCTAAATCATGCCCATCGTGACAGTGCGGCATGCTCGGCCGTGGCTCGAATCCGTCAAAGATCAAGTCCCCGCGGATGTCAGCCGTGTAGTTTAAACATCCAAACCTGACCTGATGGCCAGGGGCATAGCTTTCGATCTGCTCCACATGGCCAAGCGAGTTGGCCCGTAGTGCGAAGCCGCCGAATATGAAGATCTATCCGGGGAGAAAAGTCTCACCCTGGACCACATCGTGGTTGAGGATCGAAGAAGCCATCGGGCCTAAAGGTGACGTCACAGAGGAACTCTCAATGAAAGCGCCAATGTCGGTGTCAAAACCGGCGAATCTCGGGTAGGGGGTCCCGAACTTTGCATCTAGGCCGATGGTAACAGGAGACAAGGGACACGATGTTTTTACCCAGGTTCGGGCCCTCTCAATGGAGGTAAAACCCTACTCCTGCTTGATTAATATTGATGGTATGGGTAGTACAAGAGTGGATCTACCATGAGATCAGAGAGGCTAAACCCTAGAAGCTAGCCTATGGTATGATTGTTGTTCGTCCTACGTACTAAAACTCTCCGGTTTATATAGACACCGGAGAGGGCTAGGGTTACACAGAGTTGGTTACAATGGGAGGAGATCTTCATATTGAATCGCCAAGCTTGCCTTCCACGCCAAGGAAAGTCCTATCCGTACACGGGACGAAGTCTTCAATCTTGTATCTTCATAGTCCGGGAGTCCGACCAAAGGTCATAGTCCGGCCATCCGGACACCCCCTAATCCAGGACTCCCTCAGGGAGTAAAATTTTTACCATTATGTTTGGGAACCACCTATAATGTATCTCGTATGGAAGATATCGGGAACTCTTGGTTGTTATGTTTACAATGAAAGCATACCTCTCAAAATTATTTTCATCTCCGTTTAAAAGATTCGAGCTCTGGCACCTCTGCAAATCCCTGCTTCCCTCTGCGAAGGGCCTATCTTTTACTTTTATGCAAGAGTCAGTAGTATTCCTTCTCTTTCCAACCTACTCTTTAGTTGGCAAGCATCATGTGCTAGGGAAAGATCTAAGCATATATGGCGACTCAAATATATTTTGATCATGAATTATTATTGTTGACAATTATCTATATGATAATTAAGTTGGGAGGAGAAACATTAAGCCCCTATCTTTCTCTGTGTTTGATCTCTCTCTCTGTCGTGTTTTTGAATCGGCACGATCTTGATGTATCACGAGCTTTGCTATTATAGTTGGATCTTATCATGTTTCTCCCCCTCTACTCTCTTGTAATGGATTGAGTTTTCCCTTTGAAGTTATCTTATCGGACTGAGTCTTTAAGGATTTGAGAACACTTGATGTATGTATTGCATGGGATGCCCATGGTGACAATGGGGTATTCTATTGATTCACTTGATGTATGTTTTGGTGATCAACTTGCGGGTTCAGTGACCTTGGGAATCTATGCATAGGGGTTGGCACACGTTTTCGTCTTCACTCTCTGTTAAACACTTTGGGGCACTCTTTGAAGTTCTTGTGTTGGTTGAATAGATGAATCTGAGATTGTGTGATGCATATCGTATAAACATACCCACGGATACTTGAGGTGACATTGGAGTATCTAGGTGACATTGGGGTTTTTGTTGATTTGTATCTTAAGGTGTTATTCTAGTATGAACTCTAGGATAGATTGAACGGAAAGAATAGCTTCGTGTTATTTTACTACGGACTCTTGAATAGATCGATCAGAAAGGATAACTTTGAGGTGGTTTCGTACCCTACAATAATCTCTTCATTTGTTCTCCTCTATTAGTGACTTTGGAGTGACTCTTTGTTGCATGTTGAGGGATAGTTATATGATCCAATTATGTTATTATTGTTGAGAGAACTTGCACTAGTGAAAGTATGAACCCTAGGCCTTGTTTCAAAGCATTGCAATACCGTTTGTGCTCACTATTATCACTTTCTACCTTGCTGTTTTTATATTTTCAGATTACAAAAACCTATATCTACCATCCATATTGCACTTGTATCACCATCTCTTCACCGAACTAGTGCACCTATACAATTTAGCATTGTATTGGGTGTGTTGGGGACACAAGAGACTCTTTGTTATTTGGTTGCAGGGTTGTTTGAGAGAGACCATCTTCATCCTACGCCTCCCACGGATTGATAAACCTTAGGTCATCCACTTGAGGGAAATTTGCTACTGTCCTATAAACCTCTACACTTGGAGGCCCGACAATGTCTACAAGAAGAAGGTTGCGTAGTAGACATCATACACCAAATGACAACAAGACTTCTAGGAGCCATTTTGCTTGACAAGAAGCCAATTGTATGTGATATGAGATGGGTTGACTGGACATACATTCAAGAGAATGAAGATCACTTTCCAGGTGTATATGATAACCTTAAGGCTTGTGGAGTGGACAAGTTAGTTGGACAAAATCTCACCAAATGGAATGATGAGCTGATCATGCAATTCTACTCCACTGCTCATTTCTATCCAAGCGGAAGGATAGTGTGGACGTCTGAAGGTACAAGTTACCAGTCAACTGTTGATGAATGGGAAAAGTTTATCAATGCTCCAGAAGACCATGAGGATTATTTGGATGTGTATGCCAAGAAGAAGAAAGACCACAACTCCATGGCAAGTATGTATAAGGAAATTCCTGATGAATCCCTGGATACTCATAAGTTGGGCTTAGTGAAGTACTTGTTGTCTGGTGTGCCTACTATCAACACCATCTTGAGGCATACTCTGTTGCCCAAATCTGGAGATCATAGGATGATAAGATGACATTCAATCAACTTGCTGCACATTTTTGATGTCCCTCAAAAATTCAAGGTCATGAGTCTAATTATAGAGATAATCAAGAGGACAACTGCTGATCAGAAAAGGTCTTGTGGGTATGCTCCACACATTCAGGTGCTCATCAACTCAAAGATGGGCGCATGCACTTACTTGTTGGACAAGGAGCACTTACCTCTAAAGCCAGAATTTGAAGACAACACAGTTGTCATGGATGAGAATGATCCTTCATCAGTGCAAGCACAAGATAAGAGAGCTAAAGCAAAGGCAGAAAAAGCTGCAAGGATGCCAAGTGCTGAAGAGGCATCTCAAGTGGTCTTGAAGAGCAAACAAGGTCAACTTGGCTTTCTGATCCAATCAACTTTGAGGATTGAGAAGGGCTTGGCCACCCTGACTCAGAATTAGGAGAGTTTGGAGAGGATCATTGAACAGAAATTCTATGATCTTGATCTGAAAGTGACTGAGATGCAAACAGTAGTTGAGCAGCTTTAGGAGGATGCAGAGGAGAAGAAAGGAAAGACAACTACAGAAGATTTTCACCGTGTACCAAAAGGTCAGAGGTCAGCTGTAGTGCCAGTAACAGATACTAGAGCTACCACATCTGCACCAGCAGCTACAGCTTCACTACCACCTCCAGCAGCCCCTCCATCGGCTCCAATTACATCGACAGAAGCCTTCATCCTTGGAGTCATCTCTACACCACCTCATGGAGACCAAGCCTGAGAGACGCATAGCACTATGCATATTTCAACTTTTTGGTAACTTGTTGACAAAGGGGGAGAAAGATGTATAGATCATAGCCGTCGAGAGACAGTGTGTTTTTGTCTCTCTTGCACTTTATTTGGTTGAACTTTATTGTGTGCTTGTTTGAACCTTATGTCCTTGTGTGAGATACTTGTATGGTCATGTGTTTGATCATATGCTACTTTAATGTCTGCTTGCATAATATTATCTCTTATATCCATATATGATGTCATGACCGACTCTTTCAATAAATAAATATTGAGAAAATCGATCTTTAATTCCCAGTATAGGAAAAAGTCATCCTTTCTGGTAGACAAATGCTTGATAAACAGAGAACCAGTAGCATCAATTATATTACAGTGTTGAGCTGAGGCTGCTCAACAATTTATTACAAACTCTCCAATATCATACATATGGGCGGTTATGACACAGGGGTGTGGTGGCATGCTACTAGCTCGAGGAAAAAGTGGTGGTGGATAACTTGACTCCTAACTGGTAGCTCATCGAGCGTCGAGGTGAGGCTCGATGAATTTATTCTGGGGTTGCGGAAGCGGGTAATACAATGACCAAAACAGGATCGCACGGGACTGACTGGGACTTCTCTAGGCGTCGGACTCGCTATCAAACTCTTCATCCATGAGATCGCCTTCATCAACATCTGGACAAATCAACAAGCCAGGTGAGTACTTTGAAAGTACTCGCAAGAAAGTTCGGACAAAAGATATAATCAATGAATGCATGAATGCGTCATGAATAAAAAAGATGCTCATACAACAACAACAATATTATTTCATGACTTGTTAAATAAAATAAATAACTGAAAACCGATCGGGTGTCTGGAGCGACGCCTCAAAAGGTAAACAAATAAAATGCATGCCGCAGTCGGGCGTCTAAGTGACACCACATAAAGGGCTTAAAAGAGAATACCATTGTCGGATATTTGAGTGACGTCACAGACAGGGTTTATAAAAGAAATGCCACAGTCGGACATCTGAGCGACATCACATAAAGGGCTTTAAAAGAAATGCCACAGTCGGACGTCTGAGCGACATCACATAAAGGGCTTTAAAAGAAATGCCACAGTCGGATGTCTGAGCGACATCACATAAAGGGCTTTAAAAGAACTTCCACAGTCGGACATCTGAGCGACATCACATAAAGGGCTTTAAAAGAAATGCCACAGTCGGATGTCTGAGTGACATCACAAAAAGGGCTTTAAAAGAAATGCCACAGTTGGACGTCTGAGCGACATCACATAAAGGCCTTTAAAAGAAATGCCACAGTTGGACGTCTGAGCGACATCACATAAAGGGCTTTAAAAGAAATGCCACAGTCGGACGTCTGAGCGACATCGCAGACAGGGCTTGCAACAAATGTAAATAACAGGTATGCCACCGTCGGATGTCTGAGCAACATCACAGACAGGGCTTGTAATAAATGTAAATAACAAGATTAGTCCATCCACAAGAATAATCCTTTAACCGGATTTATCACACATAAATCCCACCGGAGTTTTGTCACTGAGGCTGATACCTGACAAGATAAGATGAATATAGTACTTGAACAAAGTACAAGATAATTGAAAGACTTGAGACTCTGCAGAGTTTGGATGAACTGGCCACAACCAACGGATTTCCATAGTCACGAAGGACTAGTTCCGTTTACGGTATTTTAGTAGAAACACATTTAACTAGTACACACCCATTTCACCTCACGATGTCAGGAATCACCCTGGACAACGTCCAAGAAAAACTTTGAGACGGGGAGGCCACAACCTCGAATAGCATGGGATCAAATTTCTATACGGGCGCTCTAAGGGGTGCCCCCCTCTCGGTCCCAACCGGAAACACCCATGCCCCCTGACCAGATGACGGGCTTTAATCCAGGGCCATGGAACCCTCATCCCGGCCTCTCTATTTGGTGTGTACCAGGAAAACGATTTGCAACTTACTATGCCATATTCCTTTCGGAAAACATGTGACAGTATAGGAAGGAATGAATGGAAATGTGATTTGTTTCATGATGACACGGAGGTCAAATAATCTGGCATAAGACTGGCATGTCACAACACTACCATCTTACCCATCCTCATGCCAACACATGGCTATGCAAATATGTATCCAACAACATAATGCTTTCTGAAACTTACTTTCCGCTTATGTGCATGAAATATAACATTCAAAGTAATGTTCATAAACGGGTAGAATTTATAGTCAATTTGATCTTTTTTTGAATTACAGTCCATTAGCTGGGCTGGGTGAACAAAAATGTAGCGTCCATGCGGCCCATTTATTTTTTTCCTAAAAAATTATAGGCCATTTGCACTTTCTCGAAATACATGATTTTGCTGGGCTGATTCTAATTATAATGTTGGGTTGGGCTAGCAATGTTATCAAACAATAACAGGGGTTGAGCATTTTGTAATAAATATATTTAAATAATAAGTGATTTATTATTACATTCGTCCTTAAATCTTACCAAGCTTTTGTACACAATCACTAGGATTTTCGTGCCAAAAAAATCCAGGATTTTATTGTTAAGAAATTATTTTTATAAGTTAATAAGATGTGGGATATTGTTTTCTTACATATGTAAGTATTTGTTAAATATATGATGACAATAAAAATAATATATAATAACATATAAAAATGATTTATATATATATATAATATAGTTAGAAGGAAAACATAAGTTGGACTAGGCGTTCCTATTCTTATACAGAAAAATAGAACAGACCTCTGCGTTTTCTTCAAAAAAATACATAAATTGGGTTGCCGATGTTTCGGGAAAAATAAAACCTCAGATGGGAGGTCCATAGGCCGGTCGATACATGGCGAGCCTCAAGAAAATACAAACTGGCATGTCATGGGTTGCGCATGTTAAAAAAGAAAGCCTAGACGGGGCAGCCCAAAACCCAGCTGATACTTGCTGCCCCAGTGATAATAAATGTTACCTGCCAGCTCCCCGGCTTCGTTGTGAATTTATCTCCTATAGTAACTACATTGAAGCACCTAAAAAAATGTAACTATGTTGACAAACTCATGGGCCCCAATGTCAGTATAGCATTAGGAGGAAGTATTTTTTTTTGATGAGGCACTTGCTTGCGTACGACCATAGACCTGGTGGGTCCCGGCTGTCCGCCTCTCCATGTACAGTCCTCTCTAGATTCCTCTCATTTGTTCAGCATGTTGACAATGGCAGACAACGGCATCGCAGGGAGCGCACAAAGGCGCAGGAGGGGATCCGACCACCTAAGGAAGTGCCTTATTAGTAACGAAACTACTGAACTAGCCTAGTGGCCAAGTGACATTACCCGACAGCTATTCTGCCCGGGTTCGATTCCACCTGTGCAGGGAAAATATCTCCAATTTTTTTGCCTCTGCCTTTATTGACATGTGGGTCCCCATTGTCATCTACACACACCACGTCCAACACTTGCCAAAACTTCATCCCTTGTTTTCTCTGTGTTTCGCACACTCGACATTGTGTGGGCATTTTGAAAATAGCATATCTTTTTGACTGTGCATCATATGAAGATGTGATATGCATGAATGTTGATCAGCATGATGTTAACTGGCTGGTAGTTCCATTTTCGACCATGAATAAAACTTCCAACATGATGTTAACCCTGTTTGAAAAGGCCGTGTTAATATAAATGCTCTGCCTCTGAAAGTTGCAGTTTCTTATCTGAAACTGAACTTGCAGTTCCTTATCTGAAACTGAAACTTGCAGTTTCTTCTCTGAGAATCACATTGTCTGCACTTTTATACTCCTATGAAACTACATTTTTTAAGTGCTAAAAATAGATCTCCAGAATTCATAAAATACTTCATATGCTCAATACTGCAAATCTGAAATTCAAAAGACATTCATATCTGAAAGTACTCTCAAAATACACAACACAAAGCACAATTCACAACCTGCAAATACTGACAACCCTAAGCTCCTCCTGACAATTCACAACCTGCCCAACTATTGGGCTTTGGGGGGGCAGTCCCCTCCTATTCCTCGGCGGCAAACAGCCGCCCCGTGAGACGATGTGAACGGCGAGGGAGAGGATGGCGGGGAAGCATCGTCGGGCCAAGTGCCTTTCTCCTCTTGCAGTTGGGTTTGGTCGACGAAGACTCCACCAGCTCGCTCTGGCACGACACCCTCACAAACGGCAACCTGTAGATGCTCGATCCTTCAATTTCTGGTGGATGCTCCATCTGGGATTGATACTCCCACCACCGCTCCCTCACGATCGGATTCGGTGAATCTGTTTTCTCCATGGCCCAGAGGAGCAACTATATGTACTCCCGCGTGACTCCCTCCAGGAGTATCGCCGCCTTTTTGCTCTGTTGCAGATATTTGGCCATGGATGTCGCCGTCGCCGCTAGTTGGTCCTTGTTGTCAAACCAAGACTGTATCTCCAACATCCTAGCTAGCTTCACAAGGTCGCCGTCTGCGATCCTCACGTATCGGTTGTACTCCTCCATCGATATACTTATCCAAAGCACCTTCACTCGCCAGTGGTGGTTTTGAATGGAAGAGGAGAGGAGCAGTGCTGGTTTTGGATTAGAACGGGAGAGGAGCGACGCTGGTTTGGATTGGAACAGGAGAGGAGGGGCGGTGGTTTTGAAATGGAAGAGGAGAGGAGCGGTGCTGGATTTAGATTGGAACAGGAGAGGAGCGACGGTGGTTTAAGAGGAGAAGAGTGGCGCTGGTCTTGGAAGTATTTTTTTTGTTTTGTGTATTCTGGGTCAAAGTTTGACCACATACTCTATTTGACACGCAAAATGTGAATGCATGTCATCAAAAATTGTATCATTTGGTTCGTATCTGAATGTACTTTCAAATTATATTATTGTTGCAACGTATAACATATATTTTATTTGCGAAAATCATGGTCAATTATGACCCAGAATAAAAGGGAGACTAGTTAATGTGGGGCCACTTTCTTAATTGAAGGGTAAATTGATTTTGATTTTGATCCACTCACAGCATGCCAGCCCTGTCGTCCAATCCTAAATCGCTGCCGGACGCTCCTCTCCCTCTTCTCCATTGCAAAACCATCTCCTCTCCTCTCCATCATCTCCATTCCAAAACCACCGTCTCGCCTCTCCCTCTTCTCCATTGCGATAGTACTAGAGAAGTGTAGTACTAAGTCTTCATGCATGTGCCCCGGAGGCGCAGTTCTCGTCATTTTGATCTGAAGCACCGAATTATAACATATAACACGAAAAAATGCCACATGACAAGAAATCATAACCTCACTACCCAAAGGAGACAACATGAATCCCGACGGACAAACTAGACGAGGATCAAAGCTCAAATTAAAGATAAACTCGTAGAAAAGGGGTCCGTCGATAGATGTCCTAATTAACATAGCCGACTTGACCTAGATGGCAGCCGAGTAGTCTTCGTGCATGTGCCCCCAATGACTAGCCCAACTCAGTTGTCGCTGTTTAACCCTCGCAGTGATCCGAAGCACATGACACCTAATTTTGCGAGATGACAAGAAACCTTTTTTTAGATTTCTCACTAGAACTACAGCCCTGTACAACACAGCCTGCACGATATGTAGACGATAGCCAATCCAGGCGTGTCTTCTGGAGTCTGGTCACATGCATGGACAAACTGATATTCCATGTCTTGCAGGGATTGTCCAGGCACCAACGTAGTACAACACTTCTCTAGTACTATCGCTTGTCTCTCTCTTCTATTAAGTCACCCGACTTGCAAGGACGGGGAGTGTGCCTATGGTCGGTTCTCAATTGCGGTCCCACATGTGTGTGCAACCGCAATATGACGCGCATTCCATTCGGAGAGTAGCATGCCAGACCAACGGACCGTCTGGGGTGCGACGCGAACGCGACGAGCGTGCTGTATACTCCGTACATGTGTACCGCCGTTTTCTTGAGGCTTTGCTCCATGGCGCAATCCATGGATACAAAATTAGTACTCCCTCCATCTCGGTGAGTAAGTCATCTTACGAAAACCAAATAGTCCCAAAACACATAGGCGCGGTGTATTAACTCTCACGTTGTTTCTTATTTTTTGACATAAAGAGAGGAATCAACCAATAAGAGATGTGGGGCTTGTATGCTTTTAATGCCTTGAGACTATCAAACATGACATGCAGGTGGTTAGTTTGTTGCACACAATGATATGAATTAGCAAATAAACATTAAGTTCTCTCTTTTTCCTCTCCACCTTGGTCATGGTGGACAATCTAAGTTGATTTATTCACCTAGACGGAGGAAGTATACTATACTATTTAAAAGTCGAGGGCGGGGCTTTTCCTGCACGGTAGGCGGGGCAGTTCCGCCTAGTCGGTTTGACAGAGACACGAGAATATGAGGGAGTAGGCTGCTGCAAACGTAGGGCTGTGTGATTTGACAGCGAGTTACTGCTGGACAGGTGGGCCCCCGTGATTTGACTTGCCATTATCATTTTAACTGTGGTGCTACGACCGGCGTGAGTCTCCCGATTCCTGACCACCTCCATACAGGTGCCTCTCCCAATGCTCCACCATGTAGAGGCTGGCTCTTGCATGAGACCCCACTTCTCCATTTGATGGTTTGGTTTCGAGGCCCGAAACGGCTCCCGATGAGTTTAGTGGAACATAAATTTCAAGTAGACTACACTGCTCAAATGCTTAAATATTATGTTACTGTCAAAAATTGGCACAAAATACGAAGGCGACCAATGGAAGTACTACTAGCAACCCATGATTTAAATACTCGCATGCGCGTAGTGGAGTAGTAATGTCTTTCTTCCGCCCTCGCGTCCACTCAATTTGCATGCTCTGTATTAATTGACCATCAATGAAGTGAACGACTTTACACACGTCAAATTATCACATGGGGTGGATCTTGGTACAAAATTGCGTCTGCCTGTGTACCCGCGTGTGCGTGCGAGGGAATGAGTGTGTGCGTGGCGTGCGTGCACATCTTCACTTCATGCATGTACCGCCGGTATGGCTCAGGGAGGACGAGTACATTCTTCTGGAACCAGTAGCACTTCACTGTGATCAACCCACACAAGGAGGTCGCGACAACGCCTCCACATGTGCCACGTGGCTTCATGAACTGTGAGAGAGACACTGTGTAGCGTTCCATTGGAATTATAATTTACGTGTGTTGCACATACTCAAAGTACTAGTAAGGTACACGTGCATTGCACGCATCAGATTTTGCAACCAAATTATGAATAAATACCACACTATAGCATGTAAGCTCTGAGTAATATATGCCTGATGTAGACCTTCGTTTAATTCTTATAGTTCATCTCATTCAAAATCAATTAGTCTTTATAAAAATGCTAGGGCCTCTCGGATTCATAGGATTTCCAAAACGCGGGAATAGGAAAAACATGGGATTATAGTGGAATGTCGTCTTGAATCCTACAGGATTGTATGACTGTTTGATTGTGTATAGAAAAAACGCAGAATTATTTCAAAGAGGTTTGAGTGGATGGGATGTTTCCTATGAAATCTAGTGCAAATGAATCATATGGAAAAATTCCTATGGTTTACAATCCTACGAATCAAACAACCAAGATAGGAAAAATCCTAAGGATTAGAATCCTCCAAAATTCCTTTGAGAATCCTTTGAATCAAAGAAGCCCTTAATCCTTTGAGAATCCTCCAAAATGGAACGGTGTGTTGTAAAGCATAAAGTAAAAACAAATAATGGCAATTGAACTAGAAAAAAAGTTTTGGCAGTTATGATACGGAAGATTCTAGAACAAAGGAGAACCATTGTTGTTTTGAAGTTTGTGCATTATGCTTAAGTTCAACAATGGAGTCTGCTAGATTGTACATGTGGCAAAATACGGTGGGGGCTAGAAGATGGTGCGAGGGGCCGAGTGGAGGGAGACTATGAAGTAGTGCACAAGTGCGAGATCGATATTTAGAGAGAGGGGGCGAGAACGTGCGCTGTTGCGCGCAGTGGCGGAGCCATGAAAAATAAATGAGCTAGGGGGCCAAGCATTGCTAATCCTTTACGAGGAGGGCCAATTCATGAACTTAAACTATTTTTACCAGCAATTGTCTAATGATCATATTCATATTAGCCTCGATATATAGTGATGTTAGGGGGGGGGGGGGCAGGGCCGTTGCTGCCCCTGTCTTCGCCATTGTGCGCGCGTCTGAGAGATGAAGCGGATGGCATGGATGATGAGAGGGGGACATTGGATATATAATTAATGTGGGTGTATTAGCTATATATGTAGGGGTTGTTTGGTTCTAGGCCTAGGAGTGCCACACTTTGTCATACATTGTTGCCAAACTTGCCTAAGGTTAGTTCTTCAAAATGAAAGCCACAAGTTGGCAAGCCTAAGGGAATCTTGCCACACTTGTTGTGTGTATGTGATGTGGGACCATAGTGTGGCTTGCCTAAGATGTGGCTTGAACCAAACACACAGCTAAGTTGGTCAAATTTGCCTAACCTTAGGTGTGGCAAGCTTTGGCAAACTTAGTCTCAAACCAAACAACCCCGTAATCCTATATAGAGAGGTCTAGATTGATCGATGTGGACATGGGAAAGAGGGTGAGACCTCACTAGATATATAGATTGAACGGTTTGTGTGGAAAACTATGAAAGACCTAGCTATACACACACACACACACATAGAGGAACATCGATCATTGCGCATACACGCGTGAGAGATAAAAAATGCCCGATATGATGGAGAGGGGGATGTGTGTGTGTGTGTGTGTGCTTTCATGGGAGACCGGCCCAAAGAAAAAGATTGCATGTGTGCGATGGATAATGCCAACTGGTAGTGTATGTGCATGCATGCACGAGAGAAAGTTAGTGGTACAATTATAAAGAGAAGACGACCGTGTGGGTGTAAAACACTAGGTGAGGTCATAATCAATGTAAAGTTGAATTCAAATATTTGAATAAGAGATCATGATGTTTGAAACCCATGCATGCATGAATATAACAGAGATCGATGCGGTGTGGTTTGGAAACGAGCATGTTGTAATGTATACACATTGAACAAGGTCAGAATGATTTGAATTTGAGATACCGATGGCAGACATCGTTTGGTCACATTGCATCCGTGCATGGACACACTATTCTAATTGGAGATGATGGGTGGCTTTCTCATCACATATCTATATCTATACCCCTATATATATATTATATATTATATTTTTATATTGAGTGCGGGTAACTTTAACTTTGAAAGATGGTCGTTGGATGAGGCGAATCCGATGGTGTAGAGATGGCAAATTTTAGCACTACTGGCCGTTGGATATCATCTAGATTCCACCAGATTTCGCCACATGTACAATCTAGAAGACTCCATGGTTGAACTTAAGCATAATGCACAAACTTCAAAACACAAGCACTTCTTCTTTGTTCTAGAATCTTCCGTATCAGAATTGTCCAAATGTTTTTCTACATGATTTTCCATTATTTGTTTTTACTTTATGCATTACAACACACAATTCCATGAATCTTAAAATATACTAGCTTTCTTATAAAAACTAGATGATTTTGAATGAAATGAACTATAAGAATTAAACGAACATCTACATCATGCATATATGACTCAAAGCTTACATGCTATAATGTGGTATTTATTCATAATTTGGTTGCCAAATCTCATGCATGCAATGCACGTGTACATTACTAGTCTAAATGGTGTTTGTGTGTGTGTTGTGCGTGTTGAGGTGCGAATTGTCTTTTTTGGGTACACGTTAAGCTTATTCTCCCGAAATTTCAAGTCGTGCCTTGTTATGCCAAAATTTCAAGCTAGTGTCTCTGTCTATCGTGCTGCGAAACTCCCGCGTCTACAACCCGCGCCTTGTTACCCTGAAATATTTAAGATATATCTTTGTCTCGTTGTGTTCCGACAACTCCCTCCATCTCAGCCCGCGCCTTGCTATTCCAAAATTACAACGCGCGCGAAAACTCCCACCTCCTGTGAAATCCCGACACGTGGTACCCCTGAACCAAAAGAACCGCCTCAAATCGGTGGGGGTACTTTCGTAACTTACCCCACATTTCGAAAAAGCGCTTCCCTAAGCCATGGTTCCCCACTCCCATCCCATCCGCCCACCCATTCCTACACCGAGGCCACGAAAACCCACGAAGCCACACACCCTCCTCTGTCCGCCACCCAGCCGGAGCCTCTTCCCCGACGACGTCGTCCACAGCAACACCTCGACATCCCGCATCCACCGTAACGGATGAGGATCCGTCGTCGATCTCATCATCCTGCCAGTTCAGCCACCCCGTCCTCCACCTCCAAGGAGCTGCTCCTATGTTCCGCTCGTCTTTCGCGCCACCTCCATTCCCACACCGCCGTCTTCACCCGCACCACCAGAAGAGAAACATCATCACCATTTCCTCGGATGAAGTTGTGGCCTAATCGGCACCACCAAAGAGGTTGCACACTAATTGCCACATTTACTTCTTGATTCGACCTCACAGTGCTGCCGGCGCTCGGTCCCGAGCCGACACGGCGCGACTCCATCCACGGCGGCGTTGCCGGCCACTTCCTCCCTGGTGTCGCTCCCTCGGCGGCGACGTGCACATCAGTAGGAGCTGCTGCTGCTTTAGCTCTCGCTTGCACTGCTGCTCTGCTGTTGATCTCGGTCCCCTACCTGGTCTGCTCTTGCTATTGCTCTTGCTCGCGCTGCTGCTCTCGCTCTTGCTCTTGCTTGCGATGCTGCTCGGATTTAGCTACACTTTAGTCGACTGAATTGACTTTTGGGTCGGTCGATTTTTAGGGGGTGGGGGCTCGCCGGAGTTAAGGAAGAACCAGCGCAGCAGGGAGGGGGGCTCGTCAGAGAGGTACCCCACTATCTATCTTAGGGTTCAGGGTGGGGGCGGTGGTGGGGCAGTGGCGTGGGGATCGCCAGAGAAAAAGCTCTGGACAGGGGGGCCTAGAGGGATGGTCGGGGCGGCGGCGGACCGGCGGTGGGGAGTGTTTTCGGGGCGGGCGGGGCGGCGCACCGCCGGCCGCCGGTGGTTGGGGGGCTGTTTGGCCGGTGGTGACTGGCGGCTCAGGGGGGTGGAGGTTGAAGATGAACTGTAGGCCCTTGATTTCGTATCCAACGGCTACAAAATCGACTGACCAGAGATGAAAAAGTCAGTCGATTGACGTGTAGCCTCACCTCTAGTGCGTTTAGTTTCAGCAGTCAAATTCAGTTTTGATAGCAAAATTCAGTTTCGATAGTTAAGTTCAGTTTCGATAGTTAAATTCAGTTTCGACAGTTAAGTTCAGAGATGAGCGGCCGATGTATTTTACAGCTAGCACTTTGTGGTTATGTATTTTACATCATCTATTGGAGATGGTATTAGAATTCCACTCAAGTTAACGTTGTCTCTCTTGTCCTGCTTCAGCCTCGGCGTCGTATGATACGTCCATTTTGCATCATGCTTTTATATCAATATTTATTGCATTATGGGCTGTTATTACACATTATATCTCAATACTTATGGCTATTCTCTCTTATTTTACAAGGTTTACCATGAAGAGGGGGAATGCCAGCAGCTGGAATTCTGGCTGGAAAAGGAGCAAACGTTGGAAACCTATTCTGCACAACTCTCCTGAAACTCCACAAAACAACTTTTTGGAATTAATAAGAATTTCTGAGCGAAAGAAATACACCAGGGGGCCCACACCCAGTCCAGGAGACAGGAGGGCGCGCCCCTATCTCCTGGGCCCCCTGGTGGGCCTCTGATGTCCATCTTCTGCTATATCATTGCTTTTACCCTGGAAAAAATCATGGGCAAGGTTACGGGACGAAACTCTGCCGCCACGAGGCGGAACCTTAGCGGAATCAATCTAGGGCACCGGCGGAGCTGTTCTGCCGGGGACACTTCCCTCCGGGAGGGGGAAATCATTACCAACATCATCACCAACGATCCTCTCATCGGGAGGGGGTCAATCTCCATCAACATATTCACCAGCACCATCTCCTCTCAAAACCCTAGTTCATCTCTTGCATCCAATCTTGTATCAAAACCACAAATTGGTACCTGTGGGTTGCTAGTAGTGTTGATTACTCCTTGTAGTTGATGCTAATTCGTTTACTTGGTGGAAGATCATATGTTCAGATCCTTTATGCTTATTATTACTGCTCTGATTATGAACATGAGTATGCTATGTGAGTAGTTACGTTTGTTCCTGAGGACATGGGTGAAGTCTTGCTATTAGCAGTCATGTGAATTTGGTATTCGTTCGATATTTTGATGAGATGTATGTTGTCTTTTCCTCTAGTGGTGTTATGTGAACATCGACAACATGACACTTCACCATTATTTGGGCCTAGAGGAAGGCATGGGGAAGTAATAAGTAGATGATGGGTTGCTAGAATGACAAAAGCTTAAACCCTAGTTTATGTGTTGCTTCGTTAGGGGCTGATATGGATCCATATGTTTAATGCTGTGGTTAGGTTTACCTTAATACTTCTTTTGTAGTTGCGGACGCTTGTAATAGGGGTTAATCATAAGTGGGATGCTTGTCTAAGAAAGGGCAGTACCCAAGTGCCATTCCACCCACATATCAATTTATCAAAGTACCGAACGGGAATCATATGAACGTGATGAAAACTAGCTTGACGATAATTCCCATGTGTCCTCGGGAGCTCCTTTCTCATTATTAGAAATTTTCCAGGCTTATCCTTTGCTACATAAAGGATTGGGCCACCTTGTTGCACTTTATTTACTTTATTTACTTGTTACTCGTTACCATTTATCTTATCACAAAACTATCTATCACCTACAATTTCAGTGCTTGCAGAGAAAACCTTACTGAAAACCGCTTATCATTTCCTTCTTCTCCTCGTTGGGTTCGACACTCTTACTTATTGAAAGGACTACGATTGATCCCCTACACTTGTGGGTCATCAAGACTCTTTTCTGGTGCCGTTGCCGGGGAGTGTAGCGCTTTTGGTGAGTGGAACTTGGTAAGGAAACATTTATATAGTGTGCTGAAATTTTCTGTTACTTGTCATTATGGAAACTAATCCTTTGAGGGGCTTGTTTTGGGTATCTTCACCCCAACGAGAAGAGCAAAGAGTTGCTCCTCAACCTACTGAACTTTATGAAAATATTTACTTTGAGGTTCCTTCGGGTATGATAGAGAAACTGCTAGCTAATCCATTTGCAGGAGACGGAACATTGCATCCCGATTTACACCTTATCTTTGTGGATGAAGTTTGTGGATTATTTAAGCTTGCAGGTATTCCCCATGATGTTGTCAAAAGGAAGGTCTTCCCTTTATCTTTGAAGGGAGATGCATTGATATGGTATAGGCTATGTGATGATACGAGATCTTGGAATTATAAGCGATTGAAGTTGGAATTTCACCAGAAGTTCTATCCTATGCATCTTGTTCATCGTGATCATAATTACATATATAATTTCTGGCCTCGCGAAGGAGAAAGCATCACTCAAGCTTGGGGGAGGCTTAAGTCAATGTTATATTCATGCCCCAATCATGAGCTCTCTCGGGAAATGATTATTCAGAACTTTTATGCTCGGCTTTCTCTTGATAATCGCAACCTGCTCGATACTTCCCGTATTGGTTCTTATATGCTGAAGACTATTGATTTCGAATGGGACTTATTGGAAAGAATTAAACGCAACTCTGAAGATTGGGGTTCCGACGATGGTAAGGAGTCATGTATGACACCTAAGTTCGATTGTGGTAAATCTTTTATGGATACCGATGCTTTCCGTGGATTTAGTGCTAAGTATGGACTTGACTCTGAGATAGTAGCTTCTTTCTGTGAATCTTTTGCTACTCACGTCGATCTCCCTGAGGATAAGTGGTTTAAATATAATCCTCCTATTGAAGTGAAAGTAGTTGCACCTATTACAGTCGAAGAAAAGACTATTACCTATAGTGATCCTATTGTTCCTACCTCTTATGTTGAAAAACCTCCTTTTCTTGTTAGGATAAAGGATCATGCTAAAGCTTCGACTGTTGTTCGTAAGAGTAATACTAGGACTTATACACCTCCCGAGAAAATTAATGTTGAACCTAGTATTGCTATGGTTAAAGATCTCTTGGATGAGGATTTAGATGGGCATGTTATTTCTTTCTGTTGTGAGACTGCTAATATTGCTAGACCAGATACCAAGACACATAGACCTATCGTAGGCATGCCTGTTATTTCTGTTAAAATAGGAGATCATTGATATCATGGCTTATGTGATATGGGTGCTAGAGCTAGTGCAATACCTTATACCTTGTATCAAGAAATTATGCATGACATTTCACCCATTGAATTAGAAGACATTGATGTTACTATTAAGCTTGCTAATAGGGATACCATTAAACCCTTTGGATTGTTAGAGATGTTGAAGTTTGTGTGGGAAGGTTAAATACCCTACTGATTTTCTTGTTCTTGGTTCCCCACAAGATGATTTTTGTCCCAATATTTTTGGTAGACCCTTCTTGAATACGGCTAGTGCTAAGATTAATTGTGAAAAGAATATTGTCACTGTTGGCATAGATGGTATGTCTCATGAGTTTAATTTCGCTAAGTTTAGTAGACAACCTCATGATAGGGAACCACCCAGTAAGGATGAGATTATTGGTCTTGCTTCCATTGTTGTTCCTCCAACTGATCTGTTAGAACAATATTTGCTAGACCATGAAAACGATATGTTTATGAAGGAAAGGGAGGAAATAGATGAAGTGTTCCTTAAACAGGAACTGCTACGTCTCGAGCTTGCGTTGGTTTTCCCTGAAGAGGAAGGGGTGATGCAGCACAGTAGCGTAAGTATTTCCCTCAGTTTTTGAGAACCAAGGTATCAATCTAGTAGGCGGTCACGCGCAAGTCCCTCATACCTGCACAACACGATAGCAACTCGCAACCAACGCTTAGGGGTTATCAATCCCTTCACGGTCACTTACGAGAGTGAGATCTGATAGAGATAATGTTTTTGGTATTTTTGATAGATAGATGCAAAGTAAAAATTAAAGGCAAAGTAAAAACAAAGCAAGGAAATAAAGTAATATAGATTGATATGATGAGAATAGACCCGGGGGCCATAGGTTTCACTAGTGGCTTCTCTCAAGAGCATAAATATTCTAGGGTGGGTGAACAAATTACTGTTGAGCAATTGACAGAATTGAGCATAGTTATGAGTATATCTAGGCAATGATCATGTATATAGGCATCACGTCCGTGACAAGTAGATCGAAACTATTCTGCATCTACTACTATTACTCCACTCATCGACCGCTATCCAGCATGCATCTAGAGTATTAAGTTAAAAACAGAGTAACGCTTTAAGCAAGATGACATGATGTAGAGGAATAAATTCATGTAATATGATAAATACCCCATCTTGTTATCCTCGATGGCAACAATACAATACGTGCCTTGCAACTCTTTCTGTCACTGAGTAAGGACACCGCAAGATTGAACCCAAAGCCATGCACTTCTCCCGTTGCAAGAACTACCAATCTAGTTGGCCAAACCAAACGGATAATTCGAAGAGACTTGCAAAGATAACTCAATCATACATAAAAGAATTCAGAGAAGAATCAAATATTTTCCATAGATAATACTGGATCATAAACCCACAATTCATCGGTCTCAACTAACACACCACAAAAAGAAGATTACATCGAATAGATCTCCACAAGAGAGGGGGAGAACATTGTATTGAGATCCAAAAAGAGAGAAGAAGCCATCTAGCTACTAGCTATGGACCCGAAGGTCTGAAGTAAACTACTCACACTTCATCGGAGGGGCTATGGCGATGATGTAGAAGCCCTCCGTGGTGGATGCCCTCTCCGATGGAGCTCCGGAACAGGCCCCAAGATGGGATCTCATGGATATAGAAGGTTGCGGTGGTGGAATTAGGTTTTTGTCTCCGTGTCTAGTCTATTGGGGGTACGTAGGTATATATAGGAGGAAGGAGTACGTCGGTGGAGCTCCGAGGGGGCCACGAGGTAGGGGGCGCGCCCTCCACCCTCGTGACCTCCTCGGAAGCTTCTTGGAGTAGGGTCCAAGTCTCCTGGATCACGTTCGGTGAGAAGATCACGTTCCCGAAGGTTTCATTCCATTTGGACTCCGTTTGATATTTCGTTTCTTCAAAACACTGAAATAGGCAAAAAAACAGCAATTCTGGGCTGGGCCTTTGGTTAATAGGTTAGTCCCAAAAATAATATAAAAGTGTAAAATAAAGCCCAATAAAGTCCAAAACAGTAGATAAAGTAGCATGGAGCAATCAAAAATTATATATACGTTGGAGACGTATCAGGCATCCCCAAGCTTAATTCCTACTCGTCCTCGAGTAGGTAAATGATAAAAAGAAGAATTTTTGATGCGGAGTGATACTTTGGCATAATTTCAATGTAAATCTCCTTAATCATGGTATGAATATTCAGATCCGAGAGATTCAAGATAAAAGTTCATATTGACATAAAAATAATAATACTTCAAGCATACTAATCAAAGCAATCATGTCTTCCCAAAATAACATGGCCAAAGAAAGTTCATCCCTACAAAATCATATAGTTAGGCTATGCTTCATTTTCATCACACAAAGATGTTCCCAACTTCTATACCCCCGATGACAAGCCAAGCAATTGTTTCATACTCAAATAATCTCAAACTTTTTCAACCTTCACGCAATACATGAGCGCGAGCCATGGATATAGCACTATGGGTGGAATAGAATATGATGATGGGGATTGTGTGGAGAAGACAAAAAAGGAGAAAGTCTCATATTGACGAGGATAATCAACGGGCTATGGAGATGCCCATCAATTGATGTCAACATGAGGAGTAGGGATTGCCATGCAATGGATGCACTAGAGCTATGAATGCTCAACAAAATAAAACTAGTGGGTGCGCATCCAACTTGCTTGCTCATGAAGACCTAGGGCATTTGAGGAAGCCCATTGTAGGAATATACAAGCCAAGTTCTATAATGAAAAATTCCCACTAGTATGAACAAGACAATATATGAGACTCACTATATGAAAAACATGGTGCTACTTTGAAGCACAAATATATGAGACTCACTACATGAAAAATAGGGTGCTACTTTGAAGCACAAATATATTAGACTCACTACATGAAGAACAAGGTGCTACTTTGAAGCACAAGTGTGGTAAAAGGATAGTAACATTGCCCCTTCTCTCTTTTTCTCTCATTTTTTTGGGCCTTCTCTTTTTTTTTTCATTTGGACTTTCTCTTTTTTTTCGTCCGGAGTCTCATCCCGACTTGTGGGGGAATCATAGTCTCCATCATCCTTTTCCTCACTGGGGCAATGCTCTAATAATGATGATCATCACACTTTTATTACAACAACTTGATATTACAACTCAAAACTAGAACAAGATATGACTCTATATGAATGCCTCCGGCGGTGTACCGGGATGGTGCAATGAATCAAGAGTGACATGTATGAAAAATAATGCATGGTGGCTTTGCCAAAAATACGATGTCAACTAAAAGATCATGCAATGGCAATATGACAAAAGTAAAGTATGTCATGATGAACGGGAACGGTGGAAAGTTGCATGGCAATATATCTCGGAATGGCTATGGAAATGCCATAATAGGTAGGTATGGTGGCTGTTTTGAGGAAGATATAAGGAGGTTTATGTGTGAAAAGCGTATCATATCACGGGGTTTGGATGCACCGGTGAAGTTTGCACCAACTCTCAATGTGAGAAAGGGCAATGCACGGTACCGAAGAGGCTAGCAAATGCGGAAAGGTAAAAGTGCGTATAATCCATGGACTCAACATTAGTCAAAAGAACTCATATACTTATTGCAAAAATTTAGAAGTCATCAAAAATCAAGTACTACGCACAATGCTCCTAGGGGGATAGATTGGTAGGAAAAGACCATCGCTCGTCCCCGACCGCCAGTCATAAGGATGCACAAGCCAGGTACACTTCATGCTTCAAATTTGTTACACAACTTTACCCATACATGCATGCTACGGGACTTGCAAACTTCAACAAAAGTATTTCTCAATTCACAACTACTCAACTAGCACGACTTTGATATTATTACCTCCATATCTCAAAACAATTATTAAGCATTAAATTTATCTTAGTATTCAATTCACTCAAAAGAAATTTCACATATCTTGAACACTAAGTATATTAACATTAAGCAAATTACCATGCTATTAATGACTCTCAAAATAATCTAAGTGAAGCATGAGAGATCAAGTTTCTTTAAAACAAATCCACCACCATGCTCTAAAAGATCTAACTGAAGCACTAGAGCAAAAACTATCACGCTCAAAAAGATATAAGTGAAGCACTATGAGCAAAACTATCAAGCTCAAAAGATATAAGTGAAGCACATAGAGTATTCTAACAAACTCCAAATCATGTATGGATCTCTCAAAAGGGTGTGTAAAGCAAGGATGATTGTGGTAGACTAACAAGCAAAGACACAAATAATACAAGACGCTCCAAGCAAAACACATATCATGTTGGTGAATAAAAATATAGCTCCAAGTAAATTACCGATGGAAGTGGACGAAAGAGGGGATGCCTTCCGGGGCATCCCCAAGCTTTGAATTACCGATATTGGTGTCCTTGTATTATATTGGGGGTGCCATGGGCATCCCCAAGCTTAGGCTCTTGCCACTCCTTGTTCCATAATCCATCAAAAGAATTCACCCAAAACTTGAAAACTTCACAACACAAAACTCAACAGAAATCTCGTGAGCTCCGTTAGAGAAAGAAAACAAAAGACTACTTCAAGGTACTGTAATGAACTCATTCTTTATTTATATTTGTGTTAAACCTACTGTATTCCAATTTCTCTATGGTTTATAAACTAATTTACTAGCCATAGATTCATCAAAATAAGCAAACAACACACGAAAAACAGAATCTGTCAAAAACAGAACAGTCTGTAGTAATCTGTAACTAACGCAAACTTCTGGAACTCTAAAAATTCTACCAAAATAGGAAGTCCTGGACAATTTGTTTATTGATCAGCAGAAAGAATAATCAACGCAAAATCACTCTCCAGTAAAAAATGGCAGCTAATTTTGTGAGCGCTAAAGTTTCTGTTTTTCAGCAGAATCAAATCAACTATCATCGTAGGTTATCCTATAGGTCCTACTTGGCACAAACACTAACATAAAACCACATCCAAACAGAAGGTAGATGAACTATTTATTCCCAAACAGAAGCAAAAACAAAAAACACAAAACAAAATTGGGTTGCCTCCCAACAAACGCTATCGTTTAACGCCCCTAGCTAGGCATTGAGATTTCAATGATGCTCGCATGAAAGACAAGAATTGAAGCACAAAGAGAGCATCATAAAACATGTGACAGACACACTTAAGTCTCACATACTTCCTATGCATAGGCATCTTGTAAGCAAACAAATTAACAAGGCAAGCAAAAACTAGCATATGCAAGGAATAACAAAGAGATGATAGCAATCTCAACATGAAGAGAGGTAATTTAGTAACATGAAAATTTCTACAACCATATTTTCCTCTCTCATAATAATTACATGTAGGATCATAAGAAAATTCAACAAAATAGCTATCACATAACATATTCTCAACACGATCCACATGCATGTAAAGTTGACACTCTTCCAAAATAGTGGGATTAACATTAACTAAAGTCATGACCTCTCCAAACCCACTTTTATCAAAAACTTCATAAGATTGAACATTATCCAAATATGTGGGATCTAAAGTTGACACTCTTCCAAACCCACCTTCAATATTATTGCAAACACTATTCTCAATCTCATATTCATCATGGGGATTAAATAAATTTTCAAGATCATAAGAAGAATCACCCCAATCATGATCATTGCAACAAGTAGAGGACATAACAAAACTAGCATCCCCAAGCTTAGGGTTTTGCATATTATTAGCACAATTGACAGCAAAAGATTTTATAATAAAATCAATCCAATCATGCTTTTTATTCAAAGATCTATCGTGAGTCACTTCACGGATTTCAGGCAAAACCTTATAAATATAATCTAGTGCATCCAAATTACTAGGAATTGGTTCATCATAATTGGATCCCTTAAAAAGATTGGCAAGCGGATCAAGATCCATGGACTTTTAGCGAGCGAAGATGCAAGCAAAAAGAAGGTACAAGCAAACATAAGATTGAACGGAAGAAGGGCGAATAAAACGGCAAGGGTGAAGTGGGGGAGAGGAAAACGAGAGGCAAATGGCAAATAATGTAATGCGTGAGATAGGGATTGCGATGGGTACTTGGTATGTTGACTTTTGCGTAAGCCTCCCCGGCAACAGCGCCAAAAATCCTTCTTGCTATGTCTCGAGGTTGCGTTGGTTTTCCCTGAAGAGGAAGGGGTGATGCAGCACAGTAGCGTAAGTATTTCCCTCAGTTTTTGAGAACCAAGGTATCAATCCAGTATGAGGTCACGCGCAAGTCCCTCGTACATGCACAACACGATAGCAACTCGCAACCAACGCTTAGGGGTTGTCAATCCCTTCACGGTTACTTACGAGAGTGAGATCTGATAGAGATAATGTTTTTGGTATTTTTGATAGATAGATGCAAAGTAAAAATTAAAGGCAAAGTAAAAACAAAGCAAGGAAATAAAGTAATATAGATTGATATGATGAGAATAGACCCGGGGGCCATAGGTTTCACTAGTGGCTTCTCTCAAGAGCATAAATATTCTACGGTGGGTGAACAAATTACTGTTGAGCAATTGACAGAATTGAGCACAGTTATGAGTATATCTAGGCAATGATCATGTATATAGGCATCACGTCCGTGACAAGTAGATCGAAACGATTTTGCATCTACTACTATTACTCCACTCATCGACCGCTATCCAGCATGCATCTAGAGTATTAAGTTAAAAACAGAGTAACACTTTAAGCAAGATGACATGATGTAGAGGAATAAATTCATGCAATATGATAAATACCCCATCTTGTTATCCTCGATGGCAACAATACAATATGTGCCTTGCAACTCTTTCTGTCACTGAGTAAGGACACCGCAAGATTGAACCCAAAGTCATGCACTTCTCCCATTGCAAGAACTACCAATCTAGTTGGCCAAACCAAACGGATAATTCGAAGAGACTTGCAAAGATAACTCAATCATACATAAAAGAATTCAGAGAAGAATCAAATATTTTCCATAGATAATACTGGATCATAAACCCACAATTCATCGGTCTCAACAAACACACCGCAAAAAGAAGATTACATCGAACATATCTCCACAAGAGAGGGGGAGAACATTGTATTGAGATCCAAAAAGAGACAAGAAGCCATCTAGCTACTAGCTATGGACCCGAAGGTCTGAAGTAAACTACTCACACTTCATCGAAGGGGCTATGGTGATGATGTAGAAGCCCTCCGTGGTGGATGCCTCTCAGGCGGAGCTCCGGAACAGGCCCCAAGATGAGATCTCGTGGATACAGAAGGTTGCGGCGGTGGAATTAGGTTTTTGGCTCCGTGTTTGGTCTATTGGGGGTACGTAGGTATATATAGGAGGAAGGAGTACGTCGGTGGAGCTCTGAGGGGCCCACGAGGTAGGGGGGCGCCCAGGGGGCGCGCCCTACACCCTCGTGACCTCCTCGGAAGCTTCTTGGAGTAGGGTCCAAGTCTCCTGGATCACGTTCAGTGAGAAGATCACGTTCCCAAAGGTTTCATTCCGTTTGGACTCCGTTTGATATTCCGTTTCTTCGAAACACTGAAATAGGCAAAAAAACAGCAATTCTGGGCTGGGCATCCGGTTAATAGGTTAGTCCCAAAAATAATATAAAAGTGTAAAATAAAGCCCAATAAAGTCCAAAGCAGTAGATAAAGTAGCATGGAGCAATCAAAAATTATAGATACGTTGGAGACGTATCAGGAACCTATGCTGAAACATAAGCTTCCCATTGAAATTCTTGGGGATCCCCCTCCACCCAAGGGTGATCCCGTGTTTGAACTCAAACCATTACCTGCTAATCTTAAGTATGCTTATCTTGATGAAAAAGAAATATATCCTGTTATTATTAGTGCTAACCTTTCAGATAAAGAAGAAGAAAGATTATTGAAAACTCTGAAGAAGCACCGAGCTGCTATTGGATATACTCTGGATGATCTTAAGGGCGTTAGTCCCATGTTATGTCAACACAAAATTACATTGGAGGACGATGCCAAACCAGTTAGAGATCCTCAAAGACGATTAAATCCCTAGATGAAGGAAGTGGTAAGAAAGGAGATACTAAAGCTCCTTGAGGCAGGTATTATTTATCCCATTGCTGATAGTGAATGGGTAAGCCCTGTCCATTGTGTCCCTAAAAAGGGAGGTATTACCGTAGTCCCTAATGATAAAGATGAATTGATCCCGCAAAGAATTATTACAGGTTATAGGATGGTAATTGATTTCCGTAAGTTAAATAAAGCTACTAAGAAAGATCATTACCCTTTACCTTTTATTGATCAAATGCTAGAAAGACTTTCCAAACACACACATTTCTGCTTTCTAGATGGTTATTCTGGTTTCTCTCAGATACCTGTGTCAGCGAAGGATCAATCTAAAACTACTTTTACTTGCCCTTTTGGTACTTTTGCTTATAGACGTATGCCTTTTGGTTTATGTAATGCACCTTCTACCTTTCAAAGATGCATGATGGCTATATTCTCTGATTTTTGTGAAAAGATTTGTGAGGTATTCATGGATGATTTCTCCGTTTATGGATCCTCTTTTGATGATTGTTTGACCAACCTTGATCGAGTTTTGTAGAGATGCGAAGACACTAGCCTCGTCTTGAATTGGGAAAAGTGTCACTTTATGGTTAATGAAGGGATTGTCTTGGGGCACAAGATCTCCGAGAGAGGTATTGAAGTTGATAAAGCCAAAGTTGATGCTATTGAAAAGATGCCATGTCCCAAGGACATAAAAGGTATAAGAAGTTTCCTTGGTCGTGCCGGTTTTTATAGGAGGTTCATTAAGGACTTTTCTAAAATCTCTAGGCCTCTGACTAATTTATTGCAAAAAGATATTCCTTTTGTCGTTGATGATGATTGTGTAGATGCATTTGAAACACTTAAGAAAGCTTTGATCACTGCACCTATTGTTCTGCCACCTGATTGGAATTTACCTTTTGAAATTATGTGCGATGCTAGTGATTATGCTGTAGGTGTTGTTCTAGGGCAAAGAGTCGATAAGAAATAGAATGTTATATAGTATGCTAGTAAGACTCTTGATACCGCCCAGAGAAGTTATGCTACTACTAAAAAAGAGTTCTTAGCAGTTGTGTTTGCATGTGATAAGTTTAGACCTTATATTGTTGATTCCAAAGTTACTATTCACACTGATCATGCTGCTATTAAATATCTTGTGGAAAAGAAAGATGCTAAGCCTAGACTCATTAGATGGGTTCTCTTGCTCCAAGAATTTGACTTGCATATTATTGATAGAAAGGGAGCTGAGAACCCCATTGCAGATAACTTGTCTAGGTTAGAGAATGTTCTTGATGACCCACTGCCTATTAATGATAGCTTTCCTGATGAACAATTAGCGGTCGTCAATGCTTCTCGTACTGCTCCTTGCTATGCTGATTATGCTAATTACATTGTTGCTAAATATATACCGCCTAGTTTCACATACCAGCAAAAGAAAAAGTTCTTTTATGATTTAAGACATTACTTCTGGGATGATCCACACCTTTATAAAGGAGTAGATGGTGTTATTAGACGTTGTGTGCCTGAGCATGAACAGGAACAGATTCTACGTAAGTGTCACTCTAAATCTTATGAAGGACACCACACTGGAGATAGAACTGCATGCAAGGTACTACAATATGGTTTTTATTGGCCTACTCTCTTCAAAGATGCTTGTAAGGTTGTATTATCTTGTGATAAATGTCAAAGAATAGGTAACATTAGTAGATGTCAAGAAATGCCTATGAATTACTCTCTTGTTATTGAACTGTTTGATGTTTGGGGCTTTGATTATATGGGACCTTTTCCTGCCTCTAATGGTTATACACATATTTTAGTTGATGTTGATTACGTTACTAAGTGGGTAGAAGCTATTCCAACTAGTAGTGTTGATCATAACACTTCTATTAAAATTCTTAAAGAAGTTATTTTTCCGAGGTTTGGAGTCCCTAGATATCTTATGACTGATGGTGGTTCACACTTTATTCATGGTGCTTTCCGTAAGATGCTTGCTAACTATGATGTCAATCATAGAATAACATCTCCTTATCATCCGCAGTCTAGTGGTTAAGTAGATTTGAGCAATAGAGAGCCTAAATTAATTTTGTAAAAGACTGTGAATAGATCCAGAAAGAATTGGTCCAAAAACTTGATGACGCATTATGGGCCTATAGAATTGCATACAAAAATCCTATGGGTATGTCTCCTTATAAGATGGTTTATGGAAAAGCGTGTCATTTACCTCTTGAACTTGAACATAAGGCATATTGGGCTATTAAAGAGCTCAATTATGACTTCAAACTTGCTGGTGAGAAGAGGTTGTTTGATATTAGCTCACTTGATGAATGGAGAACCCAGGCATATGAGAATGCCAAGCTATTCAAAGAAAAGGTCAAACGCTGGCATGATAAGAGGATACAAAAGCGTGAGTTTAAAATAGGAGATTATGTGTTATTATTCAACTCTCGTTTAAGATTTTTTGCAGGAAAACTTCTCTCAAAATGGGAAGGTCCCTACGTTATAGAGGAGGTCTATCGTTCTGGTGCTATAAAAATCAACAACTTCGAAGGCACGAGTCCAAGGGTGGTAAACGGTCAAAGAATTAAACATTATATTTTAGGTAATCCTATCGATGTTGAAACTAATATTATTGAAATCGTAACCCCTGAGGAATACATAAAGGACACTTTCCAGAATGTTCCAGTCTCCGAAAAGGTGTAGGTATGTGGTACGGTAAGTAAACCGACTCCAAAACAACTCCAATGGAATTTTTTATCAGTTTTGGATTATTTAAGAATTTTAGGAAGAAAGAAGTAGTCCGAAAGGGACACGAGGCTCCCACGAGAGTGGAGGGCGCCCCCCCCCTATAGGGCGCGCCCCCTGTCTCGTGGGCACCTCGTGTGCCTCCCGGACTCTGTTTTCTTGCACCTTACGTATTTTGGTCGGTAAAAATTCATTATATATACTCCCAAAGGTTTTGACCACCGTATCACGCAAATATCTTCTGTTTTCGTTTCGAGCTGTTTCCGTTGTAGATCTAGAGCACCATGACTTCACCCTCCTCCAACAACGAAGACAAGGATGCTTGGCTATTGAAGATAGAGCTGAAAAGAGAAGAACTAGAAGAGATCAACGAGGTCCAAGGGATCGAGAAGGCCATGGAGGTTCAAGCTCCGGCGGTGAAAGAAGAAGACATCCCTCAACCTTTACCTAACCTTTTCACTCCAACAGAGATTGAAGCTTTCAAGATGATTGAGTTAGATCGCATACAGAACAAATATCTTACACAGGAGAATATTCTATTGAAGGATCATATCGCCGGACTCAAGGGCATTATCCGCAAGTTGGAGGAGCTTTTACGCTCAATGTGCGATTATCCACCATCATCATCACCACCTCCATCACCTCTGAGGACATACTCACATGGGTATGGGCACTCCCCTTGGCAACTGCCAAGCTTGGGGGAGGTGCCCCGGTATCGTATCACCATCACACTCTTATCTTTACCATTTTATTTAGTTCGATCCTTTTAGTAGTATCTTGATCTAGTAGATTGAAGTTTTGATATCAAGTAGTTTTGAGTTTTTATTTGTGATCTCTTTTTGTAATCGAGTCCGTGAGCTATCTATAATAAAGATTAGTGTTGAGTCAAGGGCTTTGCTATGTTGCTATGATCTTGAAAAAGTAGAAAGAATAAAAGAGTTCATATTGATCTTATGGATAGTGATAACTTCACACATAGAAAGTATGAGGCATAAACATTGTTGAGAGTTGATGAACGTAGCCTTGGTCATCATTGCAATTAATAGGAAGTGATAAGGAAAGAGGGGTTCACATATAAATATATTATCTTGGACACCTTTTATAATTGGGAGCACTCATTAAGTATGACATGCTAAAAGAGTTGATGTTGGACAAGGAAGACAACATAATGGTTTAAGTTTTCCGACATCTCAGTTAAAGTATATTGTCATTGACCTTCTAAACATGTTGAGCTTGCCTTTCCCCCTCATGCTAGCCAAATTCCTTGCACCAAGTAGAGATACTACTTGTGCTTCCAAATACCCTTAAACCCAGTTTTGCCATGAGAGTCCACCATACCTACCTATGGATTGAGTAAGATCCTTCAAGTAAGTTGTCATGCCGCAAGCAATAAAAATTGCTATCTAAATATGTATGACTTATTAGTGCAGAGAAAATAAGCTTTGTACGAACTTGTTGTGGAAGTAATAAAAGCGACGGACTGCATAATAAAGGTCCACATACAAGGGGCAATATAAAGTGACGTTCTTTTGCATGAAGATTTTGTGCATCAACCCTAAACGCACATGACAACCTCTGCTTCCCTCTGCGAAGGGCCTATCTTTTACTTTATGCTTTTTACTTTATGCTTGAGTCAAGGTCATCCTCACCTTTCCCTTTTTCATTTTATCCTTTGGCAAGCTCCTCATGTTTGAAAGATCATGATATATATATCCAATTGGATGTAAGTTAGCATGGGCTATTATTGTTGACATCACCTAAAGGTGAATACGTTGGGAGGCAACACAATAAGCCCCTATCTTTCTCAGTGTCCGGCTGAAACTCCATAACCAAAAGTATTGCGTGAGTGTTAACAATTATAGAGGACTACAAGATAGTTGAGTATGTGAGCTTGCTGAAAGCTCTATTGTTGACTCTTTCTGATGTTATGATAAATTGCAATTGCTTCAATGACTAAGATTATAGTTTGTTGGTTCCCAATGAAGTTTTTGAACCATACTTGATATTGTGAATTGATTATTACTTAAGCATAAGAAATCATATGATAAGTTCTACATATGTTGCTGTTATAAGAATGATCATGATGCCCTCATGTCCGTATTTTATTTTTATCCACACCTCTATCTCTAAACATGTGGACATATTTTTCGATTTCGGCTTCTGCTTGAGGACAAGCGAGGTCTAAGCTTGGGGGAGTTGATACGTCCACTTTGCATTATGCTTTTATATCAATATTTATTGCATTATGGGCTGTTATTACACATTATATCTCAATACTTATGGCTATTCTCTCTTATTTTACAAGGTTTACCATGAAGAGGGGGAATGTCGGCAGCTGGAATTCTGGCTGGAAAAGGAGCAAACGTTGGAAACCTATTCTACACAGCTCCAGAAGTCCTGAAACTCCATGAAACAAATTTTTGGAATTAATAAGAATTTCTGAGCAAAAGAAATACACCAGGGGGCCCACACCCTGTCCAGGAGACAGGAGGGCGCCCCCCCTATAGGTCGCGCCCCCTATCTCCTGGGCCCCCTGGTGGGCCTCTGGTGTCCATCTTCTGCTATATCATTTCTTTTACCCTGGAAAAAATCATGGGCAAGCTTACGGGACGAAACTCCGCCGCCACGAGGCGGAACCTTGGCGGAATCAATCTAGGGCTCCAGCGGAGCTGTTCTGCCGGGGACACTTCCCTCCGGGAGGGGGAAATCATCACCAACGTCATCACCAATGATCCTCTCATCGGGAGGGGGTCAATCTTCATCAACATCTTCACCAGCACCGTCTCCTCTCAAAACCCTAGTTCATCTCTTGTATCCAATCTTGTATCAAAACCACAAATTGGTACCTGTGGGTTGCTAGTAGTGTTGATTACTCCTTGTAACTGATGCTAATTGGTTTACTTGGTGGAAGATCATATGTTCAGATCCTTTATGCATATTATTACTCCTCTAATTATGAACATGAATATGCTTTGTGAGTAGTTATGTTTGTTCCTGAGGACATGGGTGAAGTCTTGCTATTAGTAGTCATGTGAATTTGGTATTCGTTCGATATTTTGATGAGATGTATGTTGTATTTTCCTCTAGCGGTGTTATGTGAAAGTCGACTACATGACACTTCACCATTGTTTGGGCCTAGAGGAAGGCATGGGGAAGTAATAAGTAGATGATGGGTTGCTAGAATGACAGAAGCTTAAACCCTAGTTTATGCGTTGCTTCGTTAGGGGCTGATATGGATCCATATGTTTAATGCTATGGTTAGGTTTACCTTAATACTTCTTTTGTAGTTGCAGATGCTTGCAATAGGGGTTAATCATAAGTGGGATGCTTGTCCAAGAAAGGGCAGTACCAAAGTGCCGGTCCACCCACATATGAAATTATCAAAGTACCGAACGGGAATCATATGAACGTGATGAAAACTAGCTTGACGATAATTCCCATGTGTCCTCGGGAGCTCCTTTCTCATTATTAGAAATTGTCCAGGATTATCCTTTGCTACATAAAGGATTGGGCCACCGTGTTGCACTTTATTTACTTGTTACTCGTTACCGTTTATCTTATCACAAACTATTTATCACCTACAATTTCAGTGCTTGCAGAGAAAACCTTACTGAAAACCGCTTATCATTTCCTTCTGCTCCTCGTTGGGTTCGACACTCGTACTTATCGAAAGGACTACGATTGATCCCCTGCACTTGTGGGTCATCATTGTACAACTCACTGGAGCTGCTCCAATGACGAAACCCTCCATCAAAGTGGAGCAGTACCTCGGGCTCCATCTCTAGACGCCTACGATCTTCTTCCCCTCCTCCGATAGCCAAGTCAGCCAGAGCATCCTCACCGTCACTGGCCAACCCAATCATGCTGAGATCGACATGGCTTCGCCAAAGAGGTTGTACACTTGTTGCATCTCTTTTTTACTCTACATGTTATTTATATTGTCCACTGAGCACATGTAGTGACGTGAAATACGATTATTTTATCCTACTATATGACAAGCAGTGAGGTACCAGGCAACTTAGCTATCCATGATGGACTCTCTTGAACGCCATCATTATTTATCTCTGCGTGTTTGAGCTGTGCATTTGTCGATGGGCCTGGGAGTTGAGCTAGTAGGGCAGTGGCCTGGGTCCAAAGTAATAGAAGTAGCACAAAATCATTTTTTTAGTGTAGGCTTTTCCTTTCTCAAGCCTGCCTACTAGAATCGCCAGTGCTTGAAAGGAAAAGTGAATGAAAAACATAGGAATTGGAAAGTTTCCTATGGTACTACTTTTCATGAATTTGGTGCAAAGGAATGGAGCAAAGGAAAACTGTAGGATTTGTTCCTTTAGTGTCTCCTTGAAAGAAAAATCGTAGGAATTCTAATTTCCAATTGTCCTCCTTTTCATATTCCTATTCATGAAGCACAATACTAAGAGATAGTAGCATAATAGCATTATAACCGTACATTTTCTTGTGGTTTGACTTAATCTCACCATGCTTCTTTGCATCCTGGGATCTTCCAATTCTTGTGAATCAAACACCCAGATTGGCAGAAATCCTGTGTTTTTAAATTCTCTGTTTTGCACATGCATTCCTATCCTATTCATGTGTATTTCCTATCCCTGCATTGTTAGAATCCTCAAATTCAAACAAGCCCTTACACAATTACTTCTGTTACAGATATGTGTCAAAGAAAACCTTGTGTGGTTTGTCCTGCTCCTGCGGCGCTATGTTCCACCCCAGCTCAGCTGCTCCAACGATGGAAGGGTTTACCACAGCAGGGATCCGCTCTCCAGACTGTCTTTCGCCGCCTCAGACCTTCTTCCCCGCCGCCGGCAGCCACGACAACTGCATTACCATCATCAATTGAGCAAATGAGTTGAGGACTACACGGGTCCGCAAGAGAGGTCGCACTCTTTCGTGTCTGCTTACGTTATGCATTGGTTAATATGATGACATGCTACATTATCGTCGTGTTCACCTATTAGACTCCGAGTCAGGTCCAAACTAATGCTGAAACTTGAGTTTTTAAATGGTTGTGGGGTACATATTGGGGCAGCAATCAGTACTATCTGTCTACTATCTGGTTAATCTCGGGTGTCTACTATGAGTTTCATGTTGGGTGCAAACAAACATTAAATGAGCCATTATCTGTATTTTTAACTAAAGCTATTATCTTCCTGCTATCATTCGTTTTGGGTCTATCCACAGTTTGCTACCATCACTCTAGATTTGTGCATGCACTCCTTACATAATCTCACTTGTTTTATTCCTATGCATGCCAGTTATTGTACACAATGGAACTGATCATGTAGAGCAAAGGAGACGAGCCTTGCGTGGCAATAAAATTTCATGCAAACGTCGCTCCATGGTGGGTGCAAAGGCAGCCCCCCTCCACCCATTTTGGATCGTAATCAAGAGGAATATAACTGTTCTGAGGGGGATTCAGAAGGAGAAGACCACTCCTATTTACCCCATGAGGTCTTCGCTCTAACTTGGCATGCTGATGTTGGTAATATCATGCATATGGTGTCTTGCATTGCTTACTATATACATCAAAGATGTCATCTGCTTAGTTTAGACATGCTTTGTGTCAATGCCATCTGTTTAGTTTCTTTATCGTATATGTGATGCAATGCCATCTTGTTTAGCCAGGCATCATATATGTGAATTTTGCAATGCCACACTGGTTAGTCAGTCATCTTATATGTGAATTATATCATGCAATCATTTTTTTATTACATGTTAAATTTGTCAACAATTTTAGTACATTCAATTACTCTTCCTGTGCATCAGCCATTCGGCACGGTCATGGAAAAATCTGGAGTGGAAACAAGTTCTTCAGAGCAGACAATGCTATCTGACGAAGCGCATGTCTTGCTGGTTACAGATAGCTCCTTAGAGGAGGATTCAGAGACAGATGACCAGTCCTATCCCCCCCCCCCCGAGGTGCATGCTCTAACTTGGCAGGGTTATGTTGCTCATATCGTGCGTATGGTATCTTGCATTGCTATGTCATTTGCTTAGTTTAGACATGCTTTGTGTGAATGCCACCTGTTTAGTGTGTAATTACCATATATGTGAATTATTCAATGCCATCTTGTTTCAAGACATTATATATGTGAATTATGCAATGTTATCTTGTTGCAAGGCATTATATATGTGAATTATGCAATGACATGCTGTTTAGCCAAGCGCATATATGTGAATTATATCATGCTGTCCTTTTTTGTATTTCTCATTGCTTTTGTTGACAATGTTTGTATATTCAACTGCTCTTCCTGTGCATCAGCCATTTGAATTGGTGATGAAGAAATCTGGAGTGAAAACAAGGTCTTCAGAGCAGACAATGCTACCTGCTGAAGCAGATATCTTGCTGGTTACAGATAGCTGTTCAGAGGAGGATTCAGAGGCAGATGATCAGTCCTATTATCCCCCTGAGGTGTATGCTCAAACTTGGCAGGGTTATATTATTCATACCATGCATATGTCTTATTGCAATGCTTAGTTTTTACATCATATACACAATATTGAATGCCATCTCCTTAGTTGACACATCATATATGCGATTGCCCTCTACTCACTTCCTTAGTATATAAATCATATATTTGAATTATATCATGCCATGATGTTTACATAGACAGCATGTATCTGAATTATGGCATGCCAACCCATTTTCTGAAGACATAATATAGTTATATCATCTCATCCTATTTACATAGTCATCATATTTTAAATTATGTCATTCTATCCGTAAATTATATCATGCCATCATGTTTCCATCGACGACATGTTTGTGATTTATGGCATGCCAACCACTTTAATAGACACATCGTATAGTTATATCATGTCATCCTATTTATATAGTCATCATATTTTGAAGTATGTCATTCTATCCTGTTTAGTTAGCCATCATACATGTGAAATTTTGTCATGCTATCCTGTTTAACTAGCCATCATATATGTGAAATTATGTCCTGCTATTTTGTTTGGTTAGACAACATAAATGTGAATTATTTCATGCCATGTTTTCTTCCCTACTATCCATTGCACCTGTCTATCTTACAATGTGTGTACATTCAATTACTTTCCTTGTTTATCAGCCATTTCAATTGGAGGGGGTGATGGCAGTATCCGTGGGAGTAAAAACACGGTCTTCAGAAAAGATCGTGATACCTGTCGATGCAGATAGAACCATGGTTGTACTTGCCCAAGAACCAGCCCCACCACACATAACCCAGACTCACGCAGATTGTACCCCTACCCAGTTGGACAGAGAACCAGCTACACCCCTTCTAACCCCAACCCCAGCAGATAGTAACCCAGTTCCCGTTGACACAACACCGTCTCCACCACAGAGCACCCAAACACGAGCAGTTAGTAAGGCAACTGCAGTGCCCAAAGCACGAGGACCACCACTCTGAACCCCAAGTCAATGCTTTAAGCAGAAGAAGAATTGTTCTCAGGTCAGGTTCCGTAGCTATGGTTCATACTACTTTGCTCTTGCATCATTGTATTTACTCATACCAACTAATTTCAAATTTGAAGGATGCAACTGAAACTCCAATGGCGCAACAGCTATGCTTTAAACCTGTTTCTTTAACGTGTTTGCTGTTGTAACTTGCTCTATGTTGATTTCAGTTTCAATTGAATAAACAGTTATGTTCTCATGCCATGCACATTACAAGTGTTGTTATTGTTGTGTAGTTTCCCACACTTATATTCTGTCTATGCTGCTTTGTCTTAAATAGATATGATTCGAACTGTATCTATCTTGATTTGGCAACATAAACTAGAATGATATAAACCATACAGTGACCATACTACATAGATATATGTTTGTTTCATGCTATTATCCTATCCACCTTACTACTGAACTGGTTTACCAAAATGAGTTTCATATACTACATTGTAAACCTGTGATGTGTTAGTTTTGTTCTCTTTTAGAATGCAGATAAAATATTGGAGAAGAGTACCCCATTATGCAATGGTAAAGGAAGTAATGCAGATAAGGTTCAAGATAGTGAGACATCCCTGTTGGTCTCCAAGAAAGCTGATAAAAACTATATTGAAGACACTGAGACAACCCCAAAGTCATGTCTTGATGTAGTGTTCGAGTTACTGGCTACTACTGCTGGCACCAGCTCTTCGAACTCGTTGCCTGAATCAGTTCGGCTTCTTGAGTCTCAACTTCAAGTTGAAAGACATTTATCTGATGTTATGCAGCAGGAAGCCGAAGGACTTAGGAAGTCCCTGCAAAATTCAGATGCATACTTTCTAGTGCAACAGCAAGTGCTGGAGGATTTAAGCACCAAACAAGAGAAAGTTAATAAGCTTGCTAAGCATCTTGCCAGCATTATGGGTACCCATGATATTGTTTCTTGAGCTCTTCTGAAGTGGTTTCAGTTCTGGACTTGTTTTGTTGCGGCGTTTATATGCTGCTTTGTTCCCTATATTTGCATTGGTGGCAAACTTTGATGCCCAGTGGATGTAATATGTGTAATAGCCGTGATAGCCTAGCTTAAGTTGCTTGCTTATTTTATTTCCTTATTGTCTTGTTTATTTCTTTGCTTGTAGTCGGTGCAGTTCTTTTTCTGTGATTTGCTAGTGGCCGCAATAACCTATTTTTTAAAACTAGGCCACAATAATCATGAGCTACACATTTACTGTAGTTACCATGGCCCTCCTATGGGTCGTAGAAACAACGGGCCTTCTACGGGTCATAGAAACAATGGGACTTATATGGGTTGTAGACACAATGGGCCTTCTACGGGCCGTATCATCAATGGGCCTTCTACGGGCCGTATGATCGATTTGCCAAAATGGGCCAATAACAGACCACATTATGGCCGTAAACGAGCTAGAGTTGGAATCGTCCGTTCATGGGCTGACCATAACGGGCCGTTGTTAATCGGCCGTATTTGATGATGCTACGAAAAGGACCCACATATTAACGGGCCACAAACGGGCCGACTGTAACCTCGGGCTAAATTTGACCCACAAGTAGAAAATGACAGTAACAGGCCGTAAGTAAACGAATGCTGGAAATGAGCCCAAGAATAAATGGGTCCTGAGAAGGCCAAAAGATAACATGGGCTGGAAACGGCCCAACGGAATAACGGGCTATTAATGGGTATAAAGTGATAGACTATTCATTACGGGCCAGTTTCACCACGGGCCGTTAATGGGTATAAAGTGATGCACTGTTCATTACAGGCCAGTTTCACCATGGACCGTTAATGGGCCAAGAGATACAAAGGGCCTCATATGGGCCGAAAGACATCATGGGCCATACATGGGCCAGACGTTAAAACAGGCTAGAATCATATTGGACGGCCCAAACGACGCTACTGGGCCTAATTCGGATAGGTCGTAATGGGCCCTGGGTTAGCAGGCTGTAAATGGGCTATATGCGAACATGCCGTTAACATGCTTTCCATGGGCCGGCCTGCCACCTTTTGACCAGGTCAATTGGGCCGGCCTTTTCACAGGAATGGGCCTCCGTTGGGCCGTGCCACGTGTCGACGTATCATTGGCGCCTTCTGTCCAATGAGTGGATGACATCTGTCCCAACGGTGAGCCTACACGTGTTTCCTCCAGCTAATGATGATTTTACACGTGGAAAATCCCCATTGGTCGAGGCTGTTAACGGGTTATCGGGTACAAAACCGGACCCGATAGCTTAACGACGTTCCGTTACGGTGGATGCCACATGTCGGTCACCCTTGACGAAAGCACTTCTGTGACGCGCGATTTATCGTCATGGAAGTGGACACTTCCGTGATGATAATTTTGGTAATGTCATGGAACACTTCTACGACAACACAGGTATGACTATCTTGATTCTGTCATAAAATCGTCATGGATGTACATGCATGACAGAAAATGTGACCTACTATGACAAACATGTATCATCAGGGAAGTGTATTTTTTGTAGTGTACTCAGGTAGACCAGCCCGACCGCCCCCCTTGAGGACGGGACAGGCAGGCTAGAGAGGCCAAATACCTACTCCTTCCCCCTTGTCATAAAGGCAAGAAGGTAGTACAGCCAGAATATGAATATGATCTATGACATGACCTGGCCACTAGAGCAGGCCAGACAAGATCCATCTATGGATCTAGAGGGTACACTCTTGCTAGACGAGACGGATACCAAGCCTGGCATGACAGAAACGATAGAGCTCGGGAACAACATTGGTCACAGATGGCAGCCGATCTCCGGCGCGATGTAGCCCGGGTCAAGGGCGCCGCTCACCCAATGTGCTTTACGGATGAGGTGATGCAGCATCAGTTCCCTAAAGGGTTTAAACCTATAAACATCAAACAATACAACGAGATGATAGACCCGGCCATGCGGATCGAAAATTTTCTTCTCCACATTCATATGGCTCGAGGAGCTGATCTCCATGCCATAAAGTACTTGCCTTTAAAGCTTAAAGGACCAGTGAGACATTGGTTGAATAGCCTCCCTAAAAACTCCATAGGGAGCTGGGAAGAACTCAAGGGTGCTTTCCTAGCCAACTTTCAAGGCACTTATGTTCGTCCTCCGTATGCCGATGACCTGAGCCATGTGGTCCAATGGCCCGGAGAGTCGGCCCGACAATTTTGGAATCGGTTTTTGACCAAGAAGAACCAAATCATTGACTGTTCGGATGCTGAGGTGATAGCCGCATTCAAACATAGCATCCGAGACGAATGGATAGCTTGGCCAAGACAAGCCGTGATGATGTCGGCTCTTACCTCGCTCATGACCCGCTTTTGCGTAGGCGAAGATAGCTGGTTGGCTCATAGAAGCAACAACCCCGAAGACCCTGGTACCTCAGAAGTTCGGGATGGAAACGGGAAACCATAGCGCAACAAAAACAAGTGTCATCACAACGATGGTGAAGCCAAGGATACGGAAGTGAATGCCGGATTCAATAACTCCAAATCCGTTCAGTAGAAGAAACCCTCTAAAGAGAACAGGGACGGCCTGACCGCACTCGACAAAATCCTGGATAGGCCTTTCCAGATCCATGGCACTCTAGACAAGCCTGCTAACCACACCAACTCTAATTGTTGGTTGATCAAATAGGCCAGCAAGCTCACAGCTGAGGAGCAAGGCAAGGGACCCCATAGCAAGGACGACGATGAGCCTCATGAGCTGAACAGTGGAGGCCAAAATCATTCCCCTCCAAAGGTAAAAATGTTGAACATGATCTAGGCCACACATATACCTAAGAAGGATAGGAAATGCGCACTCCGGGACATCTACGTCGTAGAGCCAGTAGCCCCAAAATTCAACCCATGGTCGGCGTGTCCGATCACCTTCGACCGCAAGGACCATCCGACTAGTATCTGTCATGGAGGATCGGCGGCTCTGGTTCTTGACCCCATCATCGACGGGTACCACCTCACCAGAGACCTCATGGATGGAGGCAATAACCTCAATCTGATTTATTCAGATACAACGAGGAAAATGGGTATCGATCCATCAAGGATCAATCCCATGCATCGAAGCCCGCTGCTCGGGCACTCTGACCTTGGAAGTAGTGTTTAGCTCGCTAGACAACTTCCGCAGCAAGGGCTTGATCTTTGACATTTTCCTGTTCCTCGACGGCTATCATGCACTCATGGGCCGGACGACTTTTGCTTCTTTCAACGTCGTCCCCCATTACGCATACCTGAAGCTAAAGATGCCTGGACCCAAGGGCGTCATCACATGTGAATGGCAATGCAGAGCGCTCACTCCAGACTAAGGAGCATACAGCAGCTCTGGCAGCCAAAGTCCAAACCGACATTGAGGGGTCGAAGTACCAGCCCATCGTCAAGACACAGGAGGCAAGCAAACGGGCCTGAGCCATGTCTCAGTTCGAGGAGCCTCCCTATGCTCAATGTAAATAGGGACATGCACCCCACATCACCCCCACCCTAGTCACACAGTATGTGCCTCGTATGCACAACTTCGCGCTTAAAATACCATGTGCAGCTGTGGGGGCCCACCACCCAACAGCCGGTGTTCGGTTTAACCGAGCTATGGTCAAACACTTCTTCAGACAGTAATAGGTACCATATAGGACCTATCCGGCATCAAGCTAGTACAATACGTCGACTTTTTAAGACCCTCTCTCAAGGGCCCGTCGGCCGATAATCATCCCCTTCAAGGAGTTCTTCCTCCACTGAAGAGCAAAGGTGCAGACGTGCAGCAGGGTGATACGTCCATTTTGCATCATGTTTTTATATCAACATTTATTGCACTATAGACTGTTATTTCACATTATGGTATAATACTTATGCCTTTTCTCTCTTATTTTATAAGGTTTACAAGAAGAGGGAGAATGCCGGCATCTGGAATTCTGGACCGGAAAGGAGCAAATCTAAGAGACCTATTCTGCACAACTCCTAATATCCCGAAACTTTACGGAGAATTATTTTGGAATAAGTAAAAATATTGGGCGAAGAAAATACCAGAGGGGACCCACTAGGTGGCCACAAGCATCGGGGGCGCGCCCTACCCCCCTAGCATGCCCTAGGGCTTGTGGCCCCCCTGGCAGATCTCCGGTGTCCATCTTTGGCTACATGGAGGGTTCTGACCTAGAAAAGAAATTAGAAGATAGCTTTCGGGACGAAGCGCCGCCGTCTCGAGGCGGAACCTAAGTAGAAGCAATATAGAGCTCCAACAGAGCGATTCTATTGGGGAAACTTCCCTACCGGAGGGGGAAATCAAAGCCATCGTCATCATCAACGATCCTCTCATACTAACCTGTGACGCCTGGATAATTAAACTATAGTAACCTCACAATAATGATGACATGTCATCAAGTTGACTAAGCCACATTGCCACTTGAGAAAAAGCAAATCCAAATTCCTTTTGAAATACAAGTCAAATTCTTATTTCTTTAATCTATCAAATAAAAATGTTCGATGGGTTGCAAGTATTCGCCAAGTAATTGTCATGAAAAAATCAACTCAAATTGGATTTTTATTTTGGCCATGCCAATATTTTGGTGGACCAACAACATTTAATTTGGTTGTTTAAATTCCAACATATATTCTTACTTTTCCCAAAACACAAGAAACTTCGCGTGTGGCCCTATGCTAACATACTGTATTTATGTGCCAAGTTTCGTCTATAACAAAAATTGTTTGCTCACTCAAATAAATACCAAGTTGTAGCTAGAAATAGAAAACAACGGTGAAAGTATAAAAGAGAAGACAATATAGGAATCTAAAAGCCCTCCCCACATCCCAGCCCAGTCCCCCTCATCGTTTTCCTCTGTACATGGGGATGGCTTGGCGGCCGTCCACCCCGCCGTGGCCGCCGATGCCGCTGCTGGCGTTCATCCCGCGGTCGAGGGGATGTATAAGTGCAAGCCTCGAGTCCCCCCTCTCTCCCCTAGTAACCCTATCCCCTGTTCCTCCCCTCCTCTGACTCGCGTTTGTCCGTTCGAGGCTTCCCGAGCCATGTCCGCCATGGCCATCGTCATCGTCACGGCCACCGGCCTCCCCAAGCCCTGAGACCGCATCCAGGAGGACCGCCGCCATCGACTTCGTCCATCCCAAGCATCTAATCGAGCGGAGCCACCCCATAGGCTCACCATCGAGCTCATCTTCACCGCGTCCATCGCCGGTCGCCGTCGTTGATTGCCTCGTCTTCGGTCCATCCCCAGCCATCTCGAGCTCATCTCCGGCACCGCATTGAGCTCCTTCCCCAATTCCCTAGCTTTTCCCCCTCAATCCGTTGCTATATCGTCATCCCTGCGAGCCCGGCCGCCATGGCTGAAGCTTCGCGTCCATGCGCGCTCGCTTGCATATGGCCGCATCCGTGCGCGCCCCTCCCTGGTAGCTCCCAGGCGCGCCGCCGCAGCCGCCCGCGACCCTGCCGCTGCTCTGCTGCTCCTTGTGCTGCTTCTTGCTACTAAATACTGATGCGGATGCTATGCTACTGCTTCTCGCATGCCGCTACCGCTTGCCCACTGCTGATCTGCTAGCTGCCACCACTGCCGTTTTGATGTTGCAGCTATGCCGCTGCTGCTCTTTTCCTGTTGCTACTCATTTTGCTGCTGCTGCTCTTCTTGCTGCCGCTGTTGGCTGCTCCGGCGCTAGCCTCGCATGTGGCTGTGGCCATGGATGAACTCCCATGGGCTGTGCATGTATGTGACATCCGTGGGGCTGGTTGCGCCTCTGGCCGACCCTATGCAAATTAGTTTATGGGCTAATTAGTATTTAAGTTAGGTACTAGCCTATGGCAGGTGGACCCCCTCCTCTAAATATCCACTTAAAAAGAAGATGCTAAATTATGTATGAATGACACTTGGGTCCCACTGGTCCCATGGACCAGTCAAACTGCTGACTGGGATAACCCAGTTCATGACATGCGGGTCCCCTGGGCCCTTTCACTAGTCAATAGTCTCAGTTGACTGCTGACTAGGCAGTCAACGGGAGCCCACAAGTCAGCCACTAAAGCCATTGTTGTGTACACTTCTCTGTGTACAATTAGCATTGAAATATTAATTTATTTTTGAATTAAAATAATTCCAGAAAATTAGAAAATCAATTAAAACTTTAAAAATTTAAAGAAAATTATGCGTAACTCGGATAAAAAAGTTTTATACATGAAAGCTGCTCAGGAAAATATGAAAAATCCGAATATGTCCTTGTCTGCCACATGCCCCTAGCATAGCGACCATGCAACCTGTCGGCGTTCTGGGAACGGGGGTACCCAGACTTGCCTGCCTGCGGCCTACGGCGTGGCTTAAGGAGTGGCCCAGTACGACCCATCTTCATCAGCACATGCTCAAGACCCTCGCGAGGGGCCAAGCCTCGCGGGGCGGACGACAGGAGGCTTCCTCAGGCACGACCTCGTCAGGCTGGCTCGCGAGGAGGCGGAGAGATCAAGGCGGGGTACCTCACGAGGTGCCCGTGACGCAAGCCATGACGACCAAGGCCAGGCGGGCGCCGGCCTGCGCAGAGTCCTTGTTTCCTCTTTGGTGCAAAGGGGGCAAGCGCAGGCAAGGGTATCAAGCAAAGGCAACCATTTTGGTGCAACAAGACCAAGACCAGCAGGACGGCAGAACGGAGGTCATCGTGGAGCCCAAGCCAGCGTCATCGTCAGGGTCTTTGGTAGGCGAGGATCAACTTTAGTCAGGATAAGTGTACTAGATGTTCCCCTTCAAAATGGCCAATTATTGGCGCCCTTCCCACTCAATATTTGGAAAGAGGCCCGGGGCCTTCGCCTATAAATAGGACTAGCCACCCACAGGGTAGAGGCATCGGATCCGCATCTGAGACACACAGAGAGAGATGCGACTGAACTCCCTCTAGCAGTTCATCGCCCCAGCCAAGAACAGACCCTCGCGAGGCTGTTCTTCCATTGTACTGTTCCTCATCAGCCCCTGAGGCAATCCACACACCACAAACTGGAGTAGGGTATTACACCACAATGGTGGCCTGAACCAGTATAAGTCTCGTGTCCCTTGTGTTGTTCTTCGTGTAGTTTTAGATCCTGGCGAGGCGGTGAGACATGGGTAGGCTGGAGGTGTGATCTCCGCGTGCACCCCAGTGTTCGAACCTTGAGGGTCTGCCAGAGCCCGAAATCCGACATTTGGCGCGCCAGGTAGGGGTGTGCCGAAATCTGCCCTCCATCGCCTCGTGTTTCACCGCCTGTCCCATCCATGTCAGACGCACGTCGCGCCCGCGCTGAGCGCCGGGCCGCTCTCGCCACTCGCGTCGCCCAAACGGCCCCTGTCGGCGGGCACCCCCGCCGTTGCCCGTCGCCTGCCGTCAACGCCGCCACCGGCCCGGCGGGGAACAAGCAGCAGGCGTCGTCCCTGCATCCTTCGGTGCAGCGAGAGGGCCGCATCGCCACCCCATCGCTGACTCCGGCCGGCTCCTCGTCCCATGCCCGTCGCGCTCCCGTGGACGCGCACGTCGCGCTGCTCCTGGCACGGGATCTCCTGCACTACCGTCCCGTCGACGATCTCTACGACGAGTGGCTCGCCCGCATCACCGAGCTCGTCAGCGCTACTGGGGCTCCCCTGCACCATCCCTCTCACTGCACCACGCCCCGCCCTGCGCGGGCGACGAAGCTCCGGGGGCGCCTCAGCTGCCTCCCCCTCAAGAAGGCGCCTTGGCCCCAAGGCGCGTGGCCCCTGGGCGGAACCCACTTCGTCCGGCGCCAGCACAGCAAGAGAAGAGCTGCCAAGAGATCCCTCGTCCACAAGAGGCCGCCCGTGTGCTCCTCGCACCGGCTCGGCACGAGCGCGCTCTTGCTCCAGCGCATCAAGACCCCGCGCTGGACCTGGCTGCAGCGCACAGAGACCCGCAAGATCAAGCTCTCCGTCACCAAAGGGCTCCCGCGGCCACTGCAGGCTGCTGTGCCTTCTCCGCCGAACTGCGCAGCGTGGCCTGGCCGGGCAAGTTCAAGCCAGACCTGCCCCCGCGCTACGATGGCACGGCTGACCCTGCTGAGTTCCTCCAGCTCTACGAGCTGGGCATTGAAGCCGCCAACGGGGACGAGAAGGTCATGACGAACTGGTTCCCCATGGCGCTCAAGGACGGTGCCCGCACCTAGCTCCTGAACCTGGCTCCTGGCATGATATCCTCATGGGACAAGATGCGCACCCGATTCATCGCCAACTTCCAAGGCACCTGCGACTGGCCCCCTGCCATGAGCGACTTGTGCCACATCAAGCAGCAGCCGGGAGAGACCCTGCAGAAGTTCATCTAGTGCTTCAACAGCACTCACCTTAAGATCCCCAAGGTGTCTGAGGAGGCCATCATCTCAGCCTTCTCCGACCGCATGCATGACGTCAAGATGAAGGAGGAGCTCGCGATCCATGAGGACCTGTGCACCTCCCTGGAGCTATTCAATCTGGTGACCAAGTGCGCTAGGGCTGAGGAAGGGTGCCTTTCCCTCCTCGAGCTGCCAGCTGCTGACCCAGAAGAGAAGAAGCCCAAGGCCAAGGACGTGAAGTGCAAGGGGCTGCCGTGCTTGCGGTAGAGCCGGACACCAAGCGAGGCAGGGATCAGCCTGAGTCATCCAAGGGCAGCCGGTACTGCGTGTACCACGACCTCCACACCCACAACACCAACGAATGCCAAGAGCTCAGGGTCGTGCGAGACGTGCGTGCCCGTCGACGCCCCGAGCACAACGACAGGGGCTATGGCCGAGGAGGAGGAAGAGGTGGAGTACGATGGGAAGACCGTGGCCCTCGCCAAGGGTGGCATGACCGACCTCGCGAGGACCGCTGGCAGGACCAGCCTCGTGAGGGAGGTTGGAGGGACCCTCCTCGCGAGGGGGGTTGGAGGGATCAGCCTCGCAAGGATCGCCCACAAGGCAACGTGGGCCTCCCTCCTCTGCCACCACAGTCGAGGAGGAATGAAGACCATCACCAGGACGAGGGGGCTGGAGGCTTCCAGGAGCCACGCGCAATCGCTTACATCTTGGGCGGCGCACAAGCCCCGACTTCTCAGCGCATCTTCAAGCAGTTTGCTCGCGAAGTGAGTGCAGTCCTCCCCAAGCTTGAGGCCACACGCCCTCTCAGGTGGTCAGCATGCGCTATCACGTTCAACTCAGCGGATCAGCTCAAGTGTGCGGCCACAACAGGAGTCCTCCCGATGCTTTGTTCCCCAATCATCAGCAATGTGCAAGTCACCAGGACCCTCATCGATGGCGGAGCAGGGCTCAATGTCCTATCCGTCGAGACGTTCAACAATCTCCAAGTGCCATACAATCAGCTGTAGCCAACCAAGCCTTTCTCAGGAGTAACTGATGGTTCCACGGTTCCGATAGGGCAGGTCCGCCTTCCTGTTACCTTCGGGAAGCGTGACAACTACTGCACCGAGCTCATTGACTTCGATTTCGCTCACATTCGCCTTCCGTACAATGCCATCATCGGGTACCCAGCCCTGGCCAAGTTCATGTCCATGACCCATCACGGCTACAATGTCCTCAAGATGCCAGGAAGCGGTGGAGTCATCACGGTGCCCTGTGAAGAGAGAGACGCTGTGTGTTCTCTGGAACGTGCTTTCCAAGCCGCATCAATTGAAGACCCAGATCACAGGAACGAGAGGCTTCCCGAGGTTGCTTCTAAGAAGAAGAAGACATCGCCTGGCCCGACCCCTCGGGAGGCAGGCCCCTCGGGGTCCGCGCCTGTTTAGGGGGCACCTCCTTCTGTTGCATAGGAAGGCGCGCCCGGCGCCCTCCTCGAGCAAGGCTCGGGGGCTCCCTTCTGGAGGGCCATCGACTTTGCTAAGATCACGAGGGAGGTGCTCAGGCACCACTTGGAAGCGTGCTTCAACGCATGTTTCCCTCAGGAAGGAGCAAGGCAAGGAGGGCCAAACCCTCAGGAATTCGTCAGCGAGATCATTCAGGAGCTGCAGGAGTCAAGAGTCATGAGTGGCAGCCGCCACTTGCCCGCCGTAGCTCCCCATCCAGGCGAGGATGGTGGGCTGCGCGTCTGCATCAACATACCAGGACTCAACCGAGCCACCTCTTAGGAGCGCCTCTGGCCCTCACGTGTGGGACGCTGCGAAGGTCCACCCCACAGCTATGTTCGCATGCCTTACGGCCTGCCGAATGCGGCTGTTGTGCGTCAGCGCCTCATGAGGAGCATCTTGGAGGCTCAAGCGGTCGGGCGCTCCGCAGTCCTGGCAGAGATGGAGATGGTCCATGAGGAGCCGTCAGCGCCTCCAGAGCCTCCCGAGGCCCCTGGGCCTGGGGGCTCGTGAAGATCATCTCCCGCAGCGCACGTCGTCCACTACTTCAGCATCCCTCCATCTTCAGCATCATCAGGTGACATCCTTCGAGTTTCATTTTCAGCTGGGAGCCCCCCCAGGGCTGCATCATTCCCAGGCCGCGTGGGTCCCTGCGGCATGTATCTCTTTAGTTCATGTTTTCAGCTTACTTTATCGGGGACGCCCCTCGGGCTGCATCATCCCCAAAGTCGCTCGGGCCCGACCCAGCGGCGATCGTCTTTTTCTGCGTCTATCTAAATGGATTTGCTCCTTCATGATTAACGTGCTTGACTTAATCGCCCGCTCGATTGACACCAATTGATGGAGCTGCTCCCTCACGACACGACGCTTGCGCATGGGTCCGTCCCTGCAACATTGACAAACCTGGATGGCTGAGCTCTGGCCGCGGCAACCCCGCAGGGCACCACCTCACCTAGCCTTCAGTGCCTCGTCACCTTCCTAGAGCAACCAGTAGCTGGCCGGCAATTGTAACGGCAAACCCTTGCTTTTCTCATGATGAACTCGCAGGATCGCTTTAAGGAGCAGTGTCGGGCGAGGCCTCCCCAGCATCTCCTTCGCTCTCGTCCACGCGAACCGCTTGCACGTTAAAGGGGGGGTACCTGAGCATCGCGACTCATGGGATCTTACTGGCTCTCCAGCCCTCACCCTCTGGCCTTGTCCACGGCATCGCGACCTGGCATACCAGCGACGACTGAGCCCGCTCGAGGGCCGGGACCTGAGGACGTAGAGCACGAGGGGGAGCAAAGGCGAGAGGGAAGAGGCACGTTGGGACCTTGCCAGGCAACTCCTCGGCTGTCGACGCGCAGGCCCGGTGCCGCGCCAAGGAGTGGTTTCTGACCCCCGAGATAAGTCATCCTCCGGAAACACTAGCGATCGCAGCACCGACCTCGCACCTAATGCAGTTCCATTTTGGCGATGTCACGCTCCTTTCTCACCGAGCGATGGCTGCTTGAGCGCTATAGGGGACCTCCTGAGCATCGCGACTCAGGGGCTCTTACTGGACCCCAGGCCGCTCACCTCCTGGCCTTGACCACGGCATCGCGACCTGGCATACCAGCGACGGCTGAAGCCTGCCTTGGGACCGAGACCTGCCAGCGCAGAGCGTCAAGTCCTCGCGAGGTTCGAAAGGAGGAACTAAGCTAAGACGGGACGAGCATCCCTCACCACTTCATGATAAGGATCATATTAACAAATGGAACTGCAAGCACCTTACAAACCCCCACGGGGTGTGTTCTTTGATTCCTCGCAGGGAACAAAAGGAGCAAATCCTAAAGGGTGCTAACTATGCGCGCCTCCTCAAGAGACGCCATCATCAAGAGTAGGTCGTCAGCCACCGGTGCCAACCCCATACAGATCAGTGGCGACGACGGCCTGACGAGCCCGCCCTGCTCCGGGAGCGACACAAGCTCGGGGGCTCGTAGCTGTCGTCGCTCGTCTCCGGGGTCGCGAGGAGCTCGGCGGAATCGCTGGATCCTCCGACACCTCCGCTTCCTGAGGAGCTGCTGGGGAAGCGGTTAGCGAGCCTAGTCCTCGCCGTGGCAGGGCCTCGGCCGCCTTTCTCAGGGCAGCACTCTAGCTGGCGTCCCTCCGCGTCGAAGACCTTGAAGAACATCAGGGAGGCGCCATCGTAATCGAGGTGGATTGCGAGGGCGCCACCCGTCCTGCAGACCCGGGCGATCTCGCCCCAGCCATGGGTCAGGTAGACCCTGCCTGGAGCGACGACCTCGACCTCCACTTCGGTCGCAGGGGTACTGCAGTCAGCATGCTGCAGCCAAAGCTCGATGGGCCCCCTCGGCGGGATCTCGAAGGCGAAGGAAGGAGGGAGGAGAATCCAGGACCGAGGAGGCATGGCAGCGTGAAGCACAAGCTCGCGAGAAGAGCCCACGGCATGAACTCCTGGAGGAACGACGCGCACCGCCATGGTCCGTCGGTGGCGACGGCGCCTCTGGCGGTGCCGCTCAGCGCCAGCACCTTCAGGACCCTCGATCCAGGCGTACAAGGGCAGTGGGAATCCCGGCGGCGGCCGCTCGAACCACAGCCTTGACACCTCCTGCCAAGCACCCCCTTCCCCGTGGCAAGAGACGAGCCGTTTCTTCGAAGGAAGTAGGACAGGACCCTCTCGGGGGGCCTTTCCCTTCTCTTCGGTAGAAAACTGATGGATCGGTGCCATTGGCATAGGGAGGAGCAAGGACGAAGAGGAAGACGAAGAGTAGCGGGAAGAGATGGACTAGAAGGGCTCGTGTCGTTCCGTACATATAGCCGAGGAAGGCCAACCGCTGACTTCCACAATCACAGGTAATCATGACCCGTTTTGCATACAGTGACTCGTCAAATCATGTATTTACCGAGGCGTCGTGGGGGAGCCAGGACGCCCACGTCCAATCAACCGCCACGCGGCGCCCAAGGCCGCAGGCTATTGGGGACCGCGGCGCTTCGCACTTGCCTCTTCGCTTCTCTGCTAAACCAAGTCCAAGTGTGCCTTGGGCCCGGGGGCTACTGTCGGTGTTCTGAGAACGGGGGTACCCAGACTTGCCTGCCTGCAGCCTGTGGCTTGGCTCAAGGAGTGACCCAGTACGGCCCATCTTCATCAGCACATGCTCAAGACCCTCACGAGGGGCCAAGCCTCGTGGGGCAGACGACAGGAGGCTTCCTCAGGAACGGCCTCATCAGGCTGGCTCGCGAGGAGGCGGAGAGATCAAGGCGGGGTACCTCACGAGGTGCCCGTGACGCAAGCCATGACGACCAAGGCCAGGCGGGCGCCAGGCGGGCGCCGGCCTGCGCAGAGTCCTTGTTTCCTGTTTGGTGCAAAGGGGGCAAGCGCAGGCAAGGGTATCAAGCAAGGCAACCATTTTGGTGCAACAAGACCAAGACCAGTAGGACGGCAGAACGGGGGTCATCGTGGAGCCCAAGCCAGCGTCATCGTCAGGGTCTTTGGCAGGCGAGGACCAACTTTAGTCAGGATAAGTGTACTAGATGTTCCCCTTCAAAATGGCCAATTATTGGCGCCCTTCCCGCTCAATATTTGGGAAGAGGCCCGGGGCCTTCGCCTATAAATAGGACTAGCCACCCACAGGGTAGAGGCATCGGATCCGCATCTGAGACACACAGAGAGAGAGAGGCGACTGAACTCCCTCTAGCAGTTCATCGCCCCAACCAAGAACAGACCCTCGCGAGGCTGTTCTTCCTTTGTACTGTTCCTCATCAGCCCCTTAGGCAATCCACACACCACAAACTGGAGTAGAGTATTACACCACAATGGTGGCCTGAACCAGTATAAATCTCGTGTCCCTTGTCTTGTTCTTCGTGTAGTTTAGATCCTGGCGAGGCGGTGAGACATGGGTAGCCTGGAGGTGTGATCTCCGCGTGCACCCCAATGTTCGAACCTTGAGGGTCTGTCGGAACCCGAAATCCGACACAACCATCCTCTCTCTTTCATCTGCCCGAAAAATGCCAAACTTCGGGAAAACTTTCCCCGATGTTATCCTCCTTCGCCGGTATCGTGTAGCACTACGATAGGTCACCCCTAGCACCGCGTATCGTCTTGTCATGCATCTGTGTGCTTTGTATTTACTGTTTCTCCCCCCTCTTCTCTCAAGTAGACCCCAAGATTGCTGTTGATGCCATGGTGTTCGACTATGTCAACGACGACCCTTCTTCCCTTTCAGCGGAGCTTCCAGGCAAGCCTCCCCCTTGACCACTCCGATATCGACCATTCCATTCTCTCTCATGCTTGCATTAGATTTTGGTACTATTATTGTTCTCCTATTCTGATGCATGGCCTGCTTTTGTAACCTGCTCATTGAACCTTACCTTCTTATCCTAAACTGCTTAGAGATCCATTAGTGTCCCCCACCTTGTCCTTGTTGCCCCTGCTTCATCATCGACAACTCGATCAACGTGATAGCCCAACACCTCACATCACACCCCCTTTGTTGCCCGACTCTGCAGAGATATTATTGACTGCCGAGGGTGATACCTCGTAGCGCACTCCTAATGATAAATCTGTAGTGTAGCTACTCGGTCGTGGTCATCGAGGGTGATTCCTCCTTCACCACCCACGATATGACTCTGTCGTGCAACCTCTCAAGTGTGGGCCTCGAGGGTGATTCCTTCCATGTTTACCTTGATGATTACATTGAATCGAATCCACCTAGGGTGATTCCTCGGGTTTTCCCCTTGATGTTTTGGACACATGATTATCCGGAGTTTACTTGAGGCCATTGTTGAAGTCGGGTCCACCCTAAGGGGTACCCGTGAGTTATTGTGAAAGTCGGGCAGGCCTGGAGAGCACCCGCAAGTTTTCTATGAGGCACGACCGGGCATTCTGGGCCCTTGCTGTAAGTCCACGAGATAGGGCGACGGGGCAACATTATCGTGCGTCTCTGCTCGTCTCTGTGAGCCCCCAGGTTTGGGTATTTGTTCTGAGTTGGCCTCTGGCCTTTTCACACTAACCACCACACGAGAATAGTTATGGGCCTCGACATCATGGTATCATCGAAGCTTTGTCAGACATCCAGTTCAGCATTATGGCATGGTCGGCTCATGCCATCCACTTCACGTGTGGTGCTGGTATCCACCCTGCACACAAAGAGTCGGAGTGCAATAGGTGATGGGCCCAAGACGCCGGAGTGCTTAGGATGTAGACAGGCAGGGACCTCTCTGCTGAGCCTAGGTAGGTCTGCGACGTGTTGATCTTCCGAGGCCGGGCATTGACTCAGAAAAGTGTGTCCGGTCAGAGTAATCAAGTGTGTTGGGTAACGTGGTACACCCCTATAGGGAAGTTATCTATTCGAATACCATGTCTACAATAATGGACGTTCAGACTTGTATCCTGATCTATTACAACTAGAACTAGTTACTTGAGACATGTGATGGATATGTTGGCTCCGAGATTGCTTTCTCACAGGGACCCGAGGAAGAATTCTGGGCGTTAGTGCTACAACATGCTTGTTAAATATAAACTGCTATTCTATACTCTTCCGAATGCTGCAAGATGCTTGGAGCTCCTTGAAGATGCTAGCTTTGATAGGCTTGGCCTTTCCCTCTATTCTAGCATTTTGCAGTTCAGCCCACAGATACATACCTTCCTTTGATACCAATGCATACTTAGTATAGATCTGATGCTTGCGAGTACTTCGGATGAGTACTCACGGTTGCTTTGCTACCCCCCTTTTCCCCTTCCATCTTCTTTCCGGTTGTTGTAACCCGATGGTGGATCCCTGAAGCCAGATGCCACCGCCGACAGATACTACTACATGAGTCCGCTGACGACCAGGAGTTGTGAGGAGGTCCTAGGCAGGAGGCCATTCCTCTTCGATCGTTGCTACTTTTGTGCTAGTCTTCTTAAGGCATCCTTGTTTAACTTATGTCTGTACTCAGATATTGTTGCTTCCACTGACGCTTGTGACTCTAGCTTTTGTATTCGAGTCCTCGAGGCCCCTAGCTTGTAACATAAAGCTTGTATTATTTTGATTTGTGTCTAGAGTTGTGTTGTGATATCTTCCCATGAGTCCCTGATCTTGATCATACACATTTGTGTGTATGATTAGTGTATGATTGAATCGAGGGCGTCACAAGCACCCCCACGGTGCAGTCCCCTCCATGGCAACCAGCGCGAGATCGACAGCATCAAGAACCCGATGACGTCTCGATGGTCTCTTCTGACCCTTGAGCGCTCCCAGATCGGCAGCAAGCCCCGGAGGACAGATAGATGGAAGACACGCATGTTGTCATTGAGCAATGCCATGGCGACCACCGCTGGACTGATGGGTGCAACGGTCAATATGTTGACGAGCCTACACCTGATGTTGTCGGGTACCTACCTTTCGAGGTTGGATGCCCTGCCTTCACTCGTGAGCTGCGGCAAATCCGTTGGCCATCCGTCCGCATGTTCAAGCCAGAGATACCCGAGAAGTATGATGGGAGACTCAACCCGGTAGTGTTCTTGAGCATTTACACCATTGCCATCCAAGCTGTCGGGGTAAGAGATGAGAAGGTATTCGCCAACTACTTTCCTTTGGCTCTCAAATCCAATGTGAGGTCTTGGTTGATGCATCTGTCGGAGAACTCCATTTCTTCTTGGGCTGACCTTTGTTGTGAGTTCATTGGCGCCTTCACTAGCGGCCATCAAGAACCAGGTCAACCCAGCGATTTGCAGCTTCTCCAACAAAAAGAAGGAGAGACACTCCGGAAGTATCTGCAGAGGTCCAGCAGAGTCCACAGGAACATCCCAAACATCCATCCGGCAGCGGTGATAGCCACCTTCCAGTTAAATGTGCGCAACCGCAAGATTCGTTCCAAGATGAATGTGCGATTGCTCAAGATTGTGAAGGAGCTTTACACCCTAGTGGATAAGTGTGCTCGGATGGAGGAAGGATGGAAGTTACCCAGAGAGGAGGATTTCATCTATATTGATCCAGAGGATGATGATGAATCCACCAGTCAGAAGAAGAGGAAGAAGCACAATAAGAGGCGCAAGGATAAGGCAGTGATGATTGTTGAAGGATCGGGCACGCCTAGTACCAGAAAGACCGCCAAGGCTGAAGTCCTTAGCAAGGAAGCTGCCGTGTGTGCTGATTGCCGGGAAGCTGTGGTTGCCGAGAAGGCCGGGAAGGGCGATGGGCCGTATTGCAAGATCCATCAGACCAAGGGCCATGACCTTCAAGAGTGTTATCAGCGTGAGCAGCTTGTCAAGGGGCAGAGAGATGAGTACGAGAACCATGACAAGGAAAAAGGTCAGAATGCCACTGGCGGCAAGGGCCGAGGTGGTGAAGTAAATTTCCCCGGCAAACACTTTCGGAACAAAGGATAACCCGCCAGGGGTCAAGAGAAGGAAGCTTGTGATGATGAGAGTGATGGAGGGGATGAAGAGGAAACCAGGGAGCAAGAGTTTAGAAGGCGACTGACGCCCTGTGCATTGATGGGGGTGTATCCTTTCACTCCTCTCACCGCCATCTCAAACGGTGGGCGTGTGATGTCAATACCATGGAACCAACACCAGAGGCCCGGAAACCACTCAAATGGTCGTGCACACCCATTATCTTTGACAAAGAGGATCACCCTGATCGTACCACTGTGGTAGGATGCTTGCCATTGTTGGTCTCCCCAACAATTCGCAACCTCAAGGTGTAACACCCCAGATGTAACATGTCCCAATTTGGCAATATATCAACTTGACCTTCATCCAATTCTTGTGGGTTTTTATCATGTTTGGCCTCATCTTGTTTGGTTATGTGGTTTACTCTTTTCATTCTCATGCTCACCTTACCATATTGCATTTGTGCCTCTTGTCATTTTGCATTCCATCCTCATCATGTGCTTGTTGTGATCTCATACATATTATGTTGTTGCATGTTCAATGCATAAATCTTGCATCACCACCTCCTCCTTCCCTCTACTTCCTTCTTTTGACAAGTGCCATTTTCCTTTCTCTTTTAATGTTCATCTTCTCCCTGTAAATCTTGCACCATGCCTACATCCTCTCTGCCAATTTTCAACTCATTTGAATATGTTTTGGTTAGGTTAAAAATTGACTCAAGTTTGAATTTAATTCAAACTTGATTTAATTTTCTTCCTTTAAAAATACCCAAAGTAATTTATTCAAATGTCTCACAATTCCAGGAGCTTGAGAATATTTTCTTTATACTCAAACTCCTCTCCTTTTACCCTGTGCTTTTCTGTTTCTATTCCTGTTTGAGCAAATAGAAATAGAAGAGCAGCAGCCAGCAGCCTCAGCCCAGCCGAGGCCTTTTTCTGCCTGCCAGCCCAGCCAGCGCAGCCAGCCAGCCCGCTTGCGCGCTCACCTGCTCCCGCTTGCGCGCTCGCCGTTTCTCACCTAGCCGCCCCGCTATCCAGGAGCCCGTACACCCACGTGTCCCTCGCAACCCCACTAGCCAGCCTCTGGCTACAGCTCACCCGCCCCTCACCTTTTCGTCAAGCTCGTGCCGGGCTCGCACATGGTCACGGCCGCGTCGACGCCGTGCTCCACCCATCGCTCTGGCCCCCCTTTTAACCCCTCTCCTTGTCCACACACACCCCAGGGTTTCCCTCTTCCTCTCATTGCCGCCGTCAGGTGCGAAGAACCACCAGATCCACCGCAACAGCTCCGTCCAGAGCACACCTGAGAGCGTGACCTTGTCGCCGGCCTGCTCTCCGGCCACCCCACCCCGTAGACCGTGTTCTTATTCTTCCTCGTCGTCGTCTTCTTCCACGACGTCGACTATGGTGCCCCGGACGACAAGTTCCTCGACGTCCTCTGCTTCCATCTTCCTCTCGGTCAGGACCGCGCCAAGGTTCAGAGCTCCACTTCGTCGCCGTCGGCTCGTCTCCATCGACCACATCGTGTCCTTGCGTGAGCTTGGTAACGCACCTCCCTCTCCCATCCATCCCATGGCATGTAGGCACCCGTAGGACTCAGCCGATTCATGTCTTCCCCGCGCTCGCAGTGCTCCGGCGATCTCTGAATTTATTTGTGCGAAGTACTGTTCTACCGTAGCGTGCTTGCGTGTCCCCGCTCTGGATCCCCTCTGTCGTGCTCCCGCAGCTCGCTCACGCTACACGTTCGCGTCTCGCACGCACCCTTCAAGCCTCCCGCAGCTCCGTCGAGTTCCTCTGCCGCTCGCTACGCCCGACACCATCTCTGTTCCGCTCGTGCCCGAGAAGACGCGCACGCGTGACACCACGAGCAGCAGCCACACGCTGCCGCGCCTTCACATGTTCCCGCACGCCCGCTGGAGTCCCTATGCCCACTGGTTGCCGCTGTTGCCCTCGCCGGCGCCGTCGTCTTCTCTGTTTGTAACAGAGGAGCTCGATCTGGTGTCTCTCTAAAAAGGTCCGAACCCTTTTCTTTATCAGTAGTACCTAGCTAGCCCAGTGGTTGACTATGCAAACCCGCACCAGGGAGACCCGGGTTCGATCCCTCGCGGGTGCATAAATCCTTCCCCCCTCTTTTTTTCTGTTTACTTTGCACCGTGTGTGTGTGTGTATGACAGGGTGGCCCCACCTGTCATCCTCCCATAGCCCCTTGTTTTCCTTTTCCTTTATTCCCAGCGAATATTCTATTTCTGGCAGATGGAATCTATCAATTTCGGGCAAGTCCATTTCGGGATGTTTCCAAATAAGGAAAATGCCAAATCTGTCATATTCCATTTAGGGCAGGGTTTAACTTAGTGCACTTGTGAATATTTTTCTACAGCAACCCCAACATATTATATATGTTTTTGGGGTAGAAAAATCCCACCAATCCAGTGGTGGCATTAGTTTCTGCATTTGAGAAAGTTCATGAACATGTCATTTTACATCATGATGTTGTCTTGTCATTTTTGTGTGGTTTATTTCAAGCATGCTATGAGGTTGTTTTGCACAAGTATAGCTTCATTTTCATGTCTACTTCATGCTAGTACTTGTTCCATGCCATGACATGCCTGGTAGTGAGTTAATCAAGCTTGTAAAGATGCCATGTTGAATCTGTTTCTGCTATGTCTAGTATTTTCACTAAGTCTGTAGAAACTGTTATCTTTTGCAATATTGCAATGCTGTTTTAGTCATGCTCTAGTGGTTTATAGATTGAGCTCAGTGTTCATGTTTCGTAGAGCATCTCCTCTACATCGCTGCTATGCATTTTGTTCATATGTTTGGGTGCTATAGCTTATTTATACTTTGCATCCAAGTGGCCATGTTGCTGTTTTAAGCAGTTTGCATCATATCTTGTCTTGCTTGTCATTTGCAAACCGTGCATCCGAATCCGGTGATTTTATATCGATTTCAACCGAAATCATCTCATCTTTCCAGCGGCATACTTGGTTGGCCAAGTTGATGCCTTGTTCGTCCTTTTTCCTCCTGAAGCACGCATATGCATTGCATATCACATCTCGCATATCATGTCATGTATTGCATCATGTTGCTTGTGCATTGCACCGTGATTTATTGTGGTTCCTTTGCTTGTGTTCTTGCTTTGGGTAGAGCCGGGAGACGAGTACGTGCACGAGGAACCTGTTGAGAACGCTTACAAGGGTCAAGCCTTCGACAACTCTGAGAACCTTGCAGGCAAGATGACCATACCTTCGATATCACTTCTATGTTTGCTTGCTAGTACTCGCTCTATCGCTATGTTAGCTCTACTTGCCATTGTTTATCATGCCTCCCTATTGCTATGTCAAACCTCTAACTATCCTGTCCTAGCAAACCGTTGTTTGGCTATGTCACCGCTTTTGCTCAGCCCCTCTTATAGCGTTGCTAGTTGCAGGTGAAAATGAAGTTTGTTCCTGGTCGGAACATGGATATTTTGGGATATCACAATATCTCCTGTTTAATTAATGCACCTTATATACTTGGTAAAGGGTGGAAGGCTCGGCCTTATGCCTGGTGTCTTGTTCCACTCTTGCCGCCCTAGTTTCTGTCATACCGGTGTTATGTTCCTTGATTTTGCGTTCCTTACATGGTTGGGTGATTTATGGGACCCCCTTGATAGTTCGCTTTGAATAAAACTCCTCCAGCAAGGCCCAAACTTGGTTTTACCATTTGCCACCTAAGCCTTTTTCCCTTGGGTTTTCGCGAGCCCGAGGGTCATCTTTATTTACCCCTCCCGGGCCAGTGCTCCTTCGAGTGTTGGTCCAACCTGAGCGATGTCCGGCGCCCCTTGGGCAACCAGGGTCTATGCCAACCCGATGTCTGGCTCATCCGGTGTGCCCTGAGAATGAGATATGTGCAGCTCCTATCAGGATTTGTCGGCACTTCGGGCGGCTTTGCTGGTCTTGTTTTACCATTGTCGAAATGTCTTGCGAACCAGGATTCCGAGACTGATCGGGTCTTCCCAGGAGAAGGTTTATCCTTCGTTGACCGTGAGAGCTTATGATGGGCTAAGTTGGGACACCCCTGCAGGGTATATTATCTTTCGAAAGCCATGCCCACGGTTATGAGGCAGATGGGAATTTGTTAATGTCCGGTTGTAGATAACTTGACACTTAACCTCTTTAAAATGCATCAACCGCGTGTGTAGCCGTGATGGTCTCTTCTCGGCGTAGTCCGGGAAGTGAACACGGTTTGAGTTATGCTTGACGTAAGTAGTTTCAGGATCACTTCTTGATCACTACTAGCTTCTCGACCGATGTGTTGCTTCTCTTCTCGCTCTCACTTGCGTATGTTAGCCACCATATATGCTTAGTGCTTGCTGCAGCTCCACCATATTACCCCTTTCCTACCTATGAGCTTAAATAGTCTTGATCTCGCGGGTGTGAGCTTGCTGAGTCCTCGTGACTCACAGATTCTACCAAAACAGATGCTGGTGCTGAGGAAACCAGCATAGATGGCGCAACTGAGCTGAAGTGGGAGTTTGATGAGCTCCTTGGTCGTTACTATGTATCGTTTCCAGATGATCAGTAGAGGTGCCCAGTCGAGACGATCGGGGATCTAGCATTTGGGGTTGTCTTCTTTTCATTTGAATTTGACCGTAGCCGGTCTATGAATGTATTTGAATGATGTATGATCTTAATTTATGTATTGTGTGAAGTGGCGATTGTAAGCCAACTCTCTTTATCCCATTCTTGTTCACTACATGGGATTGTGTGAAGATGACCCTTCTTGCGACAAAACCACCATGCGGTTATGCCTCTAAGTCGTGCTTCGACACGTGGGAGATATAGCCGCATCGTGGGTGTTACACAAGGTCACCAAGATATTGGTGGATGACGCGGCCGGGTTGAACCTGATTTCCCCAGAGGTTATCAACAGGCTTCAGATAGCAGAAGAGGAGCTAGAGGTCATCGACACATTTCAAGGAGTTAATCCCAGCAGGAGTCATCCTAAGGTAAAGTTCACGTTGCATGTGACCTTTGAAGGAGAATTGAACTATCGGACAGAAAAGATTGTGTTTGATGTGGTCGACCTCCCCTTGCCATACAATGGGATCCTTGGACGACCAGCCCTGGCCAAGTTCATGGAGGCATCCCACTATGCCTACAATACCTTGAAGATGTCTGGGCCACTTGGGATCATTTCCATCCCATCGGATGAGAAGGACGCAATCATTTGCGTGGATAAGATGTACCGAGACGCGGTCGTGGCAGAGGCAACGACAGCAGCAGTTCCCATCAAGGGAAGCAGAGAAAAGAAGAAGGATAGGAAGGAGTCTGGAAGGAATCCGGGAAGCATACCTCTTTGGAGTGTGCTGCGCATGTTGATGATTTGCTCGAGAGTTCCAACAGCAAAAGGACCAAGGTTTCTGCTCCACAAGTGAAGAAGGTCTAGAAAAGGGCTGGCTGGCATTGATGGTACCTTCACCATCAGCACTACCCTCGATGACAAATAGGAAAGCAAGCTTGTTGCCTTCCTGCGGGCGAATATCGATGTGTTTCCTGGCAACCATCTGATATCCCCAGTGTTCCCAGGGAGGTAATCAAACACCACCTTGCTATCTGCCCACACGCCAGACCTATCAATCAGAAAGTCCGGAAGCCGGCCTTGGAGAGGCAGCAGTTTATTGCAGAGGAGATCAAGAAGCTTGATGCAACTGGATTTGTCAGAGGAGTGCTACAACCCCCTTGGCTAGCAAATCCAGTGATGGTCCGGAAGGCTAACTGGAAATGGAGGCTTTGCATAGATTTCACAGATCTCAACAAGGCTTGCCCGAAGGACCCATTTCCCTTGCCGTGCATCGGTCAGTTTGTGGATTCCACTTTAGGCTGTGATTTGCTTTCCTTCCTAGATGCCTATTCTGGATATCACCAGATCTTCATGTCCAAGGAAGACGAAGGGAAGACCTCGTTCATCACCCCATGTGGTATGTACTATTTTATCAGTATGCCATTCGGATTAAAGAGTGCCAGGTCTACTTTTGCAAGGGCAGTCCAGATTGGGTTTGAGCCACGCTGCACAGAAACATTGAAGCTTATATGGATGACATTGTGGTCAAAACCAAGGACAAAGCAACTCTTATCCAGTATTTGGAGGAGACGTTTGCAAATTTGTGCAAGATCAACTTGAAGCTCAACCCAGAGAAGTGTGTGTTTGGCGTTCCCTCTGGGAAGCTACTGGGTTTCTTTGTGTCCCATCGGGGGATCGAGGCCAATCCCGACAAGATCAAAGTCATTGAGTAGATCCAAGCGCCAAGGACAGTTAAGGATGTGAGGCGTCTGACGGGATGAGTTGCTGCGCTAAGCAGATTCATCTCTAAGTCTACCAAGCGCGCCCTGCAATCTTCAAAATCTTGAAGAAGGCAGGACCCATGAAGGCCTACTTATCTTCTGTGCCCACCTTGGTCGCTCCCAAACCACAGGAGCCATTGCTGCTGTACTTAGCGGCAACCAACCAAGTGGTTAGTGCGTCCTTGGTGGCACAGCGGGAAGTGGACAAGGTAGAGAATGAGCAAGGACCAGCAGAGTCAGATAAGGATCAGGACAGAAGTGAGCACGACAGCGATGGCAACCCCAAGGACACGGCAAGGAAGAAAATGGTGCAACGCCCAGTGTACTTCGTCAGTTCCCTATTACAGGGGGCTCAATAGTGGTACTCTAATGTGCAAAAATTGATCTTTGGTCTCATCATGGCCTCAAGGAAACTGCGCCACTACTTCCAAGACCATGAGATTACAGTTGTCACTCGCTTCCCGTTGCAAAGGATACTTCGAAACCTTGAGGCTACTTGCAGAATAGTGGAGTGGTATTTGGAGTTGTCCAGTTTTGATCTGAAGTTTGAGAGCACATCAACAATCCAGAGCAGGGCGTTGGCAGAGTTTATTGCAGAATGGACGCCAACCCCTGATGAGGAAGTGACATCAACAGTTATCCCCGGCAAGGAGGCACCCCAAGAATGGATCATGTACTTTGATGGTGCCTTTTCCCTGCAAGGTGTAGGGGCTGGCGTGCTTCTTGTTGCACCCTCAGAGGAGCACTTGAAGTACATTGTGCAAATGCATTTTGCCCGGGAAGAGGCAACCAACAATATAGCAGAGTATGAAGGGCTCCTTGCCAGGCTCAGGATTGCCGCAGAATTGGGATTAAGAAGCTGATTATTCGAGGTGATTCACAACTTGTGGTGAGAAAAGTCAACACGGATTATCAAAGTCCATTAATGGAGGCATACATTGAGGAAGTGAGAAGATTGGAGGAGCGCTTTGACGTATTGCAAGCAGAGCACGTACCCCATGCAGAAAACAACATAGCCGATCATCTGTCAAAATGTGTTGTGCAAAAGCTTCCTGTGGAACCAGGAACTTTTGTTCTCCATCTTACTCAGCCCTCTGTATCCCTAGAAAAAATGGCCCGAAAGAGGAGAAAGATGGACTCCAGTAAGCCTCTCCTGGTAGAGCCTCATGCTCCTAGCAGGGACCCTGCTCGAAACTCACAACTTGCCGGCCCGCACCCTCCTGCCGGGACCACGGCCCCCGCAGACGAGGAGTGTGCCCCCGTAGTTGAGGAGGTGCCACTAGTCCGAATTGCCGAGCCTCAGGCTTCACCTTGGGCAAGGCACATAGTCCACTTTCTCCAAACCAGAGAACTCCCTAATGACCAAGATGAGGCTGAAAGAGTACATCGGAGGGCCAGTATGTACCGGTTTGTCAATGACACTCTATACAGAAGGAGGCCCAACGGTGTGAAATTGAAGTGCATCTGTCAGGAAGAAGGAAAGGAACTGGTGGCTGAGACACACAGAGGCATGTGCGGCTCCCACATTGGATCAAGGGAATTAGTTGGGAAAGCATTTCGTCAAGGATTCTATTGGCCCACAGCCCTCCAAGATGCGGTCGAGCTAGTCACGAAATGTGAAGCCCGCTAGTTCCATTCCAAGAATATCCACCTGCCTGCCGAAGCTCTTCACACAATTCCTTTATCATGGCCATTTTTTGTCTGAGGGCTCGATATCCTCGGCCCTTTTCCCCGAGCAATCGGGGGCTTTGAATTCTTGTTGCCATCGACAAGTTTCCAAAGTGGACAGAAGTGACTCCCGTGAGAAAGGTGACTGCTCAACCAGCTATCAAGTTCTTGAAAGAACTGGTGTGCCGTTTTGGAGTTCCGGTAAGGATCATCGCCAACGACGGTACCTAGTTGAGTCGCGCCTTCATGCAATATGTTCCCACCCTCGGAAGCAAGGTCTCATTTGCCTCTTTTGCTCATCCCAAGAGCAATGGGCAGCTGAGAGGGCGAATGCTGAAGTGCTGCAGTGTCAGGACCCCGACTCAATGTCACATCGATCTAGCCTGTAACACCCCATATCACTTTGCGGCCTCACGCACGGTATTCCCACGGGTGTCGCCTTACCTTAGACCGGGACCGTTTGCGCCTTTTGGCTCACGTATATGATGATGTTGCTAGCATCCATATGATAAAGAGCCCGGGCTGACATGACTAGTCGTAAACCCAAAGTGGCATAGACTTACAGGGACAGGCATCCATGACCCAGCATCGAACGTGTCGGTCATCAGCGAGTGAATCCAGGCTGTAGCACTGGGCTAGCAGGACTCCGGTGAACCGGGCTGTAGTGGGCTAACAGGACTCTGGTATTCATCGCGTGACATTTCCCCGAAGGGACAGACACAGGAACAAAGAAGGACACATGCCGGCCAGCCTAAGTGTTCCGGAGCAGTAGCAAGCTACCATGGCTCGGTGGAAACACTAGGAGACATTTCCCGATAAGAGAGGCTACTAAAGATAAACAACTAGATGGTCAGATCCCACACATACCAAGCATTTCAATAACATACACACAATATGCTCGATATGTGCAAACACAACATGGCATCACAACATGACTCTACGACTCAAGTAATTTATTCAATAGGCTCCGAGGAGCGAGACATTACAAACATGGGTCTCATGACCCAACAATCAGAGCATACAAGTCAAAGCACAAGCGGAAGCTATCATGTCTGGGTACAGACATCTATAAATGAAAAAGGCTGAGAAGCCTGACTATCTATCAGATCCTGCCGAGGGCACAAGATCGTAGCTGAGGTAACAAGCTAAACGTCGAAGTCCAAGCGGAACTACTAGTGAGACTGAAGTCTCTCTGCAAAAACAGAAAATAGGCAAACGTGAGTACCCAGCAAGACTTACATCAGAACTAACTACATATGCATCATTTTCAACAAAGGGGTGGTGGGGTTTAACTGCAGCAAGCCAGCTTTGACTCGGTGGCTATCCTAAACTACGACTGCGAGTAACTCTTTTGAGGTGGCGCACACGAGTCCACGTATTCACCATATCAATACACCACTATGGATCCGCTCCCGTCTCCCTACGAGAACGCCATCCATAGCACTCACACTTATCTTGCGTATTTTAGAGTATCCACTTTCACTTGTCTATGAACTGATATAAGCAACCCAGAAGTCCTTTACCGCGGACACGGCTATTCGAATAGATGATGTTAACCCTGCAAGGGTGTACTTCTTCATACATGTTTCCACCACTTAGCGTCTGCACACGACATGTGCTCGGCAGACTTCAAGCGAAAGCCGACGTGGGTGTAGACCACGACCTACCTAAACACTCAAGTCTCTAGTCTAGGTTTATCGCCTATTCGGGTTCCATCCATGAGGAGATCCGGCCGGAGTTTCGCTCACAGCCCCAAACGATGTGAACAGGGTTCCCGAGATACCAAACGGGCATCCGGTACACCGTGCCACGTACCTACCGCATCACAGCCCACCCCTACGGTCAGCGTTGTCCACGGCCTCCAGTAAGCTACAAACACCAGAAACTACTTGCAACTCCTGGACAGAGGACTAGGGTGAATAAGAAGTCGAGCGGGGTCATATTTCAGGGCCCAATGTATGGTAGTAGCTGAATCATGGATCACAAACACAGAACTCAGTTCCTGAGGACGGCTGCAACGAGACAACCCACCATGTACTCCTACATGGCCTCTCACCGCTACCTTTACCAAATCGTGTTCACACGCTTAGCTCACACACCGTAGGACATGTTCAGACACCTCTGATTCATCCCGGATGAATCAGACCTGACTCAACTCTAAGCAGTAGCAGGCATGACAAACAAGCATGAATGAGTAGGCACATCAGGGCTCAAACAACTCCTACTCATGCTACTGGGTTTCATCTATTTACTGTGGCGATGACAGGTCATGCAGAGGATAAAGGGGTTCAGCTACCGCAGCAAGTAACAGATGAATCGATGTTGTCCTAATGCAGTAATAGAGAGCAGGAGCGAGAGAGTGGGATTTTATCGGAATGAACAAGGGGGTTTTGCTTGCCTGGCACTTCTGAAGATATCATTGAGTCTTCATCAGTGTCAACGATCACATCATCGGTATCACGTCTATCGAGAGGGGACAAATACCGGCAACACAGAAGGGAACACAATCAATGCAATGCACAATATGATGCATTATCATGACATGGCAAAATGAATGTGTTTTGGGCTAATGCAACTAGCAACAGATTAAATGAAGTTGGTTTGAATACAAGATTCAAATTCAAACTCCATATGTGATTATTCAAATGCCATTTAATTGATTTGTGCTAAACAGCAGCTATAAGTTGTTCTATCATGCATGAAAATGGTACAGCTGGATTCCTTGAATTTTTTTGATAATTTTTCATATATAATTTATTTAATTTGGAGTTACGGTTAATTTTCTATGATTTATTGAAGTTTTAGCTATTTTCTGGAATTATAAAACATTTCCTAATTTATTTTAATTCCGGAAAGGAATTATTGCGTCAGCATGACCTCATGCTGACCTCAGCAGGTCAACGGGCACCGTCCAGGTCAAACCTGACGTGTGGGGGCCACACGTCAGTGACACAGGGCTGTTTAGCTCACTGACAGGTGGGACCAGGTCAACGGCCACGTCAGCGTAGTCAACACTGACGCGTGGGCCCACCGGGGTTAGTTAAATTAAGCAGAAAATGTAATTTGTGTTAATTAGGGCGTGGGGCCCATTAGTCAGTGGCCTAGGGGGTTGGTTAGTGTGTGGGGGGGTTAGCCGCTAATGATGCCCACGTCCTCATCGCCGGACTTACGCCGGCGGCGACCAAAATGGCGGCGACAACGCGCCGGACTTGCGCTAAAGGCGACGGAGGCGGCGGCTGAGGGCACCGGGGCATAGCCCGGGCTCTCCCGCATCTGATGGGGTAGGTGGGAGGCTGCGGGAACGTCGGGGCTCGTCGGAACGGAGCTCGCGGCGGCGCCGGAGTTCGGGTGGTAACGGGCGCGAGGCCCTGGTGGGGTTTTGGACAAGCTGAGCTGCGCATGGGCTTCCTGTGAGCCCCACGAGCTCAAAGCCGTGCTCGGAGGCGACCGAAACAAGCCATGGCCGCGACGGCAACATGGCCGGCGGCAGCAAGCTCCGGTCGTCGGCAAAGTGGCAGCTGCGGCGTGCAAACGAGAGAACGGAGAGGGGGAGAAGGAGCGGTAGCTCACGGTGGTTGCGGCAGCGTCGGAGCGGGCTCGGGGAAGGCCGGAGCTGAGCGGGGCGGCAAGGTCGATCTCTGGCAGCCGAGGAGGGGAAAAGCATCGGTGGCGGCGTTGCAGCGCGTCCGGGGCCTCGTGGGTCGTCGAGGAGGTTGGGGACGTCGAGACGGAGCTCGCAGGCACGGTGAGGGGTAGAGGGGGAGGCGGTGGCCGCGGCTATGGTGAACGGCGGCGACGAACTCGCTCGGGTGTTCGCGGGAGGGAGAAACAGAGGAGGGGAAGGAGCGAAGAAGAGTGAGGGAGAAGTGAGAGGGGGTCGGGGAGGCGCGTGGCGTCCTCCGGGGCATCGCTGGGGAGGCCAGGGAGGAAGCAGGAGGTGGCCGAGCAGGGTGGAGGTGGCGCGCGCGGCGGTGTCGCGGTGTCCGTCCTCCTGGCAGGGAGGAAGACGACAGGGGAGGGGGGGGCGGCGGTGGGCTGGGCCAGCGGGAGGAGCTGGGCCGGCTGGGCTGGACAGGTAACTTCCTTCTCTCTCTCTGTCTTTTATTTTCTGTCCTGTTTTTCTTTTATTTAATTCTTTTGCCACTGTTTTGAATTAAAAATAATAATTCAAACAATGCCAAAGCTCCTCTGAATATTTTATATTGCTAGATGGACTCTTCCAAAAGCTTATAAAATCATTCAGGGGTATTTGAATTTATATTCTAATTATATGAATATAATTCAAATTCAAATAGCTAATGAATTAAATCCAAAGTCCCAAAAATAAATCCTTAAAAATGTTCAATATTTTGGTTGGGACCAGAACCCTTACCAAAAATTATCAAACATTTAAGAAGAGCATTTTTGGAGCAATGAATGAGATTTCTAGGGTTTTTGCCCCTCTTTTATTTAAGTTTTTGAGGCTTCCAAAATTCCTCAGTTCAAGTTTCAGAAATATAGACATGATGCACACATGGAAGCAAGCACAGAACAGGCCAGAGCTAGGGATGTGACATGCAGGGACTCAAAACAAGAACCTTTGATACGCTGCGGAAGCACTACAGGCGGTCGATCGATGAGCTACCGATAGTCCTTTGGTCCCTCAGAACGACACCAAATCGGGCTACTAGGCAGACTCCCTTTTCCCTGGTCTATGGTGCGGAAGTAGTTATCCCCACGGAACTCATTTACGGGTCGCCCCGAGTGCTTCCCTATGATGAAGTAGTGCAAGATCTGCACTGGCGTGACGATGCTGTGCTACTTGAGGAGAACCGTCTCTGGGCTGCTAAGCGTGCTGCACGCTATCAGCAAGCCCTGCGCCGCTATCATAGCTGCAGGGTTCATGCCTGGTGTTTTGAGGAAGGCAACCTTGTAGTTAGGCGGGTTTAGTCGGCCAAGGGTACAAACAAGTTGACACCGAAGTGGGAAGGCCCTTACCGGGTAGTACGAGTCACCAGACCTAGTGCAGTCCGTCTGGAGATCGGAGATGACATTCAATTGCAAAACTAATGGAATATTGAGCATCTTCGCAAGTTCTACCCGTAAGTCGCGCCCGACGGCCACCCATTTGTACAGGCCTTGCTTTAGTTGCATGTAACCCCTTGTGCAAAGCCAGAGCGATGACCTATGCACTAGAGAAATAAATGAAGCGCTGGGGGCCCCCAACCAAGTTGCATGCATGCATAAGCATTCCAAGATCATTTGCATAAGCATTCCATGAGCATCTACATATGCATATAGATAGGATTGCATCCTGCATCATTCTCATCTGCATAAAGTTACAGGTTCCTGCCGTGAACTTGGTTTCTACAAGGAGATGAGAACATGGACCAGCACTGTGATCCCCGGCAAGCCAAATTGATAAGTTCTACCTCTTGTCCATAAGTATCCTGTAAGCTAAAACTTGTGCATGAGAAAGCTTCACCACTCTTTGAAGCTTAGGTGCTCCAACTTTTGGCTAGAATGTTGCTTCCGCCTAGGTGGTCACAGTGGCCTTTGCCGAGAAAGAGTCAGCAGGGGGTTGGTCCCTCTATTCTGTGCCCGGTAGACTCCGGTCCCCGGCAACGAAATAGAAAAAGGGTACCGGCAGCATAACCTACCGGGGAAGGCTCGTTTATTTAACTAAAGAGGCATCCCACCTCTGCATGGACGTACACATGCACGAGTTCTCGGGAAGGCCCATATTTTTCATTAATATGCTGATTATACAATTACAAGCCTTACAGAACACATACATGGACTTGAGGGATTACATTATTTGAATTAAAATTTGGCAAGTGCCTACAAGTTTAAGATTGAAAAAGATAAGTGACCCGTAATACCTTTTCTTGTCCCTCTCCTCCCAGGCACGATAGGTGAAGGCAAAAGGGCAAAAGGAGCGCCTGGGCAGGAGCCCAGGCCAACCCTATTGGTCCCCAGGAGGGGTAGCCCGGTGGGGACGGGGAGACACCGACGAAGGCGACGATAAAGAGCATAGCGAAGACGACCCCCCATCCACCATCACCAGAGCCAAGAGGAAACGATAGGGCTAATGGAGCTGCAGCCCGAGAGGAAGCATGTCGGGGTCCAGCTGGAGGAAGCCAAGGAGGGAACCATCAGCACCTCTGCATCCAACTTCCCGGCAATCACCTTGCCGGGAGAAAACGCAGGGGTAGATGATGGTGCTGGCACGCAATGGAGGTGGTGCTGGAGGGTCAGCCAGAGTCAGAGTTGTCGTCGCCAGCGTTGTCATTGCCGTCACGGTTCTCCTCGTCGCTGTTGCTCAAGGAGGAGCTTTCGCTGTTGGTAGAGCTCTCTGCGCAGCACCCTAAGTGAATTCCTGAGCGCCCGAAGATATTGATGGAGAGAAGGCCCCTCTCCATTAATTTGAAATGGAGAATGTGCCCCTCCGACAAGCTATGGGCACGAGCAAAGGTCTTCCAACCACAGCAAAGGTACCTAACATGAGGAGCAGGGAAGTAGACATCAACCCACATGACGCCGTTCCCACATCCCCTCATGTGCAACCTCAAAGCGTGTGGCGGATCAAGCTCCATTTCTCGTGCGAATAAAGTAGGAAGACGAAGGTGGCCGCACAGAGGCTCGTACAGCCTGATGACGAACTCCTAATGCTGATCTCCAATATGGCCCTCCATCCGGGGGGAGCCATCGGCGGGGGCGCGGCCAGAGCTCCACCCTGTCCTCCCCTCTCTCGAGCACCATGGCGGCCACGGCCTCGGCCCCTCCCTCCACCCCTCGCAGCAGGCTCCGACGCCACGGGGTTGAGAGGAGGGGGCACGCTATCGAGCAGAAGCCCTCGTCACCGTTGCTGGAACACCACCACGCCATCGCCTCTCACCATGGCGAGCAACAGAAGACTATGGGGAGAGAAGGAGAAGCATGTGCGATGGAGATGCAACATTTCTACCCTCTTTTATAGAAGGACGAGGCCGGGGGCTGGCCTCTTGTTCAGAGGGCGGCCGCGTCGCTCATCCAATACAGCTTCCCCGCCCATCCAAAGGCGTGGGGAATCAGGACTGACCCGCTACCCCAACCAGCGACGCCTGATTTCCAGCCATGGCACTCACACCCGTGCCCTCCGCATCCACCACCTACTCTTTGTAATGCATGAGGTACACATGGAGGATGAGCCCGAAGCATGGAGGCAAGTGGGCTGGCAGTTTTCACCCCGTGATCATGGGATACAAGCACCACATGGGCCACGATCTGAGTTTTTCTGTAATGTTGCTCACAATGCGCGGGAAAATCCGAAACTGGCCCAGACTCAATATTATTGGAGAAGCAAAGAAGACATGAAGGGGCCAGCCTCTTTATCGCCCCTGCCTATGCACTCATTAGGGCCTACCCCGACGACGCCCGGCAGTGCGATCAGGGCAGGCCTGGGGGCTTCTGTTGGTGCAACAGACCCTGGGTATGTTTCCCTGACTGTTCACAGGCGCGGGAACAAGATTATGGCATCAGGCCATGCCGGAGAACAAGACACCAAGATCTTCAAAGGACCAACATGAAGAATAAGAGGACCAAGATCAAGCCAGAGAAGCCAGATACCACCAGGAGAAAAACCTTCCTTGCCGGGCAAACAGGCTTGGCAAAGGTAGAGCCACCCACGGAAAAAAGTGACCAAGACGTCCAGGCAGGGCCTGCCGAGACTCGCGGAGGACAGAAACACCTCATCAACCACTCCCCCACGACCCACGTCATGGATCAGTGCGGTGTCAAGCCGCAAGATGATTAAGTGGCAACCATTCGCCACATGGCAGCCCCTTTCTATAGGAAAACCTACAGATGACACCCGTCTCGCGATGTGTCAAACAAGTAGGCATGCAGCTGGCAGAATAAGCCCGGGAAGGCTTGCCGGGTGAGCAACAATGTGAGGTTGAGCGGCGCATTTAATGCGCCCTGTCAGCCTGCAGAGGGTTAGGTATGATAGCACTGATTGTTATCTTATCAGTGTATAATGACTGATTTTCCATTGCACTGATTTGCCATTGGGGTGACCCCTTAACCTATAAAAGGAGGCCCATGGCAACTATAGAAGTGGCTGGTTGGGCTAGCGAGGCTGGAAAGTTAAACGCCCATATGCGCGTAGCCACTGCCGCCCGTGCCGAGAAAGTGTACTCACTCCACCACCACTCTTCCACCATCAATCCACCAAAGCAGGAGTAGGGTTTTACTCCTCGGGGTGGCCCGAACCTGGGTAAAATTGCTCGTGTGATCCCTGTCGTGCTGCCCCATGCTCCTCTGCTCTTTGTGCAACGCAAAATCCCCCTGCCAAACCAGCAAGGGGCCGCTTGGTCCCATAGGTGGTCATGGTTTCCCGCGGCATTGTGCAAAAATCAAAGTTCACCAAATGCAAAAAAACTTTTTGACAATTTTTTTTGGAAGAAAAGAGGCACTAGAAGCTTCATGGGAGGGCCAGAAGAGCCACGAGGGACCCCCTAAGCACCAGGGCGCGCCAGGTGGGGCTGGCTCGCACTGGTACCTAGTGGACCCCTTGTGGCCCATCTTCATGTGATTCCAACACTGAAACCACCCCAGAAATAACCCTAGATCAGATGTTCCACCGCCGCAAGCCTCTGTAGCCACGAAAAACAAATCTAGACCCTGTTCCGGCACCCTACGCGAGGGGGAAATCATCACCGGAGGCCATCTTCATCATCCTGGTGGCCAACATGATGAGGAGGGACTAGTCCATCCTCGGGGCTGAGGGTTTGTACCGGGTACCGGTAGCTATGTGTTATCTCTCTCTCTCTCATGTTCATAATTTGGCACGATCTTGATGTATAGCGAGCTTTGTTAATATAGTTGGATCATATGGTGTTTCCCCCTCTCTAGTTGTGATGAATTGAGTTTTCCCTTTGAGATTCCCTTATATCGGATTTAATACTTTTATGGATTTGAGAGAACTTGATATATGTCTTGCTATATGAATACTTGTGGTGACAAATGGGTATCATATTGATTCAATTGATATATGTTTTGGAACTCAACTCACAGATTCCCAAGGTGACATTAGGGTAATCGATGCATAGGGGTTGATGCACGTTTTCGTCCTTGTTTCTCCAATAGAAATCTTGGGGCACTCTTTGATGTTCTTTTTGTTGGATTGAGTATTATGACTCTGATAGTGTTTGATGCATATCATATAACCAACTCATGGATACTCGTGGTAACATTGGAGTATCTAGGTGACATTAGAGTTGGTTGATGTGCATCCTTTGGTGTTATTTTAGTACGAACTCTAGGACTTTTTGTGACACTTATAGGAATAGCTCAAAAGACCGATCAGAAAGAATAACTTTGAGGTGGTTTCATACCCTACAAACAATTTCTTCTTATGTTATCCGCTAGATAAGAACTTTGGAGTGATTCTTCATCGCATGTTGAGGGATGGTTATATGATCCAATTATATTAGCATTGTTGAGACATTGCACTAGCGAAAGTATGAGCCCTAGGCCTCATTTTCAAGCATTGCAATACCGTTTGTGCTCACTTTTGTTACTTTCTACCTTGCTATTTTTTTTGTTACTATTACAAAAATCAATATCTACTATCATTACTATACTTGTATCACCATCTGTTCGCCGAACTAGTGCACCAATAAAATTTACCATTGTATTTGGTGTGTTGGGGACACAAGAGACTCTTTGTTATTTGGTTGCAGTGTTGTTTGAGAGAGACCATCTTCATCCTATGCCTCCCACGGATTGATAAACCTTAGGTCATCCACTTGAGGGAAATTTGCTACTGTCCTACAGAACTTTGCGCTTGGAGGCCCAACACGATCCTACAAGAACAAGTTGTGTACTAGACATCAAGCTCTTTTCTGGCGCCATTGATGGGGAGGTGAGTGCTTGAAGGTATATCTTTAGATCTTGAAGTTGAATCTTTTAGTTTCTTGTTTTATCACTAGTTTGGTTTATAAAAAGAAAACTACAAAAAATGGAATTGAGGTCGCCTCATATTATCCATCTTTATAATGTCTTTTTGAAAATGATGGAAAGGAAAATTGAGCATCAATTTATAGAAGAAGAATTCAATAAAATGTTTGGCATAAATGATGAGCATGATTGCAATGTTGTCAGTATAAATTCTATGAATATCCAAAATACTAATGATGATTGCACTAGTCATGATAAAAATGTTTCTTTTAAGCATGTCAATTATGGAGTGCATAAAGTTTGTGAAGACATGTCTAAACCCACACAAGATGTGGTGAAGAAGAAGAAAAGAAGAAAGTGTAGAGGTAAAAGGTATCTCTCCCAAATAATTTTGCTCCTATTATTGTTGTGCCTCATGAAAATGAATCAAAAATAATTGTGAAAGATAATGCACTTGATGATGATATTGCTTCTTTGTCTTATGGCACATTGTCCGGAAGAAATATTGATGATGATTTTGTTATGCCTATTGCTTGTTGCGATGATTATGATTGGGAAGATAATCATACTTCTTATAACCTTGAAAATCTTTTTGGCACCAATTTGGGAAATTATGATGATAATAATTGTTATACTATTGGTGCTATTCATACTATTAATGATGAGACTGATAATGCTTATGATATGTCTAGCCACAAGCTTGGGGATGCTATGTTTGATGAGAATGACATGTTTGATAATTTATTTGCTGCAATTAATGTTTGTCCCAAGCTTGGGATGCTATGCTTAATGAAGATGATCTTTTTAGTCCCCCTACTTTGAATGATCAAATTAGTTATGATGATTGCATGCCTCCTATTTATGATGATTGCAATATTTATGAAAGTGGGATTGGAATACCACTATTTTGGAGGGTGTTGAATTTTATTATAATGATAAAATTGGATTTGGAGAGCTCATGACTTTATTTAGTGATGATTCCACTATTTCGGAAGAGGTTTCAATTGACTATGAGAATAAAGTTGCTACTTATGATGATTATTGTGATGATACTTATGTTATAAAAAGTAGTGATGATTATATTTATAAACTTTTCATAATTATGCTTACCCTTTTTCTGAAAATTACTCTTTTAGTGTGGAAACAATTTATAGTATCCGAGTTTCATATGATACTCCCACTTTTACGAATGAGAAGAAATTTGCTTATTGGAGAATAATAAAAATTCTATGCTTGTGGATCATGAAAGGAATGATTTGTGTGATTGAATTTTTCAAGTTTAGGGTGAGATGTCAATATGAGGAGAATAAGGAGTGGCAAGACCTTAAGCTTGGGGATGCCCAAGGCACCCCAAGGTAATATTCAAGGAAGACCCAAGTAACTAAGCTTGGGGATGCCCCGGAAGGCATCCCCTCTTTCGTCTTCAATATTATCGGTAACCTCAGTTGGAGCTATATTTTTATTTGTCACATGATATGTGTTTTGCTTGGTGTGTCATTTTATTTTATTTGTATTTGTGTGCTGTTATTTAGAACAATGTTTTGTATCTTTTACTTCAATAAAAGTGTCGGTGTACTAGAGTAGGGGTACCTTAGTATCCCGAACTTGTGCACGGGCAGTTGCAGCGTCCCGCGGCAAGGCTTGCCGGGCGACCGCCAAGGTCCTCCGTGGTTCCCTTGGAGCCATTCAAGAACAAAGTATTTAAACTCAGGAGACAAGGCCCCGGCAAGAGGAGCTTGCCGAGAAGGCCAACCAAGGCATCCCAAGGAACTTCCCGCGACGCGCCACGCGTCCCAGCAAGGCAACAAGGCCCGGCAAGAGGAGCTTGCCGGGAAGACCAACCAAGGCATATCAGGGCCCGGTGAGCGACAAGCTTCCGGACCCGACAAGACAATGGCCGCGGCAAGGCGCTTGCCGCGGCAGGCGGCCACTCTGTGCCCACGCTCTAGCGCATCGACCAACGTGTCGCTCTGGGGGCCTTTCCAGGCGCGCATGGCGGGAGGCCGTGCAGCCAGCGGTGCGCGGTGGCATGCGAAGCTGACAAGATCGCCATCGTGGTGAGCGGTGGCGCCCCTAACGGTCCTTTTCTGCACTGTTTGGGCGACACAAATGGGCATTTAATGCCCTTGTCCCCTGCCGTCAGGGTTAGGTAGGAAACACTGTACAAATAACTGTACCAACCACCTCGCTTTTTACATTTGTACCCTTGTTTACGTTACCACCTGTCGGTGACCCCTTGAGCATATAAAAGGAGGCCCATGCGCAACGTAGAGGGGGTTCGACTCATTCGGAAACCAGAGAAACACATAGCTCTCTCGAGCAAGAACATAATAGAATCAGACAAGCAGCAGTAGGAGTATTATCTCTCCGGAGAGCTCCGAAGCTGGGTAAACTGCTCGTGTGCTTCGCCTCGATCTGCTCTTCGTGCGACCTCCGCCCCCCAGCCGAACCGAAAGGGGCTCGGTCCGCCGGCCCCATAGGTGTTCGTGGATCAGTTTCCCCGACATCTTTGGCGCGCCAGGTAGGGGGCGTCGAGGCTGTGTGAACCTGATCCGGCGTTCACACAAGCTAGATCTTCATTTTCTTCATCAACATGCCACCGAAGAAGAAGGCTTCGGAGGCAGCAGTTCCGTCCACGTCGATCCCACCGCCACTGGAGCAAACGGGTGGTGGGGTAGACATCGGCGGAAGGACGGACGTCGACGAGGAAGCTCACGACGCTGCCAGGCCCAAAGGCAAGGCGGCGCAGACCTCGACGTCCGCACTTGTTCCGCGCCCATCTCAGGAGGCGCAGGACCGACAGCGTCATGGTACTCGCAGTACCATACGTTTGTTGGGCCAAGATCAAGCTGGTGGATCCCTGGGCGCTCAAGACCAGCATGCACGCCAACGTGCCAGCACGAGCGGGACACGGTCGCCCGGATGGGAAAATGCTCCTTCTAACATAGTTAGAAGTCCGAGCACATCCCACTCCTCGCGCCGTCCGCCACTGCCACCCACCACTCCGGCAGAAGCTTTGGCGCGAGCTCAACTGCTCCTGGATTACCCTCCAACGTCGGACAAGATCGACGAATGGAGGGCCACCATTCAGAGTCTCATCGGCTACGCCAACGGCGACACTCCACGGTAGCCGAGCGCGTCGCTGCCGCGGCAGGGTTGCCAGGCGCGAGCCGGTGGCGACGAAACTGGTGGGGGTGCAACAACCATGCAATCACCACCCCGAAGGCCAAGATCGCCGACTCGCCGGATCCACCTCGATAGCGACTCCACCGCATCGTCGAATCCACGAGCTCGTCGCGATCAGCGCCAAGTTCTTCACGATCGACAGCAAGAAGACGCTCGTACTCCCATCGAGCGCCGACGAGAAGCGCGACGTCAATCCGACAAGCGCGCTGGGCCCTCTGTTGACATGCATGCGCCAGGGGAACCAGGCGACTTGCCTACGCGGTAGGTTGCCCTGCGTTCACCCGTGAGCTGCGGCAAGTCTGTTGACACGAAGAACTTCAAGCCAGACGTACCAGAGAAGTACGACAGCAAGACGCATCCGTCGGAGTTCCTCAGCATCTACACCATTGCGGTGTAGGCTGCTGGGGGACGGGACGACAAGATCCTTGCCAACTACTTCCTGCTGGTGCTCAAGCCCAACGTCAGATCCTGGCTCATGCACTTGCTGGATAACTCCATATCCTCCAGGGCTGATCTGTGCCATCAGTTTGTCGGCGCCTTCACAGGCGACCACAAGCCTCATGGCCAAGAGAGTGACCTTCATCTGCTCGCCCAGAAGGAAGGAGAACCCCTACGCAAGTACATTCAGAGATTCAGCAGCGTGCAGCACAACAACCCAGATGTCCACCCTGCCGCGGTGATTAGCGCGTTCCATCAAAACGTGCGAAACCGCAGGATGCGGGAGGAAATGGTGATGTGCAAGATCAGAGACATCAGCGAGCTATATGCCCTGGCCGACAAGTGTGTGCGCACTGAGGAAGGGAGGAGACTCCCCAGAGAGAACATAGGAGCAGGAGGATCTGACAGTGAGGATGCAGCCCCGGCAAGGAAAAACCAGCGGCGGAACAACAGGAGGAAGAAAGGAAAAGAGGTGCTAGTTGTTGAGCAGTCCGGCAACGGTGGTGGCGCCAAGAAAGCCAAAGCTGGTGACTCCGGCAAGGAGGTTGCCGCGGAGGTGGCGGTCGCCGACAAGCAGGATGGCACCAACAAGCAGTACTGCAAGATCCACTGCACCAAGGGCCATGATCTCCAGAGCTGCAAGAAAGTCGAGCAGCTTGTTGAGCAACAGAAAGCTGAATACGAGCGGCGTGACAAGGAGAAGGCCCAGGAAGGTGCTGGAGGATCCGGCAAGAAATGTCCCAGCCGAGGAGGACGCCGCGGCAAGGCCAAGCAGCGGCAAGGAGACAGACCTCCTCGCGGCCGCGACAAGGATGAAGATGACGACGACTGATGAGCAGGAGTTCCAGAAAGCCACAGAGGTCCTGTGCGTTGACGGCGGTGCTTCTCTGCATACTTCGCACCGCCAGCTCAAGCAGTGGGTGCGGGAAGTTAATGCAGCAGAACCACCCGTCGAGTCACGCAAGCCTCTGAAATGGTCCAGCACGCCTATCATCTTTGATATTGAGGACCACCCTGATCGCATAACTGCGGTCGGGTGCTTGCCGATGTTGGTTTCGCCAACTATCCGCAACCTCAAGGTCACTAAGATGTTAGTTGACGGCGGGGCCGGCTTGAACCTGATCTCCTCCGCGGTGCTCCAGAAACTCCAGATCCCTGACAGTGAGCTCGAAGAAACCGGCACATTTCAAGGAATCAACCCGGGAAGGAGCAAGCCGAAGGGAAAGATCACGTTGCCGGTAACATTTGGCAGCGAGATGTACTTCAGGACTGAGAGGGTCACTTTTGACGTTGCTGATTTTCCATTACCCTACAATGGGATACTCGGTCGTCCAGCACTCGCCAAGTTCATGGCAGCCTCTCACTATGCCTACAACATGCTGAAGATGCCAGGCCCGATAAGTGTCATCTCTGTCCCTGGCGACAAGAAGGATGCTCTTATCTGTGCCGACAAGATCTACCGAGAAGCAACAACCGCAACAGATCGCAAGTCGCTTGCCGCTGAAGCTCCCGGGGGAAGAAGAAGACCAAGTTCGGCAAGAGATCTGATGCCCACTCCGGCAAGCGCACCTCTTCGGATGCTGCGCTACCGTCGAGGACGCACCATCGAGCTCCACCGGCAAGTGTAAGAAGGCAATGGCTTCTCCACCTGAGACCAAGAAGGTGTCCGCCAAGGAGGACGGCACTGGTGGTACCTTCACCATCAGTGCCACTCTCGACCCCAAATAGGAAAGCGCGCTTGTTTCTTTCCCGCGGGCGAATGTCGACGTGTTTGCATGGCAACCGTCTGACATCCCCGGTGTTCCCATGAAAGTAATTGAGCACCACCTTGCCGTCTTTCCTCATGCGCGGCCCGTCAAGCAGAAAGTCAGGAAACAGGCAGTCGAGCGCCAAGAATTCATCGCAGAAGAAATCAAGAAGTTGGAAGCAGCAGGCCTTATCAGAGGAGTGCTCCATCCTACGTGGTTGGCCAATCCTGTAGTCGTGCGCAAGGCTAACGGAAAATGGAGGCTTTGTATCGACTTTACCGACGTCAATAAAGCTTCTCCCAAAGACCCATTTCCCTTGCCGCGCATCGATTAGATTGTTGACTCCACGGCTGGATGTGATTTGCTCTCATTTCTTGATGCATACTCAGGATACCATCAGATCTTCATGGCAGAAGAGGATGAGGAGAAGACCGCATTCATCACCCCGTGTGGCACGTACTGTTTCGTACGGATGCCTTTCGGTTTGAAGAATGCTGGTTCAACATTTGCAAGGGTAGTCCACCACGCTTTTGAGCCACAAATGCACAGAAATGTGGAAGCCTACATGGATGACATAGTGGTCAAGAGCAAGGAAAGGGCGACCCTGATTCAAGATTTGGACGAGACATTTGCAAATCTGCGCAAGATCAACCTCAAGCTTAATCCCGAGAAGTGCGTGTTTGGAGTCCCTTCCGGCAAGCTTCTCGGGTTCTTTGTGTCTCAACGCGGAATTGAAGCCAATCCCGACAATATCAAGGCCATTGAGCAGATCGAAGCACCAAAGCGCGTCAAGGATGTACGAAGGCTTGCCGGTTGCGTGGCTACTCTCAGCAGGTTTATCTCTAGATCTGCTGAGCGCGCCCTGCCATTTTTCAAAATATTGAAAAAGGCAGGTCCAATGAAATGGACTCCAAAAGCGGAGGCTGCGCTGTAGGACTTGAAGAGGTACCTGTCCTCCACTCCAACACTTGTCGCACCTAAGCCACAAGAGAAGTTGCTGCTGTATATAGCGGCAACCAATCAAGTGGTTAGTGCTGCATTAGTGGCGGAGAGGGAGGCAGATGATGAGCCGGCAACCACGGCAGATGCATCCAGCGACAAGCAGGGGGCTTCGCCGACAAGCTCTGGTCCCGACAAGGATGGATCTACGCAGGAGCATGACAAGATGCAGAAGAGAATGGTACAGCGCCCAGTTTACTTTGTCAGTTCCCTTCTGCAGTGGGCTAGATCAAGGTACTCTGGTGTGCAGAAATTGCTTTTCGGCCTTCTCATGGCCTCGAGAAAGCTGCGCCATTACTTCCAAGCGCATGAGATCACAGTCGTCACTCATTTTCCGCTGAAGAGGATACTGCAAAATCCAGAAGCAACAGGCAGGATTGTCGAGTGGGCACTGGAACTGTCAAGCTTTGGCCTCAAGTTTGAAAGTACGTCAACTATCCAAAGCAGAGCATTGGCAGAGTTTATAGCAGAGTGGACGCCAACACAAGATGAAGAAATTCCAGAGACGAGCATCCCCGTCAAGGAGGCGAGCAAAGAGTGGCTGATGTACTTTGATGGTGCCTTCTCGCTGCAAGGCACCGGTGCGGGCGTGCTGCTTGTTGCACCCACCAGAGAGCACCTCAAGTACGTAGTCCAGATGCACTTTCCCAAGGAGCAAGCAACCAACAATACTGCAGAGTATGAAGGATTGCTTGCCGGTCTCAGGATCGCAGCAGACCTTGGGATCAAGAAGCTCATTGTCAGGGGTGACTCACAGCTTGTCGTCAACCAAGTGAACAAGAACTATCAGAGTCCATTGATGGAAGCATATGTTGATGAAGTGAGAAAGCTAGAAGAGCACTTCGACGGCCTACAGATGGAACATGTTCCGAGAGCTCAGAATGACATTGCTGATGGCCTGTCGAAGTGCGCCACACTAAAGTTACCTGTGGAACCAGGGATCTTTGTGCTCAGGCTGACTCAACCGTCCGTAACGCCATCAACTGGATAGAACAAGAAGAGGAAGGTGATTTCTGGTGACTATTTTCCAGCAGAGCTCCCTGAAGCCGCCGTCAAGAAGGTCCCCAAGATCAATGCCAAGGATGCTGAGGAGCAATCTGCTCCAGCAAGCCTTATGGTTTGTTCCGTCATAGCAGACGCTCTCGACAAGCTTTGCTCCGGCAAGCTTGCCGGGGAACATCAAGCTCCGGCTTTGCCGCAGGTGCTCACCGTAGAAGCGGATGTTCCCGCAGCAGCAGATGTGCCTTTAGTCCTTGTTGTCGAGCCACAAGCTCTAGCATGGGCACAGTAGATTGTCCATTTCCTTCAGCAGGAGAGCTTCCCGAAGAGCAAGAAGAAGCGGAAAAAGTAGACCGGCAGTCAAGTATGTACTAGTTTGTTGATAGCATATTGTACAGAAGAAGACTCAACGGTGTGAAATTGAAGTGTATTTGCCGGGAAGACGGACAAAATCTGTTGGCAGAGATACATGGAGGCATATGTGGCCACCACATTGGCGCAAGAGCACTTGCCGACAAAGCGTTCCAGCAAGGTTTCTTTTGGCCGACAGCCCTCCAGGATGCAACTGCACAAGTAACCATGTCTGAAGCGTGCCAGTTCCATTCCAAACAGATACACCAGCCAGCTCAAGCTCTCCAGACGATCCCTTTATCCTGGCCATTTTCGGTCTGGGGGCTCGATATCCTCGGCCCCTTTCCCCGAGCTGTCGGGGGCTTTGAGTACTTGTACGTTGCAATCGTCAAGTTCACAAAGTGGCCGGAAGTGGAACCAGTGAGGAAGGTGACAGCACAGTCAGCAATCAAGTTCTTCAGGTCGATTGTTTGCCGTTTCGGGATCCCAAACAGGATCATCACCGACAACGGCATGTAATTCACGAGCTGCACCTTCATGCAGTACGTCCAAGATCTTGGCGCCAAGATCTGCTTCACTTCTGTTGCTCATCCGAGAAGCAACGGTCAAGCGGAGAGGGCAAATACTGAAGTGCTGCACGGGCTCAAGACCAGAACTTCCGATAGGCTGCATAGGTGCGGAAGAAACTGGATCGACGAGCTGCCGGTGGTTCTTTGGTCGATCAGGACGACGCCAAATCGAGCCACTAGCCAGACACCTTTCGCTCTAGTCTATGGAGCAGAGGCAGTTCTCCCCATGGAACTCGTATACGGGTCACCTCGAGTGCTCGCTTATGATGAGCTTGAGCAAGAGCAGCTGCGACAAGATGACGCGCTGCTCCTTGAGGAAGATCGTCTTCAGGCTGCTGTACGAGCTGCTCGATACGAGCAAGCTTTGCGCCGCTACCATAGCCGCAAAGTTAAAGCCAGAAGCTTCGAGGAAGGTGACCTTGTTCTTCGGCGCGTTCAGTCCGCGAAGAATTCCAACAAGTTGACGCCGAAGTGGGAAGGCCCTTATCGGGTGAAACGAGTCACTAGGCCCGGCGCTGTCCGCCTTGAGACCGAAGATGGCATTCCGGTGAGCAACTCCTGGAACATTGAGCATCTTCGTAAGTTTTACCCATAGGGCGCGGTTGCCGGAACCTGTTCTGGCAACCACCTTTTGTACAAGTCTTGCCGATGTTGCATGTAATGCTTTGTACAAAGCCGGGCGCAGATCCCGTGCACAACTAAAGCTCGTGTGCTCCGCACATCTTGTCAATTTCATGCTTTTTTTTCTCCATATATTTGCATGCATTATCTGACACTTTGTGCAGCACCTACCCCCGGTAAGCAATAACGAGCCGTAAGGCTCCATATCGTTATTTTCTCTTCTTTCTTTTTCTCAAAGGAAGGAAGATTCCCTCCGCACAAGTTTGCCGGGGGGGAGAAGATAATGATGTGGAACAGGCGTCGTTCAAGAAAGTTTCGCCTTGACGGAAACCTTGCCGGGAAGCAAACGACAGAAAAGCTAAGTTGCCAAAGTTTGAGCAATTGGTTTAAATTTTTAAGTTATCTTCCTTGAACGACCGTGCTTTGTATGGAAAACATGTGCGCAGAGGAACCAACTTGTAGCTAGTTGCGCCCTTACTTTGTTTTGAGTCCGCTCAAGAACTTAAGTGTGCTGCATCTAGTCGCGACAAGGTTTCTTGTCGGAAGCGGCACCGCCAGCAGGCTGCTGACGTCCTGCACTCAGCGCTCGCGGCTCGGGTGCCTGCGCCGACAAGTTCCCTAAAAGCGTAGCGTAAAAACATACAAAGGAAGGAATCTAGTAAAGGAAATAACGTAGCGATTGATACCAGAAATAGAGTTATATTACAAAATATCTTGTCGCAGATCTAACAGATTGATCTTATAATATGGCTAGCAGCGACAAGGAGAAAGAGAAAACGGGCGGCCTAGTCTACGTGATCGCCCTCAACCCTCTTGATCTCGCTCACCTTGTCCACAATGGGTGCGACAAGGGCCTTGAGCGCATCTAGATCGGCGTCAGGCGGCAAGGACTTGAGGACGTTGGTGAGGTTGAGGCCTGGGTTGCAGAAGGCCACCTTCATCAGCACCTTCCGGAGAGCCCCCGCGCAAATCCTGCGCGACTCGTCGGCCAGCTGCTTTGGGATCCTCTCCTGGAGTCGCTGGAGCGCCGTCGCCACGCCCTTGAAGAACAGGCTGAGCTTGGCGCTGTGTTGGAGATGCTCGTCGGAAGGATACCCAAAGTCCTCCATCCCCAACTGCGCCAGCTCCTCGTCGATGACTGCGGCGATATTCACCAGACCCTCGGTCCAATGCTCCACCGTCTCCCTAAATGAGTTCTGGGTAACAGCGATGCTCGCCAGCAGTGCCTTGTCGGCCTCGATCTTCTCCGACAAAGTCACTTCTTGCTCCCTGGCGGCGTCCAACGTCTGAGTCAACGTGGCTAGCTTCAGCTCGAGATCCGCCTTGGAATCCTTGGCGGCGCTGAGCTCCTTGCTCCTCTCTGCGAGAAGGCCTTGCAGCTCACCATGAGCGGTAGCATCCTTCTTGCGCTCACTCTTGAGCGCAGCGAGCTCCTCGCCGCTCGCCCGGAGATCAGCCTCCAGCTGCGCTACGCTCACCTCCAGCTCTTTCTTGGCGGCCTCGGCAGCTGCGGCGGCGTCCTTTGCTTCCTTGAGCGCCCTGCCAATCGTTTTCTCGCGCTCGGCAAGCTCCTCCTCGTAGCTATCAAGGTTGGCCTTCCGCTGCACCAACTCGCCTTCTGGCGCGGACTGCTTCTCGGCAGCGAGCCTTTGCTCCTCCTCAGCTTCGGCCTTCTCGAGAAGGAAGGTTGTACGCTCCTCGGCGAGTCGCTCCCACTCCTGTGCCAGGGACCGGAGAGCTTCTTGATTGAGGCCCCGGAGCTCCTCCGCGCGTTTCTCCATATCGACTCCCGCCTTCGCGACAAGCGCTTCCCGGGAGGCCAGCTTGGCTTGTCGTGCGCGGTAGAGTGACAGCAGCTTCCGCAGCAGCTGCTCCTCCTCAGGCTCGCCACTGCTGCTGCTTGGCGCATCGACCAACGACAGCCCGGCGGAAGCGAGCAGCTCCTCATCGAAAGCTTCTCCTTCGACCGGCGTCCTGGAGCTCGACGCCCAGGGAAGCTTGATGAAGATACCATCGCCAGCCTTCAAGTAGGCGCTGGGCTGGGGCTCTTCGGAGCCTGGCTCCGCGGCAGCGGCGGAGGGACCGGCGGTCGGCGCAGTGCCTGGTGCTCCTGCGGCCTCAGGGCCATCAGTGCGATCGCCCGACCCCTCGCCAGCCTCTGCGGCGGCAGCCTTGGCGGCCTCTTCGCCAGCGGGCTCATCAGCACCGGCCCTTTCTTCGTTGATGGCGGCGTCGTCGTTGCTGCCACACGCGCCTTCCTCGCCGGCGTCCTCAGTCTCCATTGGCTCCGCAGCAGATGGATCTGAAGAAAGAAGAAGGGAGAAAAGTCAAGCAAAAACCCAAGAAAGGAAATTTAGAAGAAAAAGAGCCCAAGGGAAGTTTTCAGGCAAGGAGATTACCTGTGCTAGGATCTGCGGTCGCGGTCTCGACCGCCGGAGGATCACTGGTGCCATCCCTTGCCGGAGAACTGTCCCTTGCCGGGGAGTCCTCCCTTGCCGGAGAGCGCTCCCTTGCCGGGGACTCCTCCCTTGGTGGCGTAGTTGAAGCGGATGGCACTTCGGGGGCGGCTTGCGGGCCCTCCTGGTGAGGCTGCTCTGCTCCTACACAAATCAACAAGCAAAATATCAGTAGAGAAAAAAGCACCCATGCGCGCCCGACAGCAGGAAGTAAACTACAAACTTACGCTGGGGGCTGCGCTGGGGGCTGCTTTGGGGAGTGGCTGCAGGGTCCGTCAAGGTGGTCTCAGACACACCACCTGCTGACACGGTGGGATCATCTTCGATGACAATCACCGGGGCCTTGGCTCTCTTCGCCGCTCTCTGGCCAGCGTCCTGAAAAGGAATGGATTCAGATCGAAGCAAGTCAGATACAAGACAAAAACAGCAAGAATTGAAGAGCTACAAGAGCACCAAAGAAACTTACTCTTCTTCCTCCTAGTTGGAGCTGAGCGCGGAGAGATGGAAGTCTGGCTCCCCTCTGGTGCGGCGAGGCGGAGGAGTAGGATCCCTTGCCCGCTTGGCGGGAGCGGCGGCGGTGGACCGGGAAGATCCCGCTCCAGTTGCCGCAGCAGCGTGAGGCGCTCCCGCGGCAACATTGCTTGCCGCGGTAGAGCGTGTCGCGCGGCTCGGCGGCTGTTGACCCGTCTGCCGCCCCGCTACGTTAGCGGCCCTGCGAAGACGCCTTCTTGGCGGGGAAGGGGGCTCCGCCTGCGGCAAGCTGTTTGAAGGCTCGGGCTCTTCCTCGCCGGCCTCGCTCGGCTCAGCCTCAGGGCCGGCAAGATCTTCCTCACCAGCAAACTCCTCGCGCTCGGCAAGGCTTGCCGCCTCTGCCTCCTCTACGGTGAACCCGAACGCGCCCGCGGCAGCTGCAGCCGTAGCCTCCTCCGTCCTGGTGGTGATGCGCTGCAGCTCCGCGTCGGTGGTGTCGCGGGTAAGGCTCTTCTGCTCGTCGGCGCGGACCGGCACTTCTTCCAAGTTGTCGAAGAACGCTCGCACGACGTCATCCGAAGGCTCTTGCCAAGTTGGAACAATTCCGTGGGAATCACACAACGGCATCATGGCGCGGATCCGGTCAAGCGATGAATTATTGCACAATGGAACGACGCTCCTCGGCAAAACGAATGGGTGCTGGGGGTCGCGTTTGAACAACTCCAAAAGCATTGCATCCAACTCCAGGACGGTGAAGTTGTAGTTGAGGCCCGGACGCAGCCGCATTATATCCTCCGAGTTCTTGAACTCCCAGGCGGGTCTCCCCCTCTCCTGTAGGGGGGCGATGCGGCGTCGAAGGAAATCTGCACCGACGGTGCCTACAGTGAGCCCGGCAAGCCTAAGGCGAAGGATTCGGGTGACGGCGATCTTCAATCTGCCGTCTTCCGGGGCCACGTTGCTCTAACCGTTGCCGCGCACGATTGGGGCTTGGCGCAGAGCAGTGAACGGCTGCGGGTTCTCCTCGATGATCCAGCACCACTCCGCTCTCCACTCCTCCCATTTGCTGTGAAGTTCACCCTCCAGATATGCTTCCTTCTTGCCGACCCTCGAGATCCAGGCGATCCCTCCGGCAAGCGGCTCTCCTCTCTCGACCCGAGGCATGAAGAAGTAGCGGAGAAGGGCTACATTGGGGTGGACTCCGACAAAGTTTTCGCACAAATGTGCGAAAACTGCCATGGTCAGAACGGCGTTGGGGGTGAAATCAAGGAGGCGGAGCCCGTAGGTGTTCATTATGTCGCAGAAGAACTCTGAGAAGGGCGGGCAGAGCCCGCAATAGAAGAACAGCGCGAAGAATCGGTACCCTTTTGGAGCCAGTTCCGAAGCGGCGGCCGAGAGTACCCTCGTGCGTGGATGCGCTCGCGTCTCCGTCGACCAGAAGAGGTAGTAGTACTCCCTCAGCTCCTGCGCACCGAGCTGAGGGGAGAAGATCGCCCGCTCCTTCTGTAGCGCCGTGAGCCGCTGCGCCTCGGCCGACTTCACACCCTTCCCCTTGTCAGCTTTCGGAGCCATGGCGGAAGTGGTGGGGAAGGTCGACGGCGTTGGTGATGCTGGTGGCAATGGGGGGTGGAGCGCTGCTCTCTCTCAGCTTGGAGAAGAAGGGGGGAGCGGCGGAGGTTTGCGAAGATGGAGTAGTAGCAATCAGCGGGGGGGGGGGGACGAACTGCCCCTGTTTCCCCTGCTTATAAAGAGGGAGGGGGCGGACGTTTCGCCCTTCCGAATAAAGAATCCACCCACGATCTCTCCCACGACGCCGCATTCGACGCGTGCCGTTAGGGAGGGCACGGTGGATACGGAGTCAGATTCGGCGTGGCCCAGGCCGCGTGTGCCCGTGCCCTGTTTTGGGCCTGTCCTAACAGCGCTCGGCACCGTGTGTGGCCCAGGCCCGGGGGCTCCTGTCGGTGTACTAGAGTAGGGGTACCTTAGTATCCCGAACTTGTGCACGGGCAGTTGCAGCGCCCCGCGGCAAGGCTTGCCGGGCGACTGCCAAGGTCCTCCGTGGTTCCCTTGGAGCCATTCAAGAACAAAGTATTTAAGCTCAAGAGACAAGGCCCCGGCAAGAGGAGCTTGCCGGGAAGGCCAACCAAGGCATCCCAAGGAACTTGCCGCGACGCGCCACGCGTCCCGGCAAGGCAACAAGGCCCCGGCAAGAGGAGCTTGCCGGGAAGACCAACCAAGGCATATCAGGGCCCGGTGAGCGACAAGCTTCCGGACCCGACAAGACAACGGCCGCGGCAAGGCGCTTGCCGCGGCAGGCGGCCACTCTGTGCCCACGCTCCAGCGCATCCACCAACGTGTCGCTCTGGGGGCCTTTCCAGGCGCGCGTGGCGGGAGGCTGTGCAGCCAGCGGTGCGTGGTGGCATGCGAAGCTGACAAGATCGCCATCGTGGCGAGTGGTGGCGCCCCTAACGGTCCTTTTCTGCACTGTTTGGGCGACACAGACGGGCATTTAATGCCCTTGTCCCCTGCCGTCAGGGTTAGGTAGGAAACACTGTACAAATAACTGTACCAACCACCTCGCTTTTTACATTTGTACCCTTGTTTACGTTGCCACCTGTCGGTGACCCCTTGAGCATATAAAAGGAGGCCCATGCGCAACGTAGAGGGGGTTCGACTCATTCGGAAACCAGAGAAACACATAGCTCTCTCGAGCAAGAACATAATAGAATCAGACAAGCAGCAGTAGGAGTATTATCTCTCCGGAGAGCTCCGAAGCTGGGTAAACTGCTCGTGTGCTTCGCCGCGATCTGCTCTTCGTGCGACCTCCGCCCCCCGCCGAACCGAAAGGGGCTCGGTCCGCCGGCCCCATAGGTGTTCGTGGATCAGTTTCCCTGACAAAAAGTGTCAAGTTTAGCCTTTACCATGCTTGTTTTGCAAGTCTATATGTTGATGTTTTGAAAACAGAAAGTTTTCCATCATTGTCTGAATTCCTAAAAAATGTCAGAACATGAAAAAATCTTGAAATTTTTACTCCCTCCATTCCAAATTACTCATCGCTGAAATGGATGTATCTAGAACTAAAATACATCTAGATACATCCATACTTGTGACAAGTAATTCGGAACGGAGGGAGTACAAAGTAAGCTATGATAAATTGTCTACAGTGTGGTAAATCTTCAGAATTGTTGGAGTTAAAGAAGTATGAATCTTCTTGCATTCTTTACACATTGTCCTGTTTAGACAGATTGTTGTTATGTTTGCATTGTTTGCATATGTTTGCTTGTTTAATGATTCTATTCGAGGATAGGACTATTAAATATGTAGAGGGATTTAGTATGAAGTTAAATTATAATTTTAGTGATTTGCTACAGTAGAGAATGATAAGGTATTGCATTGATTTTATACTAACTTATCTCATGAGTTCTTGTTGAGTTTTGTGTGGCTGGAGTTTTTAAGATTTAGGGAAACCGTGATATAAAAGGAATTAAGGAGATACCAAAGCTCTTGGGGATGCCCAAGGCATCCCAAGATAATACTTCAAGAAGTCTCAAGCATCTAAGCTTTGGGATACCCCGGTAGGCACCCCACCTTTCTTCATCAACAATTATCGGTTAGCCTCGGTTGAGCCTAAGTTTTTGCTTCTTCACATGATGTGTGCTATTGTCGGAATGTCATTTTTTTTGCTTGCTATTTTAATAAAATACATAGATCTAAAAAAATAAATGAGAGAAAGTCCTCAAAAACCTACAAATTTACTTAACTACTCATTTGATCTTCACTTATATCTTTTTGGAGTAGTTTGTCAAACACTCTCATGCTTCACTTATATTATTTTGAGAGTTGATACTAGTGATGACAATTTGCACAAGATATGAAATTGGTCCTAATATGATGTATATTCAAGAAGTGTATAATAAAAACTTTCATGTAGATCATTGGATATGATAAGTTTGATTCCTTGCAATAGTTTTGCAATATGGAGATAGTAATATGTGAGTCATGTTAGTGAGTAATTGTGGTTTAGTAAGAATATTGGTGTTAAGGTTTGTGATTCCCTATGCATGCACATAAAGTCAATAGTTATCAATGAAGTTATATCCTACTTATGGTGCATTATTCAGTGTTAGTTATGTTTAATGTGTGTTTATGACCGTTTTTGATTTTTTTTGGTTGGTCGCTTCTCAGTCTATTTGCTAGCCTTCATTTGTACTAAGCAAGAATGTTGCTTGTGCATCCAACTCCCAAAACCCAAAGTTGTGCTATATGGATCCACCATACCTACATATATGCGGTCTTTCCATGGCATCCCAAGCAAATTTGCATGTGCCAACTCTAATTTTCAAAATGAATTTTCGTTTTCTGTGCCCGTACCGCTCATGAAGCGGCAGGGGGTGGTCAATATTTTCCATGCTAGGCGTATTATTCTCACGATGAGTGTTTATTCACTTGTCATTGCATGAGAGTATGGCGGGTAATAGGGATGCCCAGTCCTGAAATGAAAAATACTATGATAATAAATTCCTTGGAAAGTGTCGGTATGGAAGGCAACCGTGGATACGGCTAGCCATAGATTGTGAAAGAACGGTGAAAAGGAAATAAACTTCACTTTCCGTTTGGGAACCACCTATAATTTGTCTAGCATGGAAGATATGGGGAATTCTCGGTCGCTTTCGTTGACAGGAAAGGCATGCCTCTCAAAATAATTTTATCTCTCAATTTTAGCCTTGAGCTCTGACACCTCTACAAATCTCTGCTTCCCTTTGCGAAGGGCCTATCTATTAACTTTTATGCATTTTTTATTTTTTATTTTGAGTCTCCATCTTCTCTTACAAATCACCAACCAGGGAACACTATTGTCATACTTGTGCATTGGATGTAGCTAATATTTGAGTGGGTTTCATGGATGGATCAATGATTGAGCATAATGGGCTAGGCATAACTTTCTTTAGCGTTGATATTTTCAAAGACATGGTTGCTCGTTAGTATGCTTGAGTATTGATGTCTTCATGTCAAATTATGGACTATTGCTTTGAATCATTCAAGTCCAAATGTCCATGCTACAACAGAAAATAGTATATGATGAATATGATAGGTAGCATTCCACCACATCAAAAATTCCGTTTTGAGTTACTACTTTATCATGATGAGTTTTATGAGAAAAAGTTGCTATTATGATGCTAGGAAAAGTGATTGAAATTACCATTGATCAAACTTATGCACCATGCTAGCATTCACACTTCATAAATTATTTCTTTTATCATTTACCTACTCGAGGACGAGCAGGAATTAAGCTTGGGGATGCTGATGCGTCTCCAACGTATCTATAATTTATGAAGTATTCATGCCATTTTTACAACAATTTTATATGGTTTGGTTGCAACTTTATATGATTTAAATAAAACTAACCTGGAATGACGTTGTTTTGAGCTAAACTACCATAGTGTTGTTTTTTGAGCAGATATCAAAGTTCTCCAACTGCAACGAAACTTTTTGACAATTTTTTTGGAAGAAAAGAGGCACTAGAAGCTTCGTGGGAGGGCCAGAAGAGCTACGAGGGCCCCATTAGGCACTAGGGCGCGCCAGGTGGGGCTGGCTCACCCTGGTACCTAGTGGGCTCCTCCTTGCCCATCTTTGTGTGATTCCAATGCTGAAAAATCCTATATATATAGAAAACCCTAGAAATAACCCTAGATCAGATGTTTTGCCGCCACAAGCCTCTATAGCCATGAAAAACCAATCTAGACCCTATTTCGGTACCCTGCTGGAGGGGAAAATCATCACCGGAGGCCATCTTCATCATCCCGGCGGCCACCATGATGAGGAGGGAGTAGTCCACCCTTGGGGCTGAGGGTTTGTACCAGTAGCTATGTGTTTAATCTCTCTCTCATGTTCTTGATTTGGCATGATCTTGATGTATTGCGAGCTTTGTTAATATAGTTGGATCATATGGTGTTTTCCCCTCTCTATCTTGTTGTGATGAATTTAGTTGTCCCTTTGAGATTTCGTTATTACCAAATTGAATACTTTTATGGATTTGAGAGCACTTGATATATGTCTTTCTATGAATACCCGTGGTGACAATGGGGTATCATATTGATTCACTTGATATATGTTTTGGCACTCAACTCGCATATTCCCGAGGTGATATTGGGGTAATCTATGCATAACACGTTTTCGTCCTTGTTTCTCCTGTAGAAATCTTGGGGCACTCTTTGAGGTTCTTTGTGTTACATTGAGTATTATGAATCTAAAAGTGTTTGATGCATATCATATAATCAACTCACGGATACTCAGGGTGACATTGAAGTATCTAGGTGACATTAGAGTTGGTTGATGTGTATCATTTGGTGTTATTTTAGTACAAACTCTAGGGCCGTTTGTGACACTTGTAGGGATAGCTCAAAAGATTGATCGAAAAGAATAATTTTGAGGTGGTTTCGTATCCTACACACAATTTCTTCTTATGTTCTTTGCTCGATAAGAACTTTGGAGTGATTCTTTATCACACATCGAGGGATGGTTATATGATCCAATTATATTAGCATTGTTGAGACATTGCACTAGTGAAAGTACGAGCCCCAGGCCTCCTTCTCAACCACTGCCATACTGTTTGTGCTCACTTTTATTACTTGCTACCTTGCTGTTTTTTATTGTTACTATCATAAAAATCAGTATCTAGTATCATTACTACACTTGTATCACCATCTCTTCGCCGAACTAGTGCACCTATACAATTCACCATTGTATTTGGTGTGTTGGGGACACAAGAGACTCTTTATTATTTGGTTGTAGGGTTGTTTGAGAGAGACCATATTCATCCTACGCCTCCCATGGATTGATAAACCTTAGGTCATCCACTTGAGGGAAGTTTGCTACTGTCCTACAAAACTTTGCGCTTGGTGGCCCAACACGAGTCTACAAAAACAAGTTGTGTAGTACACATCAACCAGCAAATCCTTGGTGTTTCCTCCAAGTCAAGATAAGGGAATTGGCATGTTTATTCCTTCCTTCTAATCGACCATGTGTAACCCTAGTATCCCTGGTTTCTATATAAACCATAGGGTTTTATCCCGTAGGGGAACAACCATCATCCTATTCATCTAGGGTTTAGTTCATTTGATCTCGTGGTAGATCGACAGTGTAATCATCCTATACACTTCAATATAATCAAGGAGGACGTAGGGTTTTACCTCTTCAAGAGGGCCCAAACCTGGGTAAACATCATCTCCTTCATCTCATGTTCCCCATTGATCCAAGATCCACAGTTCGGGACCCCCTACCTGAGATCCGCCGGTTTTGACACCAACAAAGGGGCATTCCACTTTGGCATCAACTTGTTTGTTCCTTTGGCAAACTGAACGCACCGAAGGACAAGATCGCCTTCCTCAAGGCTTTAGGCACGAACCTTGTGGCTATGATAGCGGCCCAAGGCTTGCTGTAGCATACAGCTCGCACAACTGCCCAAAGATGATCTTCGTCAAGGAGCACGGCTTCGTCATGCCGAAGTTAATCCTTCTCTACTTCATCATAGGCAAGTAATCGAGGTGACATGTATATGAGTTCTATGAGTAGCATCGCTTCTGCACCATAGACTAGGGAGAATGGCATTTGGCCAGTAGCTCGATTTGGCGTCGTTCTGAGCGACCAAAGAACTACTGACAACTTGTGAATGCAGCGCCTCCCGCACTTGTGCAGCCTATCAAACATTCTTGTCTTGAGACCGTGCAATGCTTCAACATTTGTCCTTTTTGCTTACCTGTTGCTTCTTGGGTGAGCAACGAAGGCAAAGGATACCTTCCTTACAAACTCTAGATAACTGCGTGAAGGTGCAACTTGTGAATTATGTGATATTGTCAATGATGATTCTATTTGGAACCCCAAAATGTCAAACTAGTCCTTTGAAGAACTTGACGGACAACTATGCAGTCACCTTTCTCACTGGCTCTATTTTAGGCCACCTTGTGAAATTGTCGATGGCAATGTACAAGAACTCAATACCCCCGATAGCATAGGGAAAGGGGCCCAAAATATCGAGCCCCCAGAACAAAAAAGGCCAAGAAAGAGGGATTGTTTGGAGGGCTTGTGTTGGCTGATGTATGCTCTTTGAATGGAAATGGCATGCTTCACATCTTGTTACTAGCTCAGTTGTATCCTGGAGGGCAGTGGGCCAATGAAAACCTTGACAGAAAGCCTTTCCAACAAGGGCTCTTCATCCTATGTGAGAGCCACATATGCCTCCATGTATCTCCTCCAAGAACTTTAATCCATATTCCCGGCAAATGCACTTCAATTTCACTCTGTTTGGTCTCTTTCTGCACAGGATATTGTCCACAAATTGATACATGCTCCATTGATGGGCTACTTTCTCAGCTTGCTCTTGATCATCGGGAAGTTCTCCTATTTGGAGAAATTGAACTATCTATTGCACCCATGTCGGAGCTTGTGGCTCGACTACACAAGGACTAAAGGCATCTCTTCGGCTACAGGAGCACTAGCCTCGATGGCAAGAATTTGATATTCTGGTTGAGGCCGCTGCTCACCGGCAAGCACATCACCATTCCCAGCAATATTCTTGTCGGCGGCTTAAGGGAGCTCTGCCGGAAGATATTTGTCGGTGCCTAGCTTTCTTCTCTTTTTGGATCTCGTTGATGAGGTGACTATTGGTTGATTCAAATGGAGCACAAAAGTTCCTGGTCCCACAGGTAGCTCTTGGGTACCACACTTTGATAGTTGGTCGGCAATGTTGTTCTCCGCACAAGGAATGTGCTCTATTTGCAAACCATCAAAGTGCTCTTCCAATTTCGTCACTTCATCCACATACGCTTCCATCAATGGGCTCTGATAATCCTTATTTACTTGCTTTACCACAAGCCATGAATCTCCATGGATGATCAGCTTTTTGATTCCCAACTCCGTCGCAATTCTGAGGCTGGAAAGCAGTCCCTCGTACTCTGTAGTGTTGTTGGTGGCTTCCTCCCTGGAGAAGTGCATTTGAACCATTTACTTGAGATGCTCTTCGGTGGGTGCGACAAGTAGCACTCCGGCATCGGCGCCTTGCAGCGAGAAAGCACCGTCAAAGTACATGATCCAATCCTTTTCAGTTTCTCTGTCGGGAAGGGTTGACTCCTTGATCTCGTCATCTTGCATTGGCGTCCATTCCGCAATGAATTCTGCCAATGCTCTACTGTGAATAGTTAATGTACTCTCAAACTTGAGTGCAAAACTTGACAGCTCCAATGCCCACTCTACTATCCCACCGGTTGCTTCCGGATTCCTCAAAATGCGCTGCAATGGGAAGTGAGTGACCACAATGATCTCATGCACTTTGAAGTAGTGGCACCGTTTTCTCGAGGTCATGAGTGGGCCAAAGAGCAGCTTCTGCACCCCCGAATACCTTGATCTAGCCCCCTGAAAGAGGGAGCGAACAAAGTATAAAGGCACAACACCACTTTCTTCTTTAGCGTGACCTGCTAATCAACTTCTTTTTCTTATATTGCTTTTGCCTTGCCGGCAGTTGGACCTACCGGGGAGGGCTCTGCTTCATCATGGAATGGCTTTGCTGCCGTTGTTTCCTCATCGCTAGCTTCTCTATGAGCAACCAGCGCAGCACTGACCACTTGATTTGTTGTCGATAAGTATAGCATCAATGGTTCCTGTGGCCTAGGCACGACTAGAGTTGGTGCAGAGGGCAAGTATCTTTTCAGGTCTTGCAGCGTAGCCTCCACTTTCGGAGTCCATTTTACTCAGGGATGGCCATCCTCTGCTGGCCCTGGACGGATATGCACATTTGCCTGGTATCGGCATAGATGAGTGACGGGTTCCGATTGGAACACAAGGTACTCAGGGCTAACATTACAACCAAGGGCTTTGGTGAGCATATCAGCAAGGAGAGGCGGAAAGCCACAATGATTGACTGCGAAGGTTCGGCTAAAAAAGGTGGGTGCTCTGAGAGAACTAGGCATGGCTTCCGATATGGAGCTACTAGTTAGTCTTCTCTGCTGGGACATGTCTTACTGAGCTGGGCGAGCTGTTGCTGGAAGGACGGGATTTTATATGCAACTAGTTTGGGACACACCCACATAGCATGGGTCCTTTCCTTTAATGGTGAAGGGTATGCTATGCAGCTGACCAAAAAGGATAGGATTGCAGTTCAATCCACATTAAAATCGGTGGGGAACAATTGGGTAGGGACATGTTAGTTCCGACTGCGCCACCTATTGTTCAACAATGACGATGCCTGATGTAGGGATGGGTCAAATACATTAGCATGATAGGGACGTGTTAGTTCTGACACCGTCTCATGTGGCATCCCGGTCCGCGTGGACCAGGGGGCCTTCGCACATCAGCCCAGGATAACTCCTGAGTCACGATAGGTACATGATACAACATTCCAGGTACAAAATATTCATCATATACATGACATAGAGCATTACATCATTGATGAATAAAATGAGTGGCATAGCTCTAAGGCTATCTAAATGGCGACGGAAGTCTTAGTTTGGCGGCTCGATGACTCTGGCTGGGCTCCATAACTCACAGGACTGGCAAGGTTACGACCTAGCGCGACAGGTCTTCTCCCGCAATCTGGCCATGTGCAAGGCCAGGTGGGTACTTTGAATGTACTCGCAAGACAACCAAATACATAGCGTCCAAACAAGCAGATGACAAAGCTAGTACCATGCACATGCAAGAATTGACCTCATAACAATAACTAAGCATGGCATGATATTAACAAGGAACATGGATCAAACTAAGCATTTACATATCACAACATATTTTAGCATGGCAATAGTATAACATGGCATGTCATAGCATTTCATCACATAGCATGGCATGGCATAGATGTATCTACAAGACATGGACATATGCATGCAACTATGTTGAAAAGTAAACTATCATTTACCTCTCATGAAGAAGTATACTGTTCATCAATCACTTACTCTGCCACTGCCCCTTGGGACAACTCATGACTCACTGATATCTCATCTCGTGATCATGTTCAAAATAACTCCGTGCCATCTTACGACTATCTCATAGTCCAAGTCACCACATTCTTTATAGCACATTACTTATCAAATTAGTAATATCAAGTTTATCCTCCATTTCGACCAAGACCCAATAGTGTGACCTAGTACGAACTGTGTCCATGACCGAGGACGCGGCTACCGATAGATTATACACACTCTACAAAGGATAGCACACTGTACCCACACCACATAACCCATGGCCTTGTGCTCCCATTTGGGTGGACCAACAATGTTCCAATGAAATCGATCTATTGCATGACACTCTCCCGGCCACTCCGACCAACTCCCCTTTGGGCTAAGTCATGGGTGGCCCCGATGCCACTTTGGACATCCAACGGCCACCGACGTGGCAAAACAAAATGGCCCCAAACGGGGACATGAGCTCAAACACGGGCAGACAAGGTTATTGCCGCCTATCGGGCTAGGGTAGCGCGCGCACATAACCTTCCCTAGTGGGAGGCACCGGCGAGAGGCATGACAATAGACCGCATTAAGGCCTTCCCATAAAGGCAAATGTGGATGTGCTAAAGGTGCTCGGTTCGGTGGCACTATGACTTGATCCCATCAATGATGGAGGAGGTTTGTTATTATTAAGTCATTTTATTATGTTCCCATCATCAACATTGTGAGCATGATAAATCATGAATGCAGACATTAACAATAATACCAAGATTCTCAAGTTAACAATCATAGTATATGAGGCAATACATGGTACGAATATAACTGCAAAGCAACAGAATCATAACAGTGTTGATAACCATGGCATGAGACTAAATCAGAGTGACAACATGCTATTATCAATAATAGTGTTCTAACTACCATGGCAAAAGATAACATGAAGTAAAGGCAGCAATACAAACATATAACATAGATGGTATAAAAGCTGACGGTAAAAATAATATGAATATACTGCAGCTACACACACACGGGATGCAAGCAAAGTCAACATGCAAGTCTGGGGCTCATGATAAGAGGTTGGCTTGCCTTGGGTTGGATGGATTCCTCGGATGAAAATGCCACGATCCGCGGGATACGAAACGCCAAAGTCGGTGCTCTCGGAAGAGGACTCAATCGGAGTTACAGTCGCAAAGATATGACCGTTTGTTCGATGGGCAGAAAAATAGATAAACACTTGTCTATTTCTAGCCTTAATGGGCGAACGCTCACAAAGAAACCACTTCGGTCGGCGGCTGGTAGAAAGCGCATTTTACAGAATATGCTTGCGCGTAGAGAAAACGCCTTTTAGCGAGAGGCCGCGGCAGAGAACGCCTTCTCCTGGGGAAAGCGTACTTGCGGAATACGTCTTCACTTAATCTAGTCAGCGGTCAGGCCGGGTCAGCGCTGAGGGACAGATGAGCGGGGCCCACCATGACTTCTCTTTCCTCCTCCTGGGTCGTCTTCCAGCTCGCGATGCAGAGTAGAGGAGGTTGTGGCCATCAACGGAGCCGGCGACTGGCGAAACGGGACGGCTGACCGATGCACGCAGGAGCTCCACCACTCCTTGTTGTGCCCGAGGGTGACGACGGGACCTCCTGGGATGGCCCAAAGTGCCATCACCACAGGCAGGAATATGGCGGCCGACGAGCTTCGAAGGGAGCCATGCCGACAGGTGTAACACCCACAATGTGGTTATATCTCCCACGTGTCAAAGCACAACTTAGAGGCATAACCGCATTGTGGTTTTGTCACAAGAAGGGTCATCTTCACACAATCCCATGTAATGAACAAGACTGGGATAAAGAGTTGTCTTACAATCGCCACTTCACACAAAGAACATATAATTCATACATCATTCAGAGTACACACATAGTCCGACTACGGATGAAGCCAAAAGAAAAGAAGATAACCCAACTGCTAGATCCTTGATCGTCCCAACTGGGCTCCACTACTGATCAACATGAAACGAAACATAGCAATGACTAAGATCTTCGTTGAGCTCCCATCTGAGCTCGGTTCCATCATCTGCACTGGTATCATCGGCACCTGCAACTGTTGTGATAGCATCTGGTGAGTCACGAGGACTCAGCAATCTCAAAACCTGCGAGATCAAGACTATTTAAGCTTATGGGTAGGAAAAGGGTAATGAGGTGGATCTGCAGCAAGCACTAAGCAAATATGGTGGCTAACATACGCAAATAAGAGCGAGAAGAGAAGCAACGGAACGGTCGAGAAGCTAGAAGTGATCAAGAAGTGATCCTGAAACTGCTTACGCACAATCATAACACCAAGACCGTGTTCACTTCCCGGACTCCGCCAAAAAGAGACAATCATGGCTACACACGCGGTTGATGCGTTTTACTTAGTCAAGTGTCAAGTTCTCTACAACCGGATATTAACAAATTCCCATCTGCCACATAACCGCGGGCACGGCTCTCGAACGTTTATACCCTGTAGGGGTGTCCCAACTTCCATCACAAGCTCTCACGGTCAACGAAGGATATTCCTTCTCCCAGGAAGACCCGATCAGTCTCGGAATCCTGGTTTACAAGACATTTCAACAATGGTAAAACAAGACCAGCAAAGCCATCCGAATGTGCCGACAAATCCTGATAGGAGCTGCACATATCTCGTTCTTAGGGCACACCGGATTGTCCAAACTTCCAGTAGGCCAGCCCAGAGTTGCCCCTCGTGACCACCGGCGGCTGACAGGTTGGACCAACACTCACGACGAGCACTGGCCCGGGGGGGGGGGGGTAAAATAAAGATGACCCTTGAGTCTGCAGAACCCAAGGGAAAAAGGCTTAGGTAGGCAAATGGTAAAACCAAGGTTGGGCCTTGCTGGAGGAGTTTTATTCAAAGCAAACTGTCAAGGGGGTCCCATAAATCACCCAACCGCGTAAGGAACGCAAAAATCAAGGAACATAACACCGGTATGGCGGAAGCTAGGGCGGCAAGAGTGAAACAAAACACCGGGCATAAGGCCGAGCCTTCCACCCTTTACCAAGTATATAGATGCATTAATTAAATAAGAGATATTGTGATATCCCAACATAATCCTGTCCATCATGGATCAATCTTAAACTTCACCTGCAACTAACAACGCTATAAGAGGGGCTGAGCAAAGCGGTAACATAGCCAAACAACGGTTTGCTAGGAAGGGTGAAAAAGGTTAGAGGATGACATGGCAATTTGGGAGGCTTGACAGACAAGTGATAGGTAGCGCAGCATAGCAATAGAACGAAGCAACTAGCAAGCAAAGATAGAAGTGATATCAAGGGTAATGGTCATCTTGCCTGAGATCCGGCAAGGAAGAAGAACGAGTCCATGAAGAAGACAAACAGACGTAGTCGAACGAATCCTCACAACTCCGGAACGAAACCGAAGCTAACGAGAGAAGCAAACCGGAAAGAAGTAAACAACGCGGTAAACAACCATCACATAAGCATGGCATGATACACAAACAAGTATGATGCATGACCGGTTTAAAGAGGCATGGCATGGCAAAGTGCAACAAACAATACTACAAATTAAGTGGAGCTCAATATGCAACGAGTTGCATATTGACGAAACACCACATCAATTATTTAGTTCTCTCTCGGTTAGGAACACAACAATATTACATGTTGTTATAAACATGGCAAGAGGTGAAGCATGAGCAAACCACCTATTTAGGCAAGTTCAAATGAGGCCAGAAACACAAACAACAATACCGGAAAATCCCATATGTTATTTAGCAATTTAATGCAACAACAATTTTAAACATTTTAAATGTTGTTATCATGATGCGGATGACATATACAAGTTATATGCAATTTTTATGAAAACGTTGACATGAGCATGTTATGAAGCATTTGTCACCATGGCGGAACGAAAGGGGTGCCATGGCAATGACAACGGAAATGGTGCCACGATAACATTTCGATGATCCGACAACTCGTCGAGAAGTCAGTGCAAAAGAGAAAGTGTGCGGGTGTGCGGTACATGCAAAAGATGGTGGGGTGATCCCGGTTATAGGGTTCCCACGCGTCGACGCATGGCAAAACAAGGAGGAACGTGCATGAAGCAAACGGGCACGGTGCAAACATATGGCTCATCTCAAACAACACACATGCATACGGTCCACGGGTGATCTTCTCGGCGTTATACCTTCGAAACGTGCATTCGGGATGGAACGAGTTCGATGCGGTGTAGATGGAAGTAGCGGTACACGGGTCGTAGTGGAAGTAGTCGTTCTCGCTACGGTAGTGGAAGTAGTGGTTCACGGACGTCGTCGAAGTAGTCGTTCACAGCAACGGTAGAGGTACTCACGATCCTGGCGACGGTAGTTGTACACGATTCATAGATGTTCATGTCTCTGTAGTCGTTTGGGTCTTGGGGTGATGGTAGTCGTTTACTTGACGGCGGTAGACGAACTTGGCGGTCCTCATCGTCATGGTACTTGGCGTCCTCTCGGCCTTGATAGTGAAGAAACGAAACGTGATGGTCGTGGTACTTGGCGTCCAGTGTAGCAACCTCACGATGCACCGTTGCTGTGGTGGTCTTGGAGGTTCGTGATCGAGGCATGGAGAAGAAGTTGCAGGCGGGAGTGACTAGAGATGGCAGATGCAGGGGGCTCAGGGCGAGAGGAGCAGATAGAGGCTCGGGCTCCTCAAGCCATGGGGATGGCCTGAAACAGGCTGCTGCAGGAGGCCAAGGGGAGCGGCGGGGTCTTGGATGGCGACGCGGGACCTGACGGCAGCTTGGCGCGGGCGCCGGGGCCACAGGAGTTGGACGAGCTCGGGGACGAGATCCTGACTAGCAAGGGGAGCGAGGAGCGCGGGGCGGCAGCTAGTGTTGGAAATATGCCCTAGAGGCAATAATAAAAGCATTATTATTATATTTCTTTGTTCATGATAATTGTCTTTATTCATGCTATAATTGTGTTATCCGGAAATCGTAATACATGTGTGAATAACAGACACCAACATGTCCCTAGTAAGCCTCTAGTTGACTAGCTCGTTGATCAATAGATAGTCATGGTTTCCTGGCTATGGACATTGGATGTCATTGATAACGGGATCACATCATTAGGATAATGATGTGATGGACAAGACCCAATCCTAAACATAGCACAAGATCGTATAGTTCGTTTGCTAGAGTTTTTGCAATGTCAAAGTATCTCTTCCTTCGACCATGAGATCGTATAACTCCTGGATGCCGTAGGAGTGCTTTGGGTGTATCAAACGTCACAACGTAACTGGGTGACTATAAAGGTGCACTACAGGTATCTCCGAAAGTATCTATTGTTTTATATGGATCGTGACTGGGATTTGTCACTCCGTATGACGGAGAGATATCACTGGGCCCACTCAGTAATGCATCATCATAATGAGCTCAAAGTGACCAAGTGTTTGGTCACGGGATCATGCATTATGGTACGAGTAAAGTGACTTGCCGGTAACAAGATTGAACGAGGTATTGGGATACCGACGATCGAATCTCGGGCAAGTAACATATCGATTGACAAAGGGAATTGCATACGGGGTTGATTAAATCCTCGACATCGTGGTTCATCCGATGAGATCATCGTGGAGCATGTGGGAGCCAACATGGGTATCCAGATCCCGCTGTTGGTTATTGACCGGAGAGCGATCTCGGTCATGTCTACATGTCTCCCGAACCCGTAGGGTCTACACACTTAAGGTTCAGTTACGCTAGGGTTGTAGGGATATGTATATGCAGTAACCCGAATGTTTTTCGGAGTCTCGGATGAGATCCCGGACGTCACGAGGAGTTCCGGAATGGTCCGGAGGTAAAGATTTATATATGGGAAGTCCTGTTTCGGGCATCGGGACAAGTTTCGGGGTTATCGGTATTGTACCGGGACCACCGGAGGGGTCCCGGGGGCCCACCGGGTGGGGCCACCCATCCCCGGGGGCCACATGGGCTGTAGGGGGTGCGCCTTGGCCTGCTTGGGCCAAGGGCACCAGCCCCACATAGGCCCATGCGCCTAGGGTTTAAGGGGGAAAGAGTCCTAGGAGGGTAAGGCACCTCCTAGGTGCCTTGGGGGGAAGGGAAAACCCCCTTGGCCGCCGCACCCCCTAGGAGATTGGATCTCCTAGGGCCGGCCACCCCCCTCTTGGCACCCCTATATATAGTGGGGGAGAGGAGGGACTTCATACCTTGAGTCCTTGGCCTTTGGTTGCCTCCTTCTCCCTCCCCAACACCTCCTCCACCTCCTTATTGCTTAGCGAAGCTCTGCCGGAGTACTGCAGCTCCATCAACACCACGCCGTCGTGCTGCTGCTGGTGCCATCTCCCTCAACCTCTCCTCCCTCCCTTGCTGGATCAAGAAGGAGGAGACGTGGCTGTTCCGTACGTGTGTTGAACGCGGAGGTGCCGTCCGTTCGGCGCTAGTCATCGGTGATTTGGATCACGTCGTGTTCGACTACATCATCCCCGTTCTTTGAACGCTTCCGCTCGCGATCTACAAAGGTATGTAGATGCATCTAATCACTCGTTGCTAGATGAACTCCTAGATGATCTTGGTGAAACGAGTAGGAAAATTTTTGTTTTCTGCAACGTTACCCAACAGTGGCATCATGAGCTAGGTCTATGCGTAGTTCTTCTTGCACGAGTAGAACACAATTGGTTGTGGGCGTAGATTTGTCAACTTTCTTGCCGCTACTAGTCTTATCTTGCTTCAGCGGTATTGTGGGATGAAGCGGCCCGGACCAACCTTACACGTACGCTTACGTGAGACCGGTTCCACCGACTAACATGCACAAGTTGCATAAGGTGGCTGGCGGGTGTCTGTCTCTCCTACTTTAGTTGAAGCGGATTCGATGAAAAGGGTCCTTATGAAGGGTAAATAGAAGTTGACAAATCACGTTGTGGTTTCACGTAGGTAAGAAAACGTTCTTACTAGAAACCTACTTCAGCCACGTAAAACTTGCAAACAACAATTAGAGGACGTCTAACTTGTTTTTGCAGCAAGTGCTCTGTGATATGATATGGCCAAAGTTGTGATGAATGATGAATGATCTATATGTCATGTATGAGATGTTCATGCTATTGTAATAGGAATCACGACTTGCATGTCGATGAGTATGACAACCGGCAGGAGCCATAGGAGTTGTCTTTATTTTTTTTTGTATGACCTGCGTGTCATTAAAGAACGCCATGTAAACTACTTTACTTTATTACTAAACGCGTTAGTCATAGAAGTAGAAGTAGTCGTTGGCGTGACAACTTCATGAAGACACGATGATGGAGATCATGATGATGGAGATCATGGTGTCATGCCGGTGACAAGATGATCATGGAGCCCCGAAGATGAAGATCAAAGGAGCTATATGATATTGGCCATATCATGTCACTACTTATATAATTGCATGTGATGTTTATTATGTTTTATGCATCTTGTTTACTTAGAACGACGGTAGTAAATAAGATGATCCCTTACAAAATTTCAAGAAGTGTTCTCCCCTAACTGTGCACCGTTGCTACAGTTCGTCGTTTCGAAGCACCACGTGATGATCGGGTGTGATAGATTCTTACGTTCACATACAACGGGTGTAAGACAGTTTTACACAGCGAAAACACTTAGGGTTAACTTGACGAGCCTAGCATGTACAGACATGGCCTCGGAACACGGAGACCGAAAGGTCGAACACGAGTCGTATGGAAGATACGATCTACATGAGAATGTTCACCGATGATGACTAGTCCGTCTCACGTGATGATCGGACACGGCCTAGTCGACTCGGATCGTGTAACACTTAGATGACCAAAGGGATGTCAAATCTGAGTGGGAGTTTGTTATAATTTGATTAGATGAACTTAATTATCATGAACTTAGTCTAAAATTTTACAATATGTCTTGTAGATCAAATGGCCAACGTAGTCCTCAACTTCAACGCGTTCCTAGAGAAAACCAAGCTGAAAGACGATGGCAGCAACTATACGGACTGGGTCCGGAACCTGAGGATCATCCTCATAGCTGCCAAGAAAGATTATGTCCTACAAGCACCGCTAGGTGATGCACCTGTTCTCCCTGCAGAACAAGACGTTATGAACGCTTGGCAGGCACGTTCTGATGACTACTCCCTCGTTCAGTGCGGCATGCTTTACAGCTTAGAGCCGGGGCTCCAAAAGCGTTTTGAGAGACATGGAGCATATGAGATGTTCGAAGAGCTGAAAATGGTTTTCCAAGCTCATGCCCGGGTCGAGAGATATGAAGTCTCTGACAAATTCTTCAGCTGTAAGATGGAGGAAAATAGTTCTGTCAGTGAGCACATACTCACTATGTCTGGGTTACATAACTGCTTGACTCAGCTGGGAGTTAATCTCCCGGATGATGCGGTCATTGACAGAATCCTCCAGTCGCTTCCACCGAGCTACAAGAGCTTTGTGATGAACTTCAATATGCAGGGGATGGAAAAGACCATTCCTGAAGTATTTGCTATGCTGAAATCAGCAGAGGTAGAAGTCAGAAAGGAACATCAAGTGTTGATGGTCAATAAAACCACTAAGTTCAAGAAGGGCAAGGGTAAAAAGAACTTCAAGAAGGACGGCAAGGTAGTTGCCGCGCCCAGCAAGCAAGCTGCCGGGAAGAAGCCAAAGAATGGACCCAAGCCCGAGACTGAGTGTTTTTATTGCAAGGAAAGTGGTCACTGGAAGCGGAACTGCCCCAAATACTTAGCGGACAAGAAGGCCGGCAAAACCAAAGGTATATTTGATATACATGTAATTGATGTGTACCTTACCAGTAATCGTAGTAACTCCTGGGTATTTGATACCGGTGCCATTGCTCATATTTGTAACACACAACAGGAGCTACGGAATAAACGGAGACTGGCGAAGGACGAGGTGACGATGCGCGTCGGGAATGGTTCCAAGGTCGATGTGATCGCCGTCGGCACGCTACCTCTACATTTACCTACGGGATTAGTTTTGAACCTCAATAATTGTTATTTTGTGCCAAGTTTGAGCATGAACATTGTATCAGGATCTCGTTTAATTCGAGATGGCTACTCATTTAAATCCGAGAATAATGGTTGTTCTATTTATATGAGAGATATGTTTTATGGTCATGCTCCGATGGTGAATGGTTTATTCTTTATGAATCTCGAGCGTAATGCTACACATATTCATAGTGTAAGTACCAAAAGATGTAAGATTGATAGTGATAGTCCCACATACTTGTGGCACTGCCGCCTCGGTCACATAGGTGTCAAACGCATGAAGAAGCTCCATGCTGATGGACTTTTAGAGTCTCTTGATTACGAATCATTTGACACGTGCGAACCATGCCTCATGGGTAAAATGACCAAGACTCCATTCTCAGGAACAATGGAGAGAGCAACCAACTTATTGGAAATCATACATACTGATGTGTGCGGTCCAATGAGTGTTGAGGCTCGCGGTGGCTATCGTTATGTTCTCACCCTCACTGATGACTTGAGTAGATATGGGTATGTCTACTTAATGAAACACAAGTCTGAGACCTTTGAAAAGTTCAAGGAATTTCAGAGTGAAGTTGAGAATCAACGTGACAGGAAAATCAAGTTTCTACGATCAGATCGTGGAGGAGAATACTTGAGTCACGAGTTTGGTACACACTTAATAAAATGTGGAATAGTTTCACAACTCACGCCGCCTGGAACACCTCAGCGTAATGGTGTGTCCGAACGTCGTAATCGCACTCTATTAGATATGGTGCGATCTATGATGTCTCTTGCCGATTTACCACTATCTTTTTGGGGCTATGCTTTAGAGACTGCCGCATTCACTTTAAATAGGGCCCCGTCGAAATCTGTTGAGACGACACCGTATGAATTATGGTTTGGGAAGAAACCTAAGCTAGCATTTCTAAAAGTTTGGGGATGCGATGCTTATGTCAGGAAACTTCAACCTGAAAAGCTCGAACCCAAATCGGAAAAATGCGTCTTCATAGGATACCCTAAAGAAACTGTTGGGTATATCTTCTACCTCAGATCCGAAGGCAAGATCTTTGTTGCCAAGAATGGGTCCTTTCTGGAGAAAGAGTTTCTCTCGAAAGAAGTAAGTGGGAGGAAAGTAGAGCTTGATGAAGTATTACCTCTTGAACCGGAAAATGGCGCAACTCAAGAAAATGTTCCTGAGGTGCCTGCACCGACTAGAGAGGAAGTTAATGATAATGATCAAGATACTTCTGATCAAGCTCCTACTGAAATTCGAAGGTCCACGAGGACACGTTCCGCACCAGAGTGGTACGGCAACCCTGTCTTGGAAATCATGTTGTTAGACAACGGTGAACCTTCGAACTATGAAGAAGCGATGGCGGGTCCGGATTCCGACAAATGGCTAGAAGCCATGAAATCCGAGATAGGATCCATGTATGAAAACGAAGTATGGACTTTGACTGACTTGCCCGTAGAACGGCGAGCCATAGAAAATAAATGGATCTTTAAGAAGAAGACAGACGCGGATGGTAATGTGACCATCTATAAAGCTCGGCTTGTCTCTAAGGGTTATCGACAAGTTCAAGGGGTTGACTACGATGAGACTTTCTCACCGGTAGCGAAGCTGAAGTCCGTCCGAATCATGTTAGCAATTGCCGCATTTTATGATTATGAAATTTGGCAAATGGACGTCAAAACAGCATTCCTTAATGGTTTCCTTAAGGAAGAATTGTATATGATGCAGCCGGAAGGTTTTGTCGATCCTAAGAATGCTGACAAGGTGTGCAAGCTCCAACGCTCGATTTATGGGCTGGTGCAAGCATCTCGGAGTTGGAACATTCGTTTTGATGAGATGATCAAAGCGTTTGGGTTTACACAGACTTATGGAGAAGCCTGTGTTTACAAGAAAGTGAGTGGGAGCTCTATAGCATTTCTCATACTATATGTAGATGACATACTTTTGATGGGAAATGATATAGAACTTTTGGACAGCATTAAGGCCTACTTGAATAAGAGTTTTTCAATGAAGGACCTTGGAGAAGCTGCTTATATATTAGGCATCAAGATCTATAGGGATAGATCAAGACGCCTCATAGGTCTTTCACAAAGCACATATCTTGATAAGATTTTGAAGAAGTTCAAAATGGATCAGTCCAAGAAAGGGTTCTTGCCTGTTTTGCAAGGTGTGAAATTGAGCTCAGCTCAATGTCCGACCACGGCAGCAGAGATAGAAGAGATGAGTGTCATCCCCTATGCCTCAGCCATAGGTTCTATTATGTATGCCATGTTGTGTACCAGACCTGATGTAAACCTTGCCGTATGTTTGGTAGGAAGGTACCAAAGTAATCCCGGCAAGGAACACTGGACAGCGGTCAAGAATATCCTGAAGTACCTGAAAAGGACTAAGGAAATGTTTCTCGTTTATGGAGGTGACGAAGAGCTCGTCGTAAAAGGTTACGTCGACGCTAGCTTCGACACAGATCTGGATGACTCTAAGTCACAAACCGGATACGTGTATATTTTGAATGGTGGGGCAGTAAGCTGGTGCAGCTGCAAGCAGAGCGTCGTGGCGGGATCTACATGTGAAGCGGAGTACATGGCAGCCTCGGAGGCAGCACATGAAGCAATATGGGTGAAGGAGTTCATCACCGACCTAGGAGTCATACCCAATGCGTCGGGGCCGATCAAGCTCTTCTGTGACAACACTGGAGCTATTGCACTTGCCAAGGAGCCCAGGTTTCACAAGAAGACAAGGCACATCAAGCGTCGCTTCAACTCCATTCGTGAAAATGTTCAAGATGGAGACATAGAGATTTGTAAAGTACATACGGACCTGAATGTAGCAGATCCGTTGACTAAACCTCTCCCAAGAGCAAAACATGATCAACACCAGTATTCCATGGGTGTTCGATTCATCACAATGTAACTAGATTATTGACTCTAGTGCAAGTGGGAGACTGTTGGAAATATGCCCTAGAGGCAATAATAAAAGCATTATTATTATAGAGGCTCGGGCTCCTCAAGCCATGGGGATGGCCTGAAACAGGCTGCTGCAGGAGGCCAAGGGGAGCGGCGGGGTCTTGGATGGCGACGCGGGACCTGACGGCAGCTTGGCGCGGGCGCCGGGGCCACAGGAGTTGGCCGAGCTCGGGGACGAGATCCTGACTAGCAAGGGGAGCGAGGAGCGCGGGGCGGCAGCTAGTGTTGGAAATATGCCCTAGAGGCAATAATAAAAGCATTATTATTATATTTCTTTGTTCATGATAATTGTCTTTATTCATGCTATAATTGTGTTATCCGAAAATCGTAATACATGTGTGAATAACAGACACCAACATGTCCCTAGTAAGCCTCTAGTTGACTAGCTCGTTGATCAATAGATAGTCATGGTTTCCTGGCTATGGACATTGGATGTCATTGATAACGGGATCACATCATTAGGATAATGATGTGATGGACAAGACCCAATCCTAAACATAGCACAAGATCATATAGTTCGTTTGCTAGAGTTTTTGCAATGTCAAAGTATCTCTTCCTTCGACCATGAGATCGTATAACTCCTGGGTGCCGTAGGAGTGCTTTGGGTGTATCAAACGTCACAACGTAACTGGGTGACTATAAAGGTGCACTACAGGTATCTCCGAAAGTATCTATTGTTTTATATGGATCGAGACTGGGATTTGTCACTCCGTATGACGGAGAGATATCACTGGGCCCACTCAGTAATGCATCATCATAATGAGCTCAAAGTGACCAAGTGTTTGGTCACGGGATCATGCATTATGGTACGAGTGAAGTGACTTGCCGGTAACAAGATTGAACGAGGTATTGGGATACCGACGATCGAATCTCGGGCAAGTAACATATCGATTGACAAAGGGAATTGCATACGGGGTTGATTAAATCCTCGACATCGTGGTTCATCCGATGAGATCATCGTGGAGCATGTGGGAGCCAACATGGGTATCCAGATCCCGCTGTTGGTTATTGACCGGAGAGCGATCTCGGTCATGTCTACATGTCTCCCGAACCCGTAGGGTCTACACACTTAAGGTTCAGTTACGCTAGGGTTGTAGGGATATGTATATGCAGTAACCCGAATGTTTTTCGGAGTCTCGGATGAGATCCGGACGTCACGAGGAGTTCCGGAATGGTCCGGAGGTAAAGATTTATATATGGGAAGTCCTGTTTCGGGCATCGGGACAAGTTTCGGGGTTATCGGTATTGTACCGGGACCACCGGAGGGGTCCCGGGGGCCCACCGGGTGGGGCCACCCATCCCCGGGGGCCACATGGGCTGTAGGGGGTGCGCCTTGGCCTGCTTGGGCCAAGGGCACCAGCCCCACATAGGCCCATGCGCCTAGGGTTTAAGGGGGAAAGAGTCCTAGGAGGGTAAGGCACCTCCTAGGTGCCTTGGGGGAAGGGAAAACCCCCTTGGCCGCCGCACCCCCTAGGAGATTGGATCTCCTAGGGCCGGCCACCCCCCTCTTGGCACCCCTATATATAGTGGGGGAGAGGAGGGACTTCATACCTTGAGTCCTTGGCCTTTGGTTGCCTCCTTCTCCCTCCCCAACACCTCCTCCACCTCCTTATTGCTTAGCGAAGCTCTGCCGGAGTACTGCAGCTCCATCAACACCACGCCGTCGTGCTGCTGCTGGTGCCATCTCCCTCAACCTCTCCTCCCTCCCTTGCTGGATCAAGAAGGAGGAGACGTGGCTGTTCCGTACGTGTGTTGAACGCGGAGGTGCCGTCCGTTCGGCGCTAGTCATCGGTGATTTGGATCACGTCGTGTTCGACTACATCATCCCCGTTCTTTGAACGCTTCCGCTCGCGATCTACAAAGGTATGTAGATGCATCTAATCACTCGTTGCTAGATGAACTCCTAGATGATCTTGGTGAAACGAGTAGGAAAATTTTTGTTTTCTGCAACGTTACCCAACAGCTAGCAGCGGCTCCGGTGGCCGGCGGACGGAGCTCCAGGAGAGGTGGAGAAGTGGTGGCGCGGGCGAGGTGACGTGGCGGGGCAATGACGCAGAAGATGGCGCGATGGGCGACGACCGTCGCCAAAGGCGGGGAGGCAGCAGCGAGGTCGGCATCTGGGTGGTTGAGCACCTGCAACTGTTATTGTTGCCGGTGGCGTGGACGCGTGAGGCGGCGGAAAGGCGCTGGTGCTCACGATCCACTCGAGATCGAGTAGAGGAGGGAAGAGGAGGCACAGCCTCGGGCGTCTTCGAGCATGCGGGCGGGCGACGAGGCAAGGGATCGAGAGGAGCGTGGTGGCAGGCTGATGGAGGAGGGCGCAAGGCGCGCGTGGCCATGGGGATTGGGATCCCTCTCCTGTGTGTGCGAGGAGGGAGACGAGTGAAGGGGGAAAGGGGATCGAGCCGAGGCTCTTCCTGGCAGCGCAAGCGAGGGGAACGAGAGAGGAGGAGGAGATGGATCGGGGGGAGGCTAGGGTTATAGGTTTAGGTGGGCTGGCTGGGCTAATGGGCCGGCTTAGTTGGTTGGGCCTAAGAGGCCGGCTGGGCTGTCTCTCTCTCCCTCATATTCTTTAGCAGAAAAGAATTAGAGAGAAGAAAAGAAGAGAGGGTTAGGGAAAGAATTTGCGCATGCGGACAATTTCCCCGGACTCCTAAAAATGTGAGGAATTTGACAAAAATAGACTGAGGATTTTTTTAGTGGAAGTAAAATCCACACCTGTTGGATTTAACTCAGACAAGTTTGAATTTCGAAACCCATTCGAATGAACTCCAAATGGGTTGAAATTATAAGGGTGACCCTACACACCAGATGTGATTTATGGGCAGATTTGGAACATTTATGGAGAAGTAAAATTGCAACTCAATTTTACTAAAAGGTCAAAAAGGAAGGATAGAAGGTTGAGTCGGATAAAAGAAGAGTTGAAGAATAATGCAGATGTGTTATGGGTGATTTCCAGTTAATGGAATATTTATTATAGCTCCCTAATAATATTGGGAGTATATGTTCTAAAGAGAAATCACCATTGTGAATATCCCTCAATTTAAATGGACCGAGGATCCACACAATTTATTTAGAAGCGTTATAAAAAATTAATGATATGATGGCATGATGACATGATGCAACGCAAGAGATGGCATGATGAATGCACAAACAAAACAAATCACACGACAAGACTCAGAATAGCTGGAAGTCTTCTGGAGTGTCCGTCTCGGGGCGTCACAACACTCCACCACTACAAGAGGATCTCGTCCCAAGATATAGGATGGCACCGGAGAGAAAACGAAAGAGGAAGAGAAGAGGTAAAACTAAGTTGCTTCTTCGGCCAATGAGTGAAACCAAAGAACCTTGTGGGGTTGAAAAGTTGAAAGAGTGAACACAACGGTGTTGAACACAATTGAGAGCACTGCGGTAGAGAATAGAAAGAAGGAACACCATGTGAACCTTGGAGGTTGCAAAGTTATGAATGACGAGTACAATGGACAAGAAGGAATTGGAACCACTCTGGTTGAAACGAGATAAACAAGGAACAAGGAAAATCAAATTCGGACAACACTCCAGTTGAAAAGAGATGCAAGGCTTGATAAGATGAAAAGAACTTAGCAGAGGACATAACACTCCTGTTAAATAGATAAGCAAGGAAAAGAACATGATATTTACAAAATGAGATGATGGGTCGAAGAGAGTAACATCGTAATGCCTCCGGAACAAAGAATAGAAGATAGATCATTGGAATAACATAATGGAGAAGAAAATGCCAACTTGTGCCACAAATGAGCTTGGAAAGCATCCTTCCAAGAAGGTTATAACGGAGTTGTTGGAAAACCAACAACGAAACGAATAAGCTTGTAGTGGGCTTATGAAAAACATCTCAAGATTATGAGGTGACAACCAGCCACTAACTGAAACAATTGCTTGCTTGAGATCAATGAAGAGATGAAAAATGCTTTGGCCGAGAGGATAGGAGAAAACTTAGATGAAAAAATGCTTGAGATCAACATTGCTTAAGGAAGGCTTTAGGTGAAAAATGACACAAGATAACTCCAACGAAGGATTAATGGATTTAAAACCTCATTCTTGACAACTTGAATCACCAAGGGAAATTGTCAAGAGTGACATAACACCACCTCAAAAGATAAGGTAGAAAGAATTGCACTTCATAATGCAAGATGAAGAATGCTTGAACTCCTCAAAACGAGACATGTGTTGAACACCATGTTTAATTTTGAGTATAGCTCGGCGGATCATAACTTCGAGAGAAATGTTGAAGAACAATTGAAGAATGAAAAGAATCCTTGATGAACCACCATGTAGATCCTCCAAGAAAAACTTCGGTAATAAAAGGATGATAAAAAGAAAGAGAAGTTGAAAACACAAGGTGAAGCCTTGCGATGATTTAGATGGAGCTTCGCGATGATATAACCGAGAGAACTTGGAACTCCGGAAAGAAAAGATGAACATCTTAGAACCGAGAATTTATTCCTCATGAAAAAACTCCGAAGGAAGGGATTAATCACTTGGATGAAACAAGAATAAGAATTATGTTATGTGTATTCTTCAGCAATTTAAATTGATGACAAGCAACGGATTTGGCATACTACTTATTCTCGTAGAACTGATTAAGAGAGATATAGCGTAAACTTGAGAAGGTATAGATGGAACCACTGGTGGGATTTGGGGACAACGAAGGAATTGATATGATAACGAAGGAAGTGAAATCTTGAACGAACCACCGTAAGAACTGAAAACGACCGAAGGAGAGATAATGAAACACTGGGAAGAATTAGAAAACGAACGAAGATACTTGAGTGAATTTATATAGAAGAGATTAAAGAGATGACAAGCAGACTAGAGAATACTTGAATGATGCACTAGAACAATTTGGGGGATGAGAGCTGAGCATTGAGAACGAATAAAACCGAAATGATGGCTTTCGTAGGAATAAAATGGAAAGAAATCATGAAATGCTTCGGATGGGTATGAAAATAATTCTCACGATTGAAAATGATTTGAGAGGATGGCACGAAGCTAGAACCATCAATCTTCAAGAGAACAGACCAAGACTTTAGGAGAAATCTCTTCCCCGGTCTTCAAATGTTGAGAATGATGACAAGAAACACCACCATGAATTGTTGAGACACTCGGGGATGAAGAATAGAAAGGTTGAACCAATGATCAAAAGAATTTGAAAGCGATCTTGAAGAAGACATCTGGCTGATGAAAATTCATTCTTACGTCAAACTTGGAAATGAATTTGAGAATGGCTCCGGAAAATTAGGAGAGTCAGGTAAGATCCTGGAAAAAGACCTATGGGTTAGGGCCCACTCGAAAGAAACATCGTTGAAGGATTGCTTGAAATAGAGGTTACACCGGTAGAATTAAAGCTTGAATGAGAGAAAAAAACCTCGAAGTAACTTGAACGGATTAAGAATGGAAACATGATTCTTCTGAGATATCTTCAGCACTTCGGATACGAATAGAGAGAGGTGAACGATTATGAGATGCACCGGCATGGGATAGCATTTGAAACGAGGAAAGGGGTATGATCAACACTGAAATCTTGAATTGAATCCACCGAGAGAATATGAGGATGAAGAGTCATAAACTCGAAGCTCCGTTAGTATCTTCCTGAGAATCACCGGATAAGAACATTGACGGGAAAAGAATGGAGAAGCTTCACATCCATAAGATGGATACTTGATTAAGATATCTGAGTCCTTGAAGAAAAGGGTGGGAGGGCGGGAAAACAAAGACAACTTGGGATGGATGAAACAAACACCGTTGAGAAAACTTAGAATTGATCTTGCAAATGTTGAAATGATCGGATCCACTTGAAGAGAAGCACGCCAGTTGGAAAAGAATTAACATGACGACCTCGATGATCAAGAAGGATTAGTACTCACATACCAATATGACAACACCGTTTTGGAAAGGTATGGATTCAACATTTGACTTCGAAGCAACTCGAATACCACAAATAAAACAAAACAAAGGATTGGCTTGCAGAATAAGCCGAAACAAACATATGACAGAGATTTCGTCCGAAGTTTTCGTGGTGGGGCCCACACGGGCTCGATTGTATAGCACCATCATGTACAAGGCAGTGCACATGACATACGAAGCATCCCCGAACCATCATAGCCAAGGGTTCTTTAAGACACAACGAGGCCACTGTAAAAACGACCGTGGATAGGCGGACCACTAGACGTCGAACCCCAATCTCATATCATGCATCTGTCGAAAAGATATTCTAGGAGCTACTTGAATTCCCACCTATAAAACTCCCGAAACTTTCTAGTTATGCAATCTGGTGTTGGGGATACAGGGGAAGCAATATATATCTCACCCAAAACTAACAATCCCTACATCCAGCTGTATCCATCCGTCAACACATAACCAAGAAACTTTCGAAAATCGTGTACCTCAACCTTCGAAAAGCATCCGTTATACGAGCTATGGCAATACTCCCGAACTCCCAAGTACTGGGTGGCATCGAGGTTATCAAGCCAACAACTACATAAAAGAAATTTTCGATGTCGGCAAAACTCAGGTATTCCAGAACTGCAACGATAAAATTATGACGACAACACCTCGGAGATCAACTCCTCGGGACACTGCCACAACCCCTAAATGTCAGGGGGCACCAAGAACAATGTTCTCGTCATAAGAATATCGGAACGATCCCAAGATACCCGCGTGATCCTAAATTTTTTTTAGTGAAATTTGAGGAGAGGAAAGTCAAAACATCTACGTCAGGAGACCTCACCAGAGCGACGAAGGGGCTGAGGAGTAAAAAGAATCCTACTCTCTGATATATATAATCCTAAGACTCAAAACATTTTTGTTCAAGACTCAACAACGCCAGCGGTTCGACCAAGCAAGGGGCTCCTAAGTCGGGGATGGCTCTGATTACCAACTTGTAACACCCACAATGCGGCTATATCTCCCACGTGTCGAAGCACGACTTAGAGGCATAACCGCATTGTGGTTTTGTCGCAAGAAGGGTCATCTTCACACAATCATGTAATGAACAAGGCTGGGATAATGAGTTGGCTTACAATTGCCACTTCACACAAAGAACATATAATTCATACATCATTCAGAGTACACACATAGTCCAACTACGGACAAAGCCAAAAGAAAAGAAGATAACCCAACTGCTAGATCCTCGATCGTCCCAACTGGGCTCCACTACTGATCAACATGAAACGAAACATAGCAACGAGTAAGATCTTCGTTGAGCTCCCATCTGAGATCGGTTGCATCATCTGCACTGGTATCATCGGCACCTGCAACTATTGTGATAACATCTGGTGAGTCACGAGGACTCAGCAATCTCAAAACCCGCGAGATCAAGACTATTTAAGCTTATGGGTAGGAAAAGGGTAATGAGGTGGATCTGCAGCAAGCACTAAGCAAATATGGTGGATAACATACGCAAATAAGAACGAGAAGAGAACCAACGGAACGGTCGAGAAGCTAGAAGTGATCAAGAAGTGATCCTGAAACTGCTTACGCACAATCATAACTCCAAGACCGTGTTCACTTCCCGGACTCCACCGAAAAGATACCATCACAGCTACACACGCGGTTGATGCATTTTACTTAGTCAAGTGTCAAGTTCTCTACAACCGGATATTAACAAATTCCAATCTGTCACATAACCGCGGGCACGGCTCTCGAAAGTTTATACCCTGCAGGGGTGTCCCAACTTAGCCCATCACAAGCTCTCATGGTCAATGAAGGATATTCCTTCTCCCAGGAAGACCCGATCAGTCTCGGAATCCTGGTTTACAAGACATTTCGACAATGGAAAAACAAGACCAGCAAAGCCACCCGAATGTGCCGACAAATCCTGATAGGAGCTGCATATATCTCGTTCTCAGGGCACACCGAATTGTCCAAACTTCCGGTAGGCCAGCCAAGAGTTGCCCCTGGTGACCACCGGCGGCTGACAGGTTGGACCAACACTCACGACGAGCACTGGCCCGGGGGGGGGGGGTAAAATAAAGATGACCCTTGAGTCTGCAAAACCCAAGGGAAAAAGGCTTAGGTAGGCAAATGGTAAAACCAAGGTTGGGCCTTGCTGGAGGAGTTTTATTCAAAGCGAACTGTCAAGGGGGTCCCATAAATCACCCAACCGTGTAAGGAACGCAAAAATCAAGGAACATAACACCGGTATGACGGAAACTAGGGCGGCAAGAGTGAAACAAAACACCAGGCATAAGGCCGAGCCTTCCACCCTTTACCAAGTATATAGATGCATTAATTAAATAAGAGATACTGTGATATCCCAACATAATCCTGTCCATCATGGAGCAATCTTCAACTTCACCTGCAACTAACAACACTATAAGAGGGGCTGAGCAAAGCAGTAACATAGCCAAACAACGGTTTGCTAGGAAGGGTGAAAAAGGTTAGAGGATGACATGGCAATTTGGGAGGCTTGACAGACAAGTGATAGGTAGCGCAGCATAGCGATAGAACGAAGCAACTAGCAAGCAAAGATAGAAGTGATATGGAGGGTAATGGTCATCTTGCCTGAGATCCCGCAAGGAAGAAGAGCGAGTCCATGAAGAAGACAAACAGACGTAGTCGAACGAATCCTCACAACTCCGGAACGAAACCGAAGCTAACGAGAGAAGCAAACCGGAAAGAAGCAAACAACGCGGTAAACAACCATCACATAAGCATGGCATGATACACAAACAAGTATGATGCATGTCCGGTTTAAAGAGGCATGGCATGGCAAAGTGAAACAAACAATACTACAAATTAAGTGGAGCTCAATATGCAATGAGTTGCATATTGACGAAACACCACATCAATTATTTAGTTCTCTCTCAGTTAGGAACACAACAATATTACATGTTGTTATAAACATGGCAAGAGGTGAAGCATGAGCAAACCACCTATTTAGGCAAGTTTAAATGAGGCCGGAAACACAAACAACAATACCGGAAAATCCCATATGTCATTTAGCAATTTAATGCAAAACAATTTTAAACATTTTAAATGTTGTTATCATGATGCGGATGACATATACAAGTTATATGCATTTTTTATGAAAACATTGACATGAGCATGTTATGAAGCATTTGTCACCATGGCGGAACGAAAGGGGTGCCATGGCAACGACAACGGAAATGGTGCCACGGCAACATTTGGATGATCCGACAACTTGTCGAGATGTCGGTGCAAAAGAGCAAGTGTGCGGGTGTGCGGTACATGCAAAAGATGGTGGGGTGATCCCGGTTACCGGGTTCCCACGCGTCGACACATGGCAAAACGAGGAGGAACGTGCATGAAGCAAACGGGCACGGTGCAAACATATGGTTCATCTCAAACAACACACATGCATACGGTCCACGGGTGATCTTCTCGGCGTTATACCATCAAAGCGTGCATTCGGGACAGAACGAGTTTGATGCGGTGTAGATGGAAGTAGCGATACACGGGTCGTAGTGGAAGTAGTCGTTCTCGCGACGGTAGTGGAAGTAGTGGTTCACGGACGTCGTCGAAGTAGTCGTTCACAGCAACGGTAGAGGTACTCGCGATCTTGGCGATGGTAGTTGTACACGATTCATAGATGTTCATGTCTCTGTAGTCGTTTGGGTCTTGGGGTGATGGTAGTCGTTCACTTGACGGCGGTAGACGAACTTGGCGGTCCTCATCGTCATGGTACTTGGCGTCCTCTCGGCCTTGACAATGAAGAAACGGAATGTGATGGTCATGGTACTTGGCGTCTAGTGTAGCAACCTCGCGATGCACCGTTGTTGTGGTGGTCTTGGAGGTTCGTGACCGAGGCATGGAGAAGGAGTTGCAGGCGGGAGTGACTAGAGATGGCGGATGCAGGGGGCTCAGGACGAGAGGAGCAGATAGAGGCTCGGGCTCCTCAAGCCATGGGGATGGCCCGAAACAGGCTACTGCAGGAGGCCGAGGGGAGCGGCGGGGTCTTGGATGGCGATGCGGGACCTGACGGCAGCTGTGCACGGGCGCTGGGGCTGCCGAAGTTGGCCGAGCTCGGGGACGAGATCCTGGCTAGCAAGGGGAGCGAGGAGCGTGGGGTGGCAGCCAGTAGCGGCTCCAGTGGCCGACGGACGGGGCTCCAGGAGAGGTGGAGAAGCGGTGGCGCGGGCGAGCTGACATGGCAAGGCGATGACGTAGAAGATGGCGCGACGGGTGACGACCGTCACCGGAGGCGGGGAGGTAGCGGCGAGGTCGGCATCTGGGTGGTAGAGCACCTGCAACTGTTATTGTTGCCGGCGGCGTGGACGCGTAAGGCGGCGGAAAGGCACTGGTGCTCACGATCCACTCGGGATCGAGTAGAGGAGGGAAGAGGAGGCACAGCCTTGGGCATCTTCGAGCATGCAGGCGGGCGACGAGGCAAGGGACCGAGAGGAGCATGGTGGCAGGCTGATGGAGGAGGGTGCAAGGCGCGCGTGGCCATGGGGATTGGGATCCCTCTCCTGTGTGTGCAAGGAGGGAGACGAGTGAAGCGGGAAAGGGGATCGAGCCGAGGCTCTTCCTGGCGGCGCAAGCGAGGGGAACGAGGGAGGAGGAGGAGATGGATCGGGGGGAGGCTAGGGTTATAGGTTTAGGTGGGCTGGCTGGGCTAATGGGCCGGCTTAGTTGGTCGGGCCTAAGAGGCCGACTGGGCTGTCTCTCTCTCCCTCATATTCTTTAGCAGAAAAGAATTAGAGAGAAGAAAAGAAGAGAGGGTTAGGGAAAGAATTTGCGCATGCGGACAATTTTCCCGGGCTCCTAAAAATGTGAGGAATTTGACAAAAATAGACTGAGGATTTTTTTAGAGGAAGTAAAATCCACACCTGTTGGATTTAACTCAGACAAGTTTGAATGTCGAAACCCATTCGAATGAACTCCAAATGGGTTGAAATTATAGCGGGTGACCCTACACACCAGATGTGATTTATGGGCAGATTTGGAACATTTATGGAGAAGTAAAATTGCAACTCAATTTTACTAAAAGGTCAAAAAGGAAGGATAGAAGGTTGAGTTGGATAAAAGAAGAGTTGAAGAATAATGCAGATGTGTTATGGGTTATTTCCAGTTAATGGAATATTTATTATAGCTCCGTAATAATATTAGGAGTATATGTTCTAAAGAGAAATCACCATTGTGAATATCCCTCAATTTAAATGGACCGAGGATCCACACAATTTATTTAGAAGAGTTATAAAAAATTAATGATATGATGGCATGATGACATGATGCAACGCAAGAGATGGCATGATGAATGCACAAACAAAACAAATCACACGACAAGACTCGGAATAGCTGGAAGTCTTCTGGAGCGTCGGTCTCGGGGCGTCACAACAGGGCTCCCCCGCCGGGGCTAAGGGTGGCGGCGCACTTCTCGCGTCCAGGGAGGGACGAGGGCACCAAGGGAATGGAGGGGAAGGGCCACAGCCGGGGGTGGCCGAGGGGCATCGGGCCGCGGTGGCTCAGGCAATGGAGGGGACTGGGGAAGCTCTGAGGCTTGGGGAAGATGCTGGAGACTGCGAGTGACGAGGGAGAGCTCGGGGACACGCCTAAATACACGCGAGGAAGACTCGAGAATGGGGAAGAGGTGGCACGTGCTGCGGCAATGTGTCCATGCTCCGGGGATAGACGCAGGGTCAGCAGGCGCAACCAATGGCGACGGGACGAGGCAGGCAGGGGAGCAGGTGCCAACCTGACGATCGGTAGAGGGAGTGGAAAGCTCGGGGAGGAAGAAACCAAGGGGAAGAGGAGTCCAGGAGGAAACTGACGGCGGTCATAGGCATGTAGTGCCGCTGCAGTGACTGTCGTGGCATGGGGAGGGAGAAATTTGCGGGGGAAAGCTTTGGAGAGGGGGTACGCAGACCCAGGGGAGCCATTGGACATGATCGGGCGAGCCAAAGCCGGTCGGAGCAGGCCTGCCTAGGAGAACAGTGCGCAGACCACCATTTTGGCCGGCTCTACTCGTGATCACCACAGCCAAAGCTTGTCCCGCGTCTTCCTGGATGTTAGATCATGTCCACAAGACGTATCACTGCTCAAATAGATAGGGTACGAGGCTGGAATCAACTAGAAGGCTCTGCTATGGGAGAAACTTGCAAAAACAAGTTCCAAAAGCAAACTGGTTTGATAGATGAATCTGGTTGTGCACAACTCCATTAGGCATGGGATTTGGCTGAGTGTGATAATATACTAAGGTGACCGTTGTGCCAAAATCTCAGGTCCAAAAGATGAGACTAGCTGGTACTTGCTGCACAAAGTGCCAAACTATCCAGAAATGCAAAAGAGGTTGCTGGGGGAAAATGTCTAGATAGAAATGGCTATAATTTGGTGGAGGCCAGTGATTTAGTCTATTTAATGAGCTAGTAAAGTTTCAGCTCAATTGGGTACACCATGAAGGTACTTCCTTCACAAAGTGAGAATCTAGACATAAACTTGATAAAATTGTAGGGCAAGATTGGATAGATGGATTGAGCTGACTTTCGGTTTGCTTTAGTGATTTATCAATATGAACCACCCTGCAAAAATTCAGCTCAAAAGGATTTAGGAATAGAGCAATTCGTTCACAAAGCTTCAGACAGGGCAGAAACCTGCATTGGATCATGTGCTCAAATTTTGAACTGTGGAACATGAGGTTTGGATGGAACTAGTGAAGATATAGCAAGGACTAGCTCCACAAATTATTTAGGAATTTTCCTTGCTACCAAAATGGTAGTTCCTTTGGAAGTGGCAGAAATGCAATATTCGCTTATAATAGGAAAAGGAAATTTCCCTTATATAAATATGGCCAATATTTTTGTGAGAACTTGGAATAGGCATCAAGATCATCTCCACAAATTTAATTCCACAGACATCTCTAAACTTAATAAAAATTTGTGGAGATAGATTTAATTCCACAGACAGACAAAAGAAGGAATTAATCCCAAATGACAAATATTGCATATGACTTGGCAATATTTTTGCATACCCAGGGTTTGTAGGTGTAGGAGGATCTTTGGGAATCTTTTGGAGGATTAACAGATCAACATAATTGATGGCTCCTTTTTAATTACAAAGGCAAGATTCAAATTCCAACATTTAGAATTAGGGTTGGAATGGGTTTTGATGGAGTTTGAGATGATGCAAATGAGGTCCCGCCCAACATCAAATGCAGAGACTAGGTTTAGAAAGGTTGAAAATTTCCCTGATTCTCATAATCATCCAATAAAATCTGGAGGAAGATTTTGAAAAGAGTGCTAGGAAGGAATAACAACGCAAAAATTGATAACCCAATTTTTGCGCTGTTACACTCATCCATCTTATCGGCCGTTGGAGGAAAATCCAACAGCATCTGGGCTCGCGCCATAGCCTCCGTTACCGTCGAAGGCATGTTGGAGCGGGAAGAACGCGACGTCGCTCGACTCCTGGCAAAGCCAGCAGGAGCACCGTTGCGATCTTCTCGCCCAATAGCGGGGGTGGCAGCAAGTTGGCGCGCAGGAGCGGTGCCTGAGGATCTGGAGCTTGGTCGACGGGGGACTTGTCGTGTGGACGCTGCTACGGAGGTACAACAACAGTGCTTGGCATCACATCTCGTGCATCATGCAATGGACGCGGAGTGTGCCTCGATATCGTCTTCCTTGCGGCCACCGGAGTTCGCACAGCAGGAAGGTCTCTGCTTGCGCCCCACCGGGCGGGGTTGCCCCGGTGGACGCATTCGCTGGTGTGTTGGGGAGGTGGGAACTATGCACCCACATCACCATGTTGTTGTTTCTATCTTCACCAGAGGGTTGAAGTAGACGTCCATCTCCAGTGTCTCCACCACCCATCTCTGCCGCAGTGGGCACGGCGACTGCACCGCCTGCATCTGCCATGCCCACTACTACTTCTTGAGCTAGTGTTGGTTTTCCCTTGAAGAGGAAAGGGTGATGCAGCAAAGTAGAGATAAGTATTTCCCTCAGTTTGAGAACCAAGGTATCAGTCCAGTAGGTGGTACAAGCAAGTCTCCAATCTATGCACCTGCACAAACAATCAAACACTTGCACCCAACACGATAAAGGGGTTCTCAATCCCTTCACGGTCACTTGCAAGGATGAGATATGATAGATATGGATATAAAAGATTACTTAAAGTAAAACAAAGTAAAAGTAAATAAAACTCAGCGAGGTATTTTTGGGTTTTTAGTTTATAGATATGAAATTATATGATGGAAAATAGACCCAGGGGCCATAGATTTCAAAAGAGGCTTCTCTCTTGAAGAAAGCATATGGTGGGTAAACAAATTACTGTTGAGCAATTGATAGAAAAGTGCAAAGTTATGACCATATCTAAGGCAATGATCATGAATATAGGCATCACGTCTATGATAAGTAGACCGACTCCTGCCTGCATCTACTACTATTACTCCACACATCGACCGCTATCCGGCATGCATCTAGAGTATTAAGTTCATAAGAACGGAGTAACGCCTTAAGTAAGATGACATGATGTAGAGGGACAAACTCAAGCAATATGATGTAAACTGCATCTTTTTATCCTTGATGGAAACAATACAATACTTGCCTTGCTACCCCTACTATGTCACTGGGTGAGGACACCGCAAGATTGAACCAAAACTAAGCACCTCTCCCATTGCAAGAAAAGCAACCAAATTGATAGTTCGAAGAGAAATACAAATATATCAAATCATGCATACAATTCAGAGAGGACTCAAATAATATTCATAGCTAATCTGATCATAAATCCACAATTCATCGGATCTCAAGAAACACACCACAAAAAAGTATTACATCGGATAGAACTCCAAGAACATCAAGGACATTGTATTGAAGATCAAAGAGAGAGAAGAAGCCATCTAGCTACTAGCTATGGACCCATAGCTCTACGGTAAACTACTCACGCATCATCGGTAGGGAGGCAAGGTTGATGTCGAGGCCCTCCGTGATCGAATCCCCTCCAGCAGATCGCCTGAAAAGGCCCCAAGATGGGATCTCATGGGACAGAGGCTTGCGGCAGAGGAAAGGTATTTTGGTGGACGCTTCTGGTGGTTTGGGAATATTTTCGAATTTATAGAGCTAAGATTAGGGTTGGGGGACTCCCGAGGGGGCCACAAGCCAGGGGCGCCCCCCTGGGGCGTGCCCTGGGGGCTTGTGGGCTCCCCGGGACTCCTCTGGCCCCCTCTCCAAGCTACGTGGGTGTCTTCTGGTCCAAGAAAAATCATCGCGAAAGTTTTATTCCGTTTGGACTTCGTTTGATATTCTTTTCTGAAAAAGCCAAAAACAAGGAAAAAACAGCAACTGGCACTGGGCACTAGGTTAATAGGTTAGTCCCAAAAAATGATATAAAATAGCATATTAATGCATATAAAACATCCATAGTAGATAATATAATAGCATGGAACAATCAAAAATTATATATACGTTGGAGACGTATCACCCACCATGGTGCCCGCACTGTCCACAGCAGCAGCGCCGCCCAAGCCGCCCGCAGACGCGTGCGGCAGCAGCTTCGACTTGGAAGGTTTCGTCACCATGGAACTCTTCTTCTTAGGCACCATGGATGGGGATGATGATGATGAAACTTGACGAACTTGACGCGCCGTCTGCTGTCCAGGTTCACGCCAGTGATGCCCCTTGACCTGGCGCGCCAAAGATGTCGGCGTGGACCGGTGATATATGGGGTAGCTCGACCCCTTTGTGGTTCAGCGAGGGGGTGCACTGAATGCAAAGAGCAGGAACAACAGGAGACACAACAAGATTTACCCAGGTTCAGGCCGCTGAGAAGCATAAAACCCTACTCATTCTTTAGTGTATGGGATGAGTGTGTGCAGAAGTACACGGAGCGCTCTTGTCGTGGATTTAACACGGCAGATGCCCTAGCGAAAGGACTTAGGTGTGGAGCCATCGCAGCTAGGTTAGCTTGAAGGGGTTAAACATGACAAAGGAGACGCAGACTTTTACCCAGGTTCTACCCCTCTCAATGAGGTAAAAGCCTACTCCTGCTTTCGATTGTATTGCTTGTGTTTCGATTATCAGGGAGCGAATATGCTTGACCTAGTACTCGATCAATTGTTAAATTTTTTGTCAACCCACTGCCGGGTCACCCCTTTATATACATGTTGATGCCCGGCGGCTTATAGAGTTCCGGTCGGCTCATACACTACGTGTCCGGCTCGGTAACTAACTAAGCTTGCCTTACAATACAAGTTAAGCATATGGCGGCTCAGACCCGTGGACCTCAAATCATCCCCGGGTCTTGGGCCTTCAATAAGCTTGCTCTATGAACCGCCATCTTCACATCTTCTTGGGCTTCTTCACCTTAAGTCGCTAGTGGCATGACCCAGCCCCTCCTAGGTGGGTCAATACCCAGTAGTTATATCCCCAACATTAGGCCCCAGGTTGATTTGAACTGGTTCTTATCAATCTTCATCACTTGACTTAGCAAACTTCTTCTTTCATCAACTTTCACCAAGTCACCGTAACCCGCCATGACGTCACATCATCGAACCGCAGTAACCCAACGTGAAGTCACATGCATTAATTCTACACAAAGTCCAGGATATCTCAATGGATCTTTATCTTAATGGATCTCCCAAAAATCGAGGCGTCCATATAGCCACATAATCATTTTTTGGTCTCCTCGATTCTCGCACATGCCATCTATCCATTCCCTTATAAATAGGGGCAGGGGGTCCTCTTTTTCACTTTTCACCCCATCCTCGCATCTTCCTCTTTATTCTCGCGTTGTCCAGCACCGCCCGAGCTCTGTCGCCGCCGTCTTCAACGTCATCAACTCCGTCCACTACATCACCCTGAACGTGTCCAAAGATCGCGGCGCTCCTCCGCTGTTCATCGACACCGACTGGTACCGCTTTTGTTTCATCTTAGATCTGCACTAGGGTTTCCTCCGTTCATCGGAGTTCTTCGGTGTTCAACAACAACCTCCCCAATGTTCCTCGCCGATGACTTTTTTGATCCAAACACGGTATAGAACTAGTGCAGCAGTAGTTTCAGCCCTTATCTCAAAACATAGATGCGTTCCATCTACTGAAACACAACTCCCAACTCGCGTGTTCTTTGGCCGCGGTAACTTGGTTAACTTTATTTTCTATTTTCAAGCTGCCGTAGATCCGAAATCGTAGAAGCAATCTATAAAACCTATTTACTTAACACTTAGTAAAATTTAGCTTTACTCCAAGATCTATAGACATTAGCCCCTCATGGCGGCTTGAACGACAACCTGTAGTTCACCAGATAGTTGCTGGCTTAACTTTGAGCACCTTAAGCCGTCAATGTACCATTCTGACATAACTGGGCTATTCCTTGCCGATTTAGTCATGCCAATCTTTATAACACTTATTCTTGTTGAAAGCCAATTATTCTTGCCTTGCACATCTGTCCTCAAATCACTTGCCGGCTTAACATCACATTCTTAAATCTGCAATGTTTTTTCTTCTAGGCTTTTCATAAAAAATGACAAAGACTATTACCTCATGCAACTGGGTGGCCTTCACTATCACCGAAGAAGCTCTGAATGACCATGTCAAGGTGGGCATCTTAGCCCCAAAAGAGGATATCCTGGAGGGTCCCTGGAGATGAGGCCAGACCCGCCCCTAAAGAGGGTGAAATTGTGTTTTTTACTGATCATATGCTATGCGGGTTCACCCCACCCGGCTCAAAGTTCTTTCATGACGTGCTGCATTATTTCAAGCTCCATTCTCAAGATATCGGCCCCAACTCTGTCTCAAACATCTGCAACTTTCAAGTGTTCAATCAAGTATATCTCCAACAAGATCCCGGTGTAGAATTGTTTAGAGAGTTCTACTATTTGAACCGGCAAATAGAGTTCACTGACAGGCCAGCCTTAGAACTGCGGGGCATTTCCATTCAGAGGCAGAAACATGCTACTTTCCCTGCTACCTCCCCTCCCAGTAATTCTAAGGACTAGAACCAAACATGGTTTTACTGTCAAGATATGTCTCCGGCTTAGCAACAGACACCATCTTCCAGAACGGATCAGGACAGAAGCACAACCCAAGTATATGCCCATCTTTTCAAAGATTAGAGCCTTGATGGCCAACGGCTTAACTGGAATCGATCTAGTTCGGTGTTGGGTCGCATGGAGGATCTTGCCCTTGAGCCATCAGCCCAGCTTAATGTGCGAATACAGTGGGAGCATCAAAGATCCCCAAAGCCATCTTCAAATAGAAATGGATGACGACTCCATCAACACCATGACCAAGTCCCTGTTTAATGAGAGCTAGAAAGATTGCAGCAAGACTGGCTTGGCTCCGTTTTATATAAAGAACAAAGCTCTAGATGTAAGTGCTTTAAACAATTTTCCCATTTACTCATTATTGCTTAAAATTTCCGCAGGCTGACTCCTCATTTTGGAAGAACAAACTCTAGGATAAGCCAGCAAAGAAGGCCAGGGCAAAGAGCAAGGTTGTCAAGAAGCCTGCCAAAAAGAAGACTAACCTCGTAGATCAACTTGGTTTGGATGACTCTGGGTCAGAGGTAGAACTTGAGTCCCTTGGCTCATTGTTTAATCATCTTATTGACACTGATTACCATCAGGATGAAGCGGAAGCATCCGCGGAGATGATGAAGAGGTAATTATCCTTTCCTCTGGCTCAGAATCTCTGCCGAGACAAAAAACTCGACAAGCAAGCCGGAAAGTAAGGTTTTATCATCCTTTGGCTCACTTGGATCCCAACTTTATTTTGAAGAAGCAACATCATGAGGTTCGCCGCACGACCCAGAACAGTGGCGGCAGGGTTCTTTCTTCCGGCTTACCCAACACACTGGCTCGTCGCAAGCGTCGAGCAAAGGTTTCACAGCTTTCCGAATTATCTTTTCCTTAACCCTTTCGATTCAAACTATTAGGGTACTCCAAATTCGTCTTCTGGCGACTCAACAGGGACTCATATTCCGGCTTTCAAGATTGCCCCTGGGTAACAATTCTTGCCTTTATTGTCTTAACTTATAAACATGTATATATTGATCTCTTTTATTTTTCCCTTGTTAGCGGAATGGCCAAACCAAGCAAGAAGGCCAAAGTAAATAAGTCGGTTGAGGACCCGAAGGCTCACGAGCCAGAACAACAACTGCTCGAGTCTGAAACCTCAATGTAGAATGTTGAAAATCGTGCTGATGAGCCACCGCCAGAAATCCCAGAGGCTCCCATGACTACTGATGAATCAGGTGCTAAGCCAGCAAGCCCGGCCAAGCCTACTGAAGAGTCTGAAGATGGTGTTGTAGTCACTGGGACAGATTACACAATACCAGGCAATCCCATCGTCTTGTCCAAGCACAACGCCAAAGAGGAAATCTCATCTGCTGACAAAGGCAAATGGAAATTGGATCTGGAGAGTTATGCTCAATTTAATGCCCAGGAATTCCACGTTGGCTACTTAAACCGCCTCCACACCAACTATGACTTTGAAGCTGGCTTGGTTAATCTTATGAAAGATCATTTTGACGTAAGCAAAAAACTTGTCTCAGACAAATATATATCTATTAGCTGCCAAGTCTACTGGATATGATAAACTTGAATATACTGTAGACTTTAAATCTCCTTGTTGATCTTGATATCCATGTTACAACATGTTAGATCTGTAGAATCAACACAAGTAGCCCCCAAGGGCCAGTTTAAGCTGCATAGCTGAACCAGGGACTTCAAATAGTAGTTTTCAATTTTGCACCTGTAGCCCCCAAGGGACAGCTTAATTAGCATGGCTAAGCCGGGGCTTATGACCATTAAAAATCCAAATATGTAGCCCCCATGAGCCGGCTTAATCAGCCATGGCTAAATCGGGTCATGAAAGATTTGTCTTAAAAGAGAAATGTACATTAGCCCCCAAGTGCCAAGTAAAATACTTGTATTGTGCTTGGGACTTCAAATAAGATGATCATAATGCCTCCTATCTTGTTCATGTTGCAGGCTGAACTAAATATGAAGGAATCCCAAGTCAATGATCTGAGGCAAAACATTCAAACCTAGCAATCTGAGACTTCCAAGGCCAAGTCAGAACTGAAAGTCACTTTGGAGAATGCTGAAAAGCTAAAGAAGGATTTCAGTGCCGAGAGAGCCAGCTAGGATACCAAAAAGACGGCTCTGCTAAAGAGAGCTGAAGATGCTGAAGCTGCTCTTAAGCCGGTAATTGACAAGTTATCCGGTTTAAAGCATCAAATCAATAGCATGACATCCACCATCTTTGGTAAGTATCCTTGTTCTTGAAACTTTCAACACCAATGTTCAACAATCATAAGCCGGTTTTTTATCAATACCTTTATCTATGAAGGCTTCTGCAGCTCCAAACTGGGTCAGGACATGCACATTAAGCTAAAAGCTGCATACACTCTAGTAGAGCAGTTGTACACTGGCGCTCAACGGGCTATCTCTGCCGCCGCTCACAAGAAACAGCTGCCTTCTCTTATCAAGGAAGTGTTGGAAAAGTTGTCCATGTTGCCAGAGAGGATTGAAGAGCTAAAGCTATCAGCTGCTCAAGCCGGTGCAATCACCACGCTGAGTCGGGCAAAAGCATGGCAAGCAGAGCTTGACCTGCAAGAGTTAGCCAGTGGTTGCCCGAGGCTCAAAGAAGACATGTCTCCATTTGAAGCAGCAGATTTCACCAAGTGCGTGAAAGAAATGCGCCCTTTAGCAAGCCGGCTAGCAGAAGAGACAGATTTGTCCAAATATCAGGCGACTTTTACCAAGGAGAACTCAAGGTTGCTAGTGCCGGTTCATGATGCCACATACCTTATTCCCCCAACACGTAAGCATACCTTTGCCCCTGATATTGACCCATCAAGCTTGATAGGCGATGAAGCTATATTTAGAGCTTTGACTGGGATCAACTGGGCTACCTCTGACTTCCAGCCAATGGGTGGAGAAGAGGAAGATGAACCGGTGCACGATGACCGGGAGTCGTCAACATGCTCAGACCAGGAAAGCTGATCCTTTGCGGTGGCTCACGAATTTCATGATGATACTTTGTGCCACAAAACACTTAATCATTTGGGCTGCATATCAGCCATGTAATAGGCTAGTTGAATACAATGATCTGTCATGCCATCGTGCATGTTTTTTCGTTTGAATACGTTTAAACTGCCGTTCCGATGCTTGAAGACCCATAGTCTATGCTTCATCATATTGATTTATCAGACGGATCGTATCCAATATTTTTGTGTTGCCTGCATGTGCACAAATAAACAACATGTGCCCTGGCGGTTTACCCCAGGACGGGTTATATTGCTCAACACAATATAGTATGATGACTTGTCAAAGTCTTATAATCAGGGCGGGTTATCAAAACCTCACATATTCATATTCAACAAGTAAAACATACCTATGAAATTAAGTCATACTGTCGGCTTACATCGCCATATCCAATAAAGATTACAATTCCATAGCTTAGAGCATACAACTCCAAGTCCATAATTCAAACATGCTGGCGACTTATCGTCGAAAACCAGAACAGGTTATCAAAACCTCATATATACTCATAGCATAAGCCATAGTGATTAAGGCTACATGGCCTAAATCATGTTAAGCCATATGTGAAAAAGGTACAAAAATAACAACTTGAAACAATGTTCAAGAAACAACAAATCAGGAAAACAAGGCTTTCATAGGCTGCCAAGCCTCAATATCAAGTGTTGTTCATGGGCCGCACAGCCACTAGGTTAATCCTTCATTCAAACCTGTAAGTCGAGCCTGATAACCCACAAGTGTAGGGGATCGCAACAGCTTTCGAGGGTAGAGTATTCAACCCAAATTTATTGACTCGACGCAAGGGGAGCCAAAGAATATTCTTAAGTATTAGCAGTTGAGTTGTCAATTCAACCACACCTGGATAACTTAGTATCTGCAGCAAAGTATTTAGTAGCAAAGTAGTATGATAGTAATGGTAAAAGTGAAAAAAGTAAAGATAGCAGTTTTGTAGTAATTGTAACAGTAACAACGGAAAAGTAAATAAGCGAAGCACAATATGTGAAAAGCTCGTAGGCATTGGATCAGTGATGGATAATTATGTCGGATGCAATTCCTCATGTAATAGCTATAACATAGGGTGACACAGAACTAGCTCCAGTTCATCAATGTAGTGTAGGCATGTATTCCGAATATAGTCATACGTGCTTATGGAAAAGAACTTGCATGACATCTTTTGTCCAACCCTCCCGTGGCAGCGGGGTCCTAGTGGAAACTAAGGGATATTAAGGCCTCCTTTTAATAGAGAACTGGAACAAAGCATTAGCACATAGTGAATACATGAACTCCTCAAACTATGGTCATCACCGAGAAGTATCCCGATTATTGTCACTTCGGGGTTGTCGGATCATAACACATAATAGGTGACTATAGACTTGCAAGATAAAATCAAGAACTTACATATATTCATGAAAACATAATAGGTTCAGATCTGAAATCATGGCACTCGGGCCCTAGTGACAAGCATTAAGCATAGCAAAGTCATAGCAACATCAATCTCAGAACAGAGTGGATACTAGGGATCAAACCCTAACAAAACTAACTTGATTACATGGTAAATCTCATCCAACCCATCACCGTCCAGCAAGCCTATGATGGAATTACTCACGCACAGCGGTGAGCATCATGAAATTGGTGATGGAGGATGGTTGATGATGACGACGGCGATGAATCCCCCTCTCCGGAGCCCCGAACGGACTCCAGATCAGCCCTCCCGAGAGAGATTAGGGCTTGCGGGTGGCTCCATATCGTAAAACGCGATGAAACTTTCTCTCCGATTTTTGTCTCCGCGAAACGGAATATATGGAGTTGGAGTTGAGGTCGGTGGAGCATCAGGGGGCCCACGAGATAGGGGGGCACGCCCAGGGGCGAGGGCACGCCCCCAGCCCTCGTGGACAGGGTGTAGGCCCCCTGACCTTGATTCTTTCGCCAGTATTTTTCATACTTTCCAAAAGTTATCTTCGTGGATTTTCAGGTCATTCCGAGAACTTTTGTTTTCTGCACAATAAACAACACCAGGGCAGTTCTGCTGAAAACAGCGTCAGTCCGAGTTAGTTTCATTCAAATCATGCAAATTAGAGTCCAAAACAAGGGAAAAAGTGTTTGTAAAAGTAGATACGTTGGAGACGTATCAACTCCCCCAAGCTTAAACCTTTGCTTGTCCACAAGCAATTCAGTTGATAAATTGGAAGTGATAAAGAAAAACTTTTACAAACTCTGTTTGCTCTTGTTGTTGTAAATATGTAAAGCCAGCATTCAAGTTTTCAGCAAAGATTATGAACTAACCATATTCACAATAACACTTAGGTCTCACATTTACTCATATCAATGGCATAATCAGCTAGCGAGCAATAATAATAAAACTCGAATGACAACACTTTCTCAAAATAATCATAATATGATATAACAAGATGGTATCTCGCTAGCCCTTTCTGAGACTGCAAAACATAAATGCAGAGCACCTTTAAAGATCAAGGACTGACTAAACATTGTAATTCATGGTAAAAGAGATCCAGCCAAGTCATACCCAATATAAACTAATAGTAATGAATGCAAATGACAGTGTGCTCTCCAGCGGGTGCTTTTTAATAAGAGGGATGATGACTCAACGTAAAGTAAATAGATAGGCCCTTCGTAGAGGGAAGCAGGGATTTGTAGAGGTGCCAGAGCTGGATTTTAAAATAGAGATGAATAATATTTCGAGCGGCATACTTTCACTGTCAACACAACAACTATGAGATGGCGATATCTTCCATACTACATACATTATAGGCGGTTCCCAAACAGAATGGTTAAATTTTATACTCCCCCACCACCAACAAGCATCAATCCATGGCTTGCTCGAAACAACGAGTGCCTCCAACTAACAATAGCCCTGGGGGAGTTTTGTTTAATTATATTGATTTGCTTTGATCATTTTAATCATGGGACTGGGCATCCCGGTTACCGGCCATTTTCTCGTGAATGCGGAGCGGAGTCCACTCCTCTTGAGAATAACCCACCTAGCATGGAAGATACAGACATCCCTAGTTGAAACTTGAGCTACTCGAGCATACAAAACAGAATTTCATTTGAAGGTTTGGAGTTTGGCACATACAAATTTACTTGGAACGGCAGGTAGATACCGCATATAGGAAGGCACGGTGGACTCATATGGAACAACTTTGGGGTTTAAGGAGTTTGGATGCACAAGCAGTATTCCCGCTTAGTACAGGTGAAGGATAGCAAAAGACTGGGAAGCGACCTACTGACAGAGCGACAACAGTCATGAACATGCATTAAAATTAATTTACACCAAGTACAAGCATGAGTAGGATATAATCCACCATGAACATAAATATCATGAAGGCTATGTTGATTTGTTTCAACTACATGCGTGAACATGTGCCAAGTCGAGTCACTCAATTCATTCAAAGGAGGATACCATCCCATCATACCACATCACAATCATTTTAATAGCATGTTGGCACGCAAGGTAAACCATTATAACTCATAGCTAATTAAGCATCGCACAAGCAACTATAATCTCTAAATTCCATTGCAAATATGTTTACTTCATAATAGGCTGAATCAGGAACGATGAATTCATCATATTTACAAAAACAAAAGAGGTCGAGTTCGTACCAGCTTCTCTCATCTCAATCAGTCCATTATATATTGTCATTATTGCCTTTCACTTGCATGACCGAACGGTGTGTATAATAATAATAGTGCACGTGCATTGGACCAAGCTGGAATCTGCAAGCATTCAATTCAAGAGAGAAGACAAAATAATATGGGCTCTAAGTTAAATAAACAATCATGCAAATGAGAGCCATTAAACATTTTCAATATGGTCTTCTACTCTCGACCCCCAAAGGAAAGAATAGAAATAAAACTATTTACACGGGAAAGCTCCCAACAAGTAAAAGAAGAACGAGAAATCTTTTTGGGTTTTCATTTTAATTACTACTACAAGCATGGAAAGTAAACCAACTAATTTTTTTGGTTTTTCTTAAGGTTTAACAAACACACAAGAAGAAAGCTAGAAAAACAAATTAAACTAGCATGGATAATACAATGAAAGAGTATGAGCACCGACAACTAGAATAGTGTGTGAACATGAATGTAAAGTCGGTGAGAAATACGTACTCCCCCAAGCTTAGGCTTTTGGCCTAAGTTGGTCTAATGCCAAGGATAGCCTGACTGATATCCAAAGTTATAAGTGGGGTCATACTGAGATGCAGCAGCAAATGCCTCCCGAGCTACGACATGTTGGCAAGCCGCCTCCGCTCTCCTCTCGTGTTCAGCTGCCTCCTCCCAAGTAACAACATATCTTCGTTTTGCCTGGTAATCAAAAAGGGAAGGAGCAGGGAGAGTAACATGGACAAAGCTACGTCTGTCAAAGATTAGTCGATACTGGAGGAATTGTTCATTCCCCAAAAGAAAACGATGTTTGACCATCGCGTCATAATCTAAATAAGAAGGAAGCAACTCCATATCCTCCTCTCGTGGGGCTATACCAAGATAATTAGCAACACGGGTCGCATAAATCCCTCCAAATAAATCTCCAGACATACCATTATTATGCAACCTACGTGTAACTATTGCCCCCAAGTTGTAATCTTTATTACCTAACACGGCACTTTTGAGGACACAAAGATCAGGGACACACATGTGACATGCTTCATCTTTACCGTTAATGCATCTACCAATGAAGAGAGTAAAATAATGTATAGCAGGAAAATGAATGCTCCCTATGGTAGCTTGTGCTATACCCCTAGATTCTCCCACAGTAATACTAGCAAGAAAATCTTTATATTCAGATCTGTGGGGTTCATGAACATTGCCCCACTACGGGAGTTTGCAAGCATTTGTAAAATCTTCTAAGTCCATGGTGTAAGATTTATCATAAATATCAAACAGGACACTCTAAGAATTACGTGAAGATTTATATTTAAACCTTCTTATGAATGAATCAGTCAATTGATAGTACTGAGGACACTTATCTTGTAAGAAGTCCTCAAGATCGGCATTACGCACATATACGTCAAATTCATCCTTGATGCCTGCATTGACCATAAACTCGTCTGATGGCCACTCACAAGCTCGCACTTCGGCATCCCTTGGTGGTTCATCGTCTTGCTCACACATAGCACGCCTAGGTCCTCTCTTTGTTGAGGAACCACCTTGGTACATTCTCCTAGACATATTTTTTTCTGAAATTTTTCTAAATTTTTTAGTAACTTCAAAATAAAAGTGAATAAAACTAAACTAGATTGGTAGCAACTACTCCTACAAGTGCCTAGAGCCATATCATGCATTAGATTTACTTGGGACCTCATAAATTTGACATGCAAGCTCAAGAATAGGGTCACCTATGCAGCAAAAATTTGCAATGAATAAAGCACTAGAACAAAAACTAATTGGACCAATGGAGGAGTCACATACCAAGCAATAATCTCCCAAAGCAGTTTTGTGAATGGAGCTTTGAGCAAGGAGATCGAAAATCGCAGCAAAATGAGCTAGAACTCGTGCTTGAGCTGGATGGGGATTTTTTTGGGAAGAAGATGGAGTGTGTGGGTGCAGGAATAAGTGAAGGGGGGCCACCATGGGCCCACGAGATAGGGGGCGCGCCCAGGGGGTGTGTGCGCGCCCTCCACCCTCATGGCCAGGTGCTTGCCCCCCTGCAGTGTTCTCAGTGCCTAAAATCCTCAAATATTTCATAAAAAATCATACTAAATTTGCAGGGCATTTGGAGCACTTTTATTTTCGGGATATTTTTTTTATTGCACGGATAATTCAGAAAACAGACAAATAATACTATTTTTGCTTTATTTATTCTAAATAACAAAAAGTAAAAAGAGGGTACATAAGGTTGTGCCTTCTAATTTCATCCATCTCATGATCATCAAAATGAATCCACTAACAAGGTTGATCAAGTCTTGTTAACAAAGTCATTCCGAATAACACGGAACCGGAGAATTTTTGAATAACACTAGGTTACCTCAACGGGGATATGAACATCCCCAACAATAAGAATATCATACTTTTTCTTGACAGCAGGAAGAGGAAATTCAAATCGTCCAATAATGATAGTTGGAACTTTTCCAATAGAATTGATGCTATGAACTTGAGATTGTTTCCTCGGAAAGTGTACCGTATGCTCATTACCATTAACATGAAAAGTGACATTACCCTTGTTGCAATCAATAACAGCCCCCTGCAGTATTCAAAAAGGGTCTACCAAGGATAATCGACATACTATCGTCCTCGGGAATATCAAGAATAACAAAGTCCGTTAAGATAGTGACATTTGCAACCACAACAGGCACATCCTCACAAATACCGACATGTATAGCAGTTGATTTATCAGCCATTTGCAAAGATATTTCAGTAGGTGTCAACTTATTCAATTCAAGTCTACGATATAAAGAGAGAGGCATAACACTAACACCGGCTCCAAGATCACATAAAGTAGTTTTAACATAATTTCTTTTAATGGAGCATGGTATAGTTGGTACCCCTGGATCTCCAAGTTTCTTTGGTATTCCACCTTTAAAAGTATAATTAGCAAGCATGGTGGAAATTTCAGCTTCCAGTATCTTTCTTTTATTTGTAATGATGTCCTTCATGTATACTTTAAGCATATCAAAGAAGCACATACGTAAGAAGATAGGTCTAATCATTTCAGCAAAGCGCTCAAATCCTCATCATCCTTTGTATTGGATGGTTTAGGAGGAAAGGGCATGGGTTTCTGAACCCATGGTTCTCTTTCTCTACCGTTCTTCCTAGCAACAAAATCTCTCTTATCATAATGTTGATTCTTTGATTGTGGGTTATCAAGATCAATAGCAGGTTCAACCTCTACATCATTATTATTGCTAGGTTGAGCATCAACATGAACATTATCATTAAAATTATCACCAGGTTCATGTTCATCACCTGATTGTGTTTCAGCATCAGAAATAGAAATATCAATGGGATTCTCAGGTGTGTCTACAACAGGTTCACTAGAAGCATGCAAAGTCCTATCGTTTTTCTTTTTCTTCTTTTTAGAAGAACTGGATGCCTCTAAATTATATCTCCGAGAATCATGCTCGATTCTCTTAGGGTGGCCTTCAGGATACAAAGGTTTCTGAGTCATTTTACCAGTTCTAGTAGCCACTCTAATAGCAAAGTCATGTTTATTATTTAATTCATCGAGCAAATCACTTTGAGCTTTAAGTACTTGCTCAGCTTGAGTGGTAACCATAGAAGCATATTTGCTAATGAGTTTAAGTTCACCTTTAACTCTAGCCATATAATCGCTCAAGCGTCCTATCTCGAAAGCATTATTCTTTAATTCTCTACCAACATAAGCATTAAAACTTTCTTGTCTAGCCATAAAGTCATCAAATTCATCTAAGCATGGGCTATGAAATTGAGTAGACGGAATTTCAACTTTATCATATCTATAGAGAGAATTTACCTTTACTACCTATGTCGGGTTATCAAGACAATGTGGTTCTTCAACGAGCGGTATATTAAGACCATGTATTTCTTCAATAGGTGGTAAATTCTTAACATCTTCAGCTTTAATACCTTTTTCTTTCATTGATTTCTTTGCCTCTTGCATATCTTTAGGACTGAGAAATAGAACACCCCTCTTTTTCGGAGTTGGTTTAGGAATGGGCTCAGGAGTTGGCTCAATTGGCTCAGGAATTGCCTCAGGAATTGGCTCAGGAAGAGTCCAATTATTTTCATTAGTGAACATATTATTCAGTAGTAATTCAACTTGGTCGACTGTTCTTTCCCTGAAAACACAACTAGCACAACTATCCAAGTAGTCATTGGAAGCATCGGTTAGTCCATTATAAAAGATATCAAGTATTTCAATTTTCTTCAGAGGATGATCAGGCAAAACATTAAGTAATCGGAGAAGCCTCCCCCAAGATTGTGGGAGACTCACTTCTTCGATTTGCAAAAAAATATATATTTCCCGCAAGGCAGCTTGTTTCTTATGAGCAGGGAAATATTTAGCAGAGAAGTAATAAATCATATCCTGGGGACTACGCACACTACCAGGATCAAGAGAATTAAACCAAGTATTAGCATCACCCTTTAATGAGAACGGAAATATCTTAAGGATATAATAATAGCAAGACTTCTCATCATTAGTAAACAGGGTGGCTATATCATTTAACTTGGTAAGATGTGCCACAACAATTTCAGATTCATAGCCATAAAAAGGATCAGATTCAACCAAAGAAACTATTTCATGATCAACAGAGAATTCATAATCCTTATCAGTAACACAGATAGGTGAAGTAGCAAAAGCACGTCAGGTTTCATTCTAGCATTAAGAGATTGCTGCTTCCATTTAGCTAATAACTTCTTAAGATCATATCTATCTTTAAAAGCAAAGATAGCTCTAGCAGCTTCCTCATCCATAACGTAACCCTCAGGAACAACAGGCAATTCATAATCAGGGAGAGAACTTTCATCATCACTATCATCAATAATAGCAACTTCAATAATTTCATTCTCTCTAACCCTAGCAAGTTGTTCATCAAGAAATTCACCTAATGACAAAGTAGTATCACGCACAGAAGTTGTTTCATCATAAGTATCATGCATAGCAGAAGTGGCATCATCAATAACATGCGACATATCAGAATTCATAGCGGTAGCAGGTTTAGGTGTCGCAAGCTTACTCAAAATAGAAGGAGAATCTAGTACAGAGCTAGATGGCAGTTCCTTACCTCCCCTCGTAGTTGATGGAAAAATCTTAGTTCTTTCATCTTTCAAGTTCCTTATAGTGATCAACAGATATAAATCCCAAGTGACTCAAAGAATAGAGCTATGCTCCCTGGCAACGGCGCCAGAAATTAGTCTTGATAACCCACAGGTGTAGCGGATTGCAATAGCTTTCGAGGGTAGAGTATTCAACCCAAATTTATTGATTCGACACAAGGGGAGCCAAAGAATATTCTTAAGTATTAGCTGTTGAGTTGTCAATTCAACCACACCTGGATAACTTAGTATCTGCAGCAAAGTATTTAGTAGCAAAGTAGTATGATAGTAAAGGTAACAGTGGCAAAAGTAAAGATGGCAGTTTTGTAGTAATTGTAACAGTAACAACGGAAAAGTAAATAAGCGAAGCACAATATGTGAAAAGCTCGCAGGCATTAGATCAGCAATGGATAATTATGTCGGATGCAATTCCTCATGTAATAGCTATAACATAGGGTGGCAAAGAACTAGCTCCAGTTCATCAATGTTATGTAGGCATGTATTCCGAATATAGTCATACGTGCTTATGGAAAAGAACTTGCATGACATCTTTTGTCCTACCCTCCTGTGGAAGTGGGGTCCTAGTGGAAACTAAGGGATATTAAGGCCTCCTTTTAATAGAGAACCGGAACAAAGCATTAGCACATAGTGAATACATGAACTCCTCAAACTATGGTCATCACCGAGAAGTATCCCGATTATTGTCACTTCGGGGTTGTCGGATCATAACACATAATAGGTGACAATAGACTTGCAGGATAGGATCAAGAACTCACATATATTCATGAAAACATAATAGGTTCAGATCTGAAATCATGGCAATCGGGTCCTAGTGACAAGCATTAAGCATAGCAAAGTCATAGCAACATCAATCTCAGAACATAGTGGATACTAGGGATCAAACCCTAACAAAACTAACTTGGTTACATGGTAAATCTCATCCAACCCATCACCATCCAGCAAGCCTATGATGGAATTACTCACGCACGGTGGTGAGCATCATGAAATTGGTGATGGATGATGGTTGATGACGACGACGGCGACGAAGCCCCCTCTCTGGAGCCCCGAACGGACTCCAGATCAGCCCTCCCAAGAGAGATTAGGGCTTGGCAGCGGCTCCGTATCGTAAAATGCGATGAAACTTTCTCTCTGATTTTTTTCTCCACGAAACGAAATATATGGAGTTGGAGTTGAGGTCGGTGGAGCATCAGGGGGCCCACGAGACAGGGGACGCTCCCAAGGGGGAGGGCGTGCCCCCCACCCTCATGGACAGGGTGTAGGCTCCCTGGCCTTGATTCTTTCGCCAGTATTTTTTATATTTTCCAAAAGTTATCTCCGTGGATTTTCAGGTCATTCCGAGAACTTTTGTTTTCTGCACAATAAACAACACCATGGTAGTTCTGCTGAAAACAGTGTCAATCCGGGTTAGTTTAATTCAAATCATGCAAATTATAGTCCAAAACAAGGGAAAAAGTGTTTGGAAAAGTAGATACATTGGAGACGTATCAGAGCCTCACATGACCAACTGGCGTTGTAACTTTAGATAAGTTCAGGGTCTTTATAAGATTGACTGTCATGAATACGATAGGTCATTCCAGGATTACCTGGCTGGAGTGGCAGACAAACAAGGCAGGATAAACCGTAATATTGAAGATTTGCACCTGGCATACCAGCCAATCAAAAGGGTTTAGCAAAAGCTATGTTCATTAAACAGGGAGCCCCCCAAGTGACATATATTAAGCCTTTCAAGGTAGGAGACCTATGTTTGAACTATGCAATGCCACAAGTTCTCTTTGGTAACCTTTAATTTGGGAAATAAGCCCCCGAGAATTTTCAACAAGGCATATAAGCCGGATCAATAGGGTAGTCATAGTTATGCTCAATGAGCAGGAAGCCCCCAAGTAATTTTTAATCAAGGTGTAAACGTCAGATCAAGAGGGTAGTCATAGCTATGCTCAATGAGCAGGAAGCCCCCAAGTGATCTTGTGAATTGACAATAAAGACTTGGATACTCAGAAATGAAATGACAGAGGCCCTGGATTATTAGGGATGCCGGCTTTATTATACTTGATCATAATATATACATGGATGAAAATACGTACAACACAAGAGCCAATGGCTTAGGTGTAATAAGGCCGAAGATGAGCAATGTTCCAAGGCCGGCAGGTCTCCTCCTCCGATGTGCATGAATCCTTGTGGTCCTGAACATCAATGAGGTAGTAGGATCTGTTGTTCAAGTTTTTGCTGACCACAAAGGGTACTTCCCAAGGTGGGGATAGCTTGTGCATATATGTCTGATCCTAGATAAGCCAGAGCACCAAGTCACCTTCTTGAAAGGTTCGGGTCTTAACCCGATGGCTATGATAATGGCGCGGATCTTGCTGGTATATTGCCGGACGAGCCGCTGCAAGGTCATGCTCTTCATCCAATAAGTCAAGAGCATCTTGACGTGCCTTTTCATTATCAGCTTCAACATAAGCCGCCACACGGGGTGAGTCATGACGGATGTCACTAGGGAGAACCGCCTCTGCTCCATAAACCATGAAGAAAGGCGTGTAACACATGGATCCGTTGGGGGTAGTATTGATACTCCAAAGCACCGAGGGTAACTCCTCAACCCAACAACCCGGCGTCCTCTGCAAAGGGACCATAAGACAGGGTTTTATACCTCTCAAGATTTCTTGATTGCCCCTTTCAGCTTGACCATTAGACTGGGGGTGAGCCACTAATGAAACATCAAGACGAATATGATCTTGTTGACAGAACTCTTTCATAGCACCCTTAGATAGTTTAGTGCCATTATCAGTGATGATGCTATGAGGATAACCAAAGTGAAAAATCACCTTTTTAATGAATAGAACCGCAGTTGCCGCATCACATTTGCTGACCGGTTCTGCCTCAACCCATTTTGTGAACTTGTCAACCGCCACCAAAAGGTGGGTCTTCTTGTCCTTGGATCTTTTGAAAGGTCCAACCATATCTAGCCCCCCAGACTACAAACGGACAAGTAATTGGAATCATCCTCAATTCTTGAGATGGCACATGGGCCCGTTTCAAGAATTTCTGACAGCCATCACACTTGCTAAACAGATCTTTTGCATCAGCATGAGCCATCAGCCAATAAAACCCATGACAAAAAGCCTTAGCAACGAGAGATTTAGAGCCGGCATGATGGCTGCAATCTCCTTCATGAATCTCCCTTAGAATTTCACGGCCCTCCTCAAGAGAGATGCATCGTTGAAACACCAGTGTAACACTGCATCGGTGTAACTCGCCATTGACAATGGTCATTGACTTAGACCTTCGGGTCATTTGCCTGGCCAAAGTTTCATCATCAGGTAACTCACCCCGGGTCATATAAGCCAAATATGGAACAGTCCAATCAGGAATAGCATGGAGAGCCGCCACCAACTGTGCCTCCGAGTGAGGGATAGCAAAATCCTCTTCGTTAGGCAATTTAACTGAAGGATTATTCAGAACATCAACAAAAACATTAGGTGGTACCGTCTTATGCTGGGACCCCAACCGACTTAAAGCATTAGTCGCCTCATTTTTCCTCTGATCAATATGTTCCACCTGATAGCCTTTGAAATGACCAGCAATATCATCAACCGCCCGGTGATAAGCCGCCAGGAGCGGGTCTTTGGAGTCCCAAGTTCCTGAGACCTGCTAAGCCACCAGATCTGAATCACCAAAACAGCTAACCCGACTTAGGTTCATCTCCTTAGCCATCCGAAGACCATGGAGCAAAGCCTCATATTCAGCTGCATTGTTAGTGCAAGGAAACATCGGCCTCAAAACATAACAGAACTTATCACCTCATGAGGAAGTCAAAATAACTCCAGCCCCCGATCCTTCCAATTGCCTGGATCCATCAAAATGAATAGTCCAAAATGTATTATCCGGCTTATCCTCGGGCATCTGCAATTCTGTCCAATCATTGATGAAATCAACAAGGCCCTGAGACTTAATGGCCATTCGAGGCACATATTTCAAACCATGGGGTCCAAGTTCAATTGCCCACTTAGCCACCCGACCGGTAGCTTCTCTATTTTGAGTAATATCGCCCATAGGAGTAGAACTGACTATAGTGATGGGATGACCAAAGAAATAATGCTTCCACTTGCGAGTAGCCATGAATACTCCATAGACTAGCTTCTGCCAATGTGGTTATCTCTATTTAGATTATATTAACACCTCACTGACATAATAAACCGGCCTTTGAACCAGATATTCCTTGCCTGACTCCTTCCTTTCCACCACAATTGCCACACTGACGGCCCTGCTGTTAGCAGCCACATATAAAAGCAAGGGCTCCTTATCAATAGGAGCAGCAAGAACCGGCGGCTCCGCCAGCTGTTTCTTAAGCGCCTCAAATGACTTATTAGCAGCCTCACTCCAGACAAAGTGATATGTCTTCTTCATCATCTGGTAAATAGGAATAGCCTTCTCACCCAGGCGGCTTATAAACCGGCTTAAGGCCACAACATGACCCGCCAAACGCTAAACATCATTAGTGCACGCCGGCTTAGCCAGGGAAGTGATAGCCTTGATCTTCTCCGAGTTAGCTTCAATGCCTCTCTCAGAGACCAGAAAACTCAATAGCTTGCCCGCTGGCACACCAAAAACACATTTATCTAGGTTATGCATCATCTTGTAAACCCGGAGATTGTCAAAGGTCTCCTTCAGATCATCTATCAAGGTCTCCTTCTTACTGGATTTCACAACAATATCATCAACATAAGCATGAACATTGCGCCTAGTCTGGCTGTGGAGATAATTCTGAGCACACCACTAATAAGTCGCCTAGGCACTCTTGGTCCCAAAAGGCATAAACACATAGAAAAAGGCTCCAACAGGAGTGATGAAGGATGTTTTCTCCTGGTCCTTAACTGCCATCTTGATCTGATGGTAACCAGAATAAGTATCTAGAAAACTCAAACGCTCACAACCTGTCGTAGCATCAATGATCTGATCAATACGAGGGAGAGCGAAAGGATCAGCCGGACAAGCCTTGTTAAGGTCCATGTAATCCACTAATCCACACACATACTCCAGGTGTCATTCTTCTTAAGCACTAGCACCGGGTTAGCTAACCATTCAGGATGAAAAACTTCAACAATAAACCCATCCGCCAAGAGCCAGGCCACTTCTTCACCAATGGCCTTGCACCTTTCTTCATTAAAACGACGAAGGAATTGTTTGATTGGTTTAAAATTCGGATCAATATTCAGAGTGTGCTGAGTGAGGCCCCTCGGTACACCTGGCATGTCAGAAGGTTTCCATGCAAAGATGTCCCAGTTCTCACAGATGAACTTGATGAGCGCGCTTTCCTATTTTGGATCCATGTTGGCGCTGATGATGAACTGTTTGGATGAATCTCCAGGAATGAAGTCAACCGGTTTAGTATCATCAGCCGACTTAAACTTCAATAGCGGGTCCTGTTCTGTAGTTGGCTTCTTCAAGGGGGTCATACCTGCCGAGTCAACATTATCTTTATAGAACTTCAGTTCCTCTGTTGCACGTGCTAACTCAGCATAGGTAGCATCACCTTCTTCTCACTCCAACGCTATCTTTCTGTTTCCATGCACCATGATGGTTCCCTTATAACACGACATCTTGAGCTGCAGATAAACATAACAAGGTCGTGCCATAAATTTAGCATAAGATGTCTGTCCAAACAGGGCGTGATAAGGGCTCTTGATCTTGACCACTTCAAAAGTCAATTTTTCAGCCCTGTAGTCATACTCATTGCCAGAAACCACCTCCAAGGTTATCTTGCCCACTGGATATGCTGACTTACCGGGCACCACCCCATGAAAAACTGTAGAGGATTGCTTAAGATCTTTGTCAGTCAAATTCATACAACAAAAAGTATCATAATAGAGGATATTGATGTTGCTGCCTCCATCCATGAGCACTTTAGTAAACTTGTACTCTCCAACCTGAGGTGCTACCACCAAAGCCAGTTATCCCGGATTATCAACCCGGGGCGGCTGATCTTTGCGGCTCCATACAACACTACAAAAAATACACTTCCATGATGATACATATTTGTCACAGTAGGTCATTTTTTTGTCATGCATGTACATCCATGACGATTTTATGACAAAATCAAGATAGTCATACATGTGCTGTCGTAGAAGTGTTCCATGACATTACCAAAATTATCATCACGGAAGTGTCCACTTCCATGACGATAAATCGTGCATCATGGAAGTGCTTTCGTCAAGGGTGACCGACACATGGCATCCACCATAATGGGTCGCCGTTAAGCTATCGGGTTCGGTTTTGGATCCGATAACCCGCTAATAGCCACGACCAATGGGGATTTTCCACGTGTAAATTTCTCATTCGTCGGAGGAACCATGTGTCGGCTCACCGTTGGGACAGATGTCATCCACTCATTGGACCGACGGCGCCTACGATACGTTGACACATGGCACGGCCAAACAGAGACCCTATAGGTTAAAGAGGCCGGCCCTGTCAAAGGCCCGTAGTATTTACTCAGGTACTAGTGGGCCAGCCCAATAACGGCCTATTTAAACATGGCCTATTTACAGCACGTAGACAGATCTGGCTCGTTAATTGTTTGCAGAATATTTGGGCCCAATTACGGCCCAGTGAAATTACGGCATGTTAGAGGCCCGATGTAGACATGGGCCCATTTCAGCCCGGTGTGTCTTTCGGCCTTGGAATGGCCTGTGCTGCCCATGGTCCATATATGGTTCGACGCGACATCTGGCCCTCTAACAGCCCGTGATAAAGGTCGCAACAATTCAGCCCAATGTGACTTTGGGCCTGCTAAAGGCATGTCGTATAATTCGTCCGTTGATGCCTCTACAAAGCTTTCGTCCTATTAAAAGCCCATGATATCAGTGGGCCAACTAAGGCCCGAGATATGTTTCGGCCTGGTAATGGCCTGTTATATAACTGGGCCAAAAAAGGCCCGGTCTACATTTTAGCCTACTGAAGGCCCATCGAGGACTAGTGAAAATTGACTCCCAACATGCATTTTGGCCTGCTAAAGGCCCATGGTTACTTCTAGGTCGTAACATGCCAGCACAATATTCATCATGTTGATGGCCCAAAGCTACATGGGCCCAACTAAGCATTGGATCCACTAAAGGCCCAACTAAACTGTGGGCCGAATGTAAGCTCGTGTAAGTTGTGGGCCTGGCGCAAAGTGTGAAGGCCCCAATGGCCTTTCAGGCCCAAGAAAGTTGCAGGCCGGCCCAATTGTGGCCCACTAAAAAGCATGCCAGTTAGAGGCGAATGTTTTGGCCCGGTCGACTACATCAGATTTTCTCCATTTATTTTCAGATAGTGAATGATGGCAGTAACTAGTAGGAATTAAGAACAAACCTACTCTATACAATAAAGAAATTACGACATAGTAACTTAGAATAAACCTACACTATACAATAAAGAATTTATGGTATATTAAATCCATTGGGCATCGAAGTTCACCAGCAGTGATCATAAAGCGCAACGAAGAAGTAGATTAAAAAATTGGGCGCCATTGCAGCGTAACAAAATAATACTGAACCAAGACCACTTCCAAGACAGTTCAAGAAAGGTTAGCCTTGCACACTACTAGAATCATGATCTTTGCCGTCAACCAGCTCTTTTCCATTGGCTGGCTGACGGCAAAGAATGTCTTTGCCATCAGCTTGAAGAAAATTGATGCCAAAGAATGAGCTGACGGCAAAGGTCATGTTTGTCGTCGACCAGCTCGTTGCCATCTGCCAGCAGACAACATAGAAGCTTTGTTGTCAACTAGCAGACGACAAAGAGTGAGGGTGGCCCACTAGAGAGGACCACCTAACTGACACTTTCTTTGTCGTTTGCTAGCGCACGGCAAAGGCCTTTGCATCTTTGTCGTCTGACAGCAGACGGCAAAGAGGGCTTTGCCATAGCTTATTCAGCCGGACATGTTGCCGTCTGCTGGCTGACGGCAAAGGCCTTTGCCATCTGTCAGGCATGCCTTTGCCGTCAGCCATGGCAGATGACAAAATGCATGATTCCTGTAGTGGCGCGGGAACTGCTAGGCAAGCTGCTGAGCAAGGCTGTGAGACCGGCCTAGCATGTCGGCCATAGCTTCCAGGTGTAGCTATTTAGCAATGCGGTTCTTATTGGTGTTCTCTACAGTCTTTCTTAGAGATAGGACTTCAAGTCGAAGTTCAGTTGCAAAATGCCTTTCTGCTAGAACTTGGGACTGAATAAGTCAAACTAATTCAGACGGTGAATTTTGTGAGCTTGTCTGACTACTAGTCTCAAGTACCTTGAACACTGCATCAAGACAAGACTTTTTGGGGTTGTCTCGCTTTCTTCAAGATGTTTTGCCTTCTTTGCTGCAATATAGGTTGGGTTTGTCTCACAGCCTTCAGCAGACTTTTACATGCCATCATGCATCTCACCCTGAAACAAGCAGAGATATGACAGGTTTTGCACGAGTATAAACGAGGATGATAACTATGCTGTTAATTCCATTCAATTTCAAATTAGAAAATAAAGAGTAAGTTCAAAATATCAATAGCATAATTTGGCATTGTTCATAATACGGGGAGCTTCACCACACTACTGGTTTACCATGTCAACATAACAAGCATAGATGAAGGGCAAATACAATCATTGTATCTATTTTGGTTAATGTGTATGCATCATTGATACGTCTCCAACGTATCTATGAATTTTGATTGCTCCATGCTACTTTATCTACTGTTTTGGACCATATTGGGCTTTATTTTCCACTTTTATATTACTTTTGGGACTAACCTATTAACCGGAGGCCCAACCCAGAATTGCTGTTTTTTTGCCTATTTCAGTGCTTCGAAGAAACGGAATATATCAAACGGAGTCCAAACGGAATGAAACCTTCGGGAACGTGATTTTCTCACCAAACGTGATCCAGGAGACTTGGACCCTGCTCCAAGGAACAAAAGAGGCAGTCACGAGGGTAGGGGGTGCCCCCCTGGGCGCCCCCCTGCCTCGTGGGCCCCCTGTTGCTCCACCGATGTACTCCTTCCTCCTATATATACCTACGTATCCCCAAACGATCAGAAGAGGATTTTCCACCGCCGCAACCTTCTGTATCCACGAGATCCCATCTCGGGGCCTGTTCCGGAGCTCCGCCGGAGGGGGCATCCACCACGAAGGGCTTCTACATCAACACCATAGCCCCTCCGATGAAGTGTGAGTAGTTTACTTCAGACCTTCGGGTCCATAGCTAGTAGCTAGATGGCTTCTTCTCTCTTTTTGGATCTCAATACAATGTTCTCCCCCTCTCTCGTGGAGATCTATTCAATATAATCTTCTTCTTTTTGCAGTGTGTTTGTTGAGACCGATGAATTGTGGGTTTATGATCCAGTATTATCTCTGAACAATATTTGAATCTTCTCTGAATTCTTTTATGTATGATTGAGTTATCTTTGCAAGTCTCTTCGAATTATCCTTTTTGGTTTGGCCAAGTAGATTGGTAGTTCTTGCAATGGGAGAAGTTCTTAGCTTTGGGTTCAATCTTTCGGTGTCCTTTCCCAGTGACAGAAGGGACAGCAAGGCACATATTGTATTGTTGCCATCGAGGATAACAAGATGTTTTTTTATCATATTGCATGAATTTATCCCTCCACATCATGTCATCTTGCTTAAGGCGTTACTCTGTTTTTAACTTAATACTCTAGATGCATGTTGAATAGCGGTCGATGAGTGGAGCAACAGTAGTAGATGCAGAATTGTTTCGATCTACTTGTCTCGGACGTGATGCCTATATACATGATCATACCTAGATGTACTCATAACTATGCTCAATTCTATCAATTGCTCAACAGTAATTTGTTCACCCACCGTAGAATACTTATGCTCTTGAGAGAAGCCACTAGTGAAACCTATGGCCCCCGGGTCTATTCTCATCATATCAATCTATATCACCTTATTTACTTGCATTGTTTTTTACTTTGCCTTTAGTTTTCACTTTGCATCTATCTATCAAAAATACCAAAAATATTATTTATCTTCTCTATCAGATCTCACTCTCGTAAGTGACAGTGAAGGGATTGACAACCCCTAATCGCGTTGGTTGCAAGTAGCTATCGTTTTGTGTAGGTACGAGGGACTTGTGCATGGTCTCCTACTAGATTGATACCTTGGTTCTCAAAAACTGAGGGAAATACTTACGCTACTTTGCTGCATCATCCTCTCCTCTTCGGGGAAATCCAACGCAGTGCTCAAGAGGTAGCAAGAAGAATTTATGGCGCCATTGCCGGGGAAGCTCATGCAAGCAAGTCAACTAAACCAAGTACCCATCACAATCCCTATCTCTCGCATTACATTATTTTCCATTTTCCTCTCGTTTTCCTCTCCCCCACTTCACCCTTGCCATTTTATTCGCCCTCTCTTTCCCAATCTCCTCCTCTCTTTCCTGTTTTCCTTCTTCCTTGTCCGTTTGTTTGCTCATGTGTTAGTTTGCTTGCTTGTCGTTATGTCTGAAATTGGGGAAATTATTGCCGACATGGGCGATAATAATATCATGGAAAATTCTGAAGCTCCCGCTGAAGAATCCCCTACCTATCATACAAAAAGATTTCGAATCGATAGTGGTAATATTATTGGAAAAGGAGTTATTCAAGATTTCTTTACTTGTGCCGGTGCTTTGCCCTCTATGGGCAGTTCTATTCTTCATAGAACCAGTAGTCTTGATGATGCCATTGCCATGCTTATCGTTGAACTTGAAAGGCAATTTATGCATATGCACCCTTCTATACAAAGGATTTTCCTAGAATTTTCTAATATCGAACACTCCTCTGTTAAGCGTGCCACTACTATCTTTTTGGCTCATGAATTCAGATTTATAATAAAAGAGGACAAAGAAATCTTTGCGCATTATAGGGTGGACGCCGGCCGTCCTCCCATAGAATCTATCCTCTTTGATCAAGAAGAAATTATGCGTTTTCAATCTCTTGACTATGTTGCTTTCAATGAAAACCTTAGAAAAAAAGTGCCAACCAATATTTTAATTGATAGAATCTTTGAACTTAATGATGATTTGGCTATTCTAAATAATGAGTTAGGATACTCTCTTGAGTGTAGACTCACAAGGTTCTGTCAAAAGAACGCTTATAATGATGAATTGGTTGTGCATTATGAAGGGCCGAAAGAGAAACCTATACCTCCTAAAATTGATCTTGGGGACTTTTGCCCTATTAAATTTAGCCCTTTTGATTACTTTTGCTTACCGCAAAGAAAACTTGCTGTCGAACATAGAGAATATGAAATTAGTTTCACCGATTTATCTTATTACTACGGCACTACCTAGATCTATCCTTGCTTTTATGCCTAGCTAGGGGCGTTAAACGATAGCGCTTGTTGGGAGGCAACCCAATTTTATTTTTGTGTTTTTTGTTTTTGCTTCTGTTTAGGAATAAATAATCCATATAGCCTCTGTTTGGATGTGGTTTTATGTTTTAATTAGTGTTTGTGCCAAGTAGAACCTATAGGATAACCTACGATGATAGTTGATTTGATTCTGCTGAAAAACAGAAACTTTGCACGCACGAATATAATTTTTTTTAAATCACAGGAACGTTCTTTGCGTTGTTGTCCAGGACTTCCTATTTTGGTAGAATGTTTAGAGTTCCATAAGTTTGTGTTAGTTACAGATTGCTACAGACTGTTCTGTTTTTGACAGATTCTGTTTTGCGCGTGTTGTTTGCTTATTTTGATGAATCTATGGCTAGTAAAATAGTTTATAATCCATAGAGAAGTTGGAATACAGTAGGTTTAACACCAATATAAATAAAGAATGAGTTCATTACAGTACCTTGCAGTAGTCTTTTGTTTTCTTTCTCTAACGGAGCTCACGAGATTTCTGTTGAGTTTTGTGTTGTGAAGTTTTCATGTTTTGGGTGAATTCTTTTGATGGATTATGGAACAAGGAGTGGCAAGAGCCTAAGCTTGGGGATGCCCATGGAACCCCCAAGATAATCCAAGGACACCAAAAAGTCAAAGCTTGGGGATGCCCCGGAAGGCATCCCCTCTTTCGTCCACTTCCATCGGTAATTTACTTGGAGCTATATTTTTATTCACCACATGATATGTGTTTTGCTTGGAGCGTCTTGTATTATTTGCATCTTTGCTTGTTAATTTAACACAATCATCCTTTCTATACACACCTTTTGAGAGAGCCATACATGAATTGGAAATTGTTAGAATACTCTATGTGCTTCACTTATATCTTTTGAGCTTGATAGTTTTGCTCATAGTGCTTCACTTATATCTTTTGAGCATGATAATTTTTGCTCTAGTGCTTCACTTAGATCTTTTAGAGAACGGTGGTGGATTTGTTTTAAAGAAACTATTGATCTCTCATGCTTCACTTAGATTATTTTGAGAGTCGTTAATAGCATGGTAATTGGCTTAATGTTAATATACTTGGTATTCAAGATATGTGAAACTTTCTTTTGAGTGAATTGAATACTAAGATAAGTTTGATGCTTGATAATTGTTTTGAGATATGGAGGTGATAATATTAAATTCATGCTAGTTGAGTAGTTGTGAATTTAAAGAATACTTGTGTTGAGGTTTGTGATTCCCATAGCATGCACGTATGGTAAACCGTTATGTGATGAACTCGGAGCATGATTTATTTATTGATTGTCTTCCTTATGAGTGGCGGTCGGGACGAGCGATGGTCTTTTCCTACCAATCTATCCCCCTAGGAGCATGCACATAATACTTTGCTTTGATAACTTCTAGATTTTTGCAATAAGTATATGAGTTCTTTATGACTAATGTTGAGTCCATGGATTATACACACTTTTCCCATTCTTCCACCTTTGCTAGCCTCTCTAATACCACGCACTTTTCGCCGGTATCATACACCCACCATATACCTTCCTCAAAACAGCCACCATACCTACCTATTATGGCATTTCCATAGCCATTCTGAGATATATTGCCATGCAACTTTCCACCGTTCCGTTTATTATGACACGCTCCATCATTGTCATATTGCTAGCATGATCATGTAGTTGACATCGTATTTGTGGCAAAGCCACTGTTCATAATTCTTTCATACATGTCACTCATGATTCATTGCATATCCCGATACACCGCCGGAGGCATTCATATAGAGTCATACTTTGTTCTAAGTATCTGTTGAGTTGTAAGAAAAATAAAAGTGTGATGATCATCATTATTAGAGCATTGTCCAAAGTGAGGAAAGGATGATGGAGACTATGATTCCCCCACAAGTCGGGATGAGACTCCGGACGAAAAATAAAATAAAAAAAGAGGCCAAAAAAAAGAGAAAGGCCCAAATAAAAAAATAAAATAAAATAAAAAATGAGAGAAAAAGAGAGAAGGGACAATGCTACTATCCTTTTACCACACTTGTGCTTCAAAGTAGCACCAAGATCTTCATGATAGAGAGTCTTTCATTTTGTCACTTTCATAAACTAGTGGGAATTTTTCATTATAGAACTTGGCTTGTATATTCCAATGATGGGCTTCCTCAAAATGCCCTAGGTATTCATGAGCAAGCGAGTTGGATGCACACCCACTTAGTTTCTTTTGGAGAGCTTTCATATACTTATAGCTCTAGTGAATCCGTTGCATGGCAATTCCTACTCACTCACATTGATATCTATTGATGGGCATCTCCATAGCCCGTTGATATGCCTAGTTGATGTGAGACTATCTTCCCTCTTTTTGTCTTCTCCACAACCACCATTCTATTCCACATATAGTGCTATATCCATGGCTCACGCTCATGTATTGTGTGAAGATTGAATAAGTTTTGAGAATGTCATAAGTATGAAACAATTGCTTGGCTTGTCATCGGGGTTGTGCATGATTTAAATATTTTGTGTGGGGAAGATGGAGCATAGCCAGACTATATGATTTTGTAGGGATAACTCTCTTTGGCCATGTTATTTTGAGAAGACATGATTGCTTTGATTAGTACGCTTGAAGTATTATTATTTTTATGTCAATATGAACTTTTGTCTTGAATCTTTCGGATCTGAATATTCATATCACAATTGAGGAGATTTACATTGAAATTATACCAAAGTATCACTCCGCATCAAAAATTCTTTTTTATCATTTACCTACTAGAGGACGAGCAGGAATTAAGCTTGGGGATGCCGGATACGTCTCCAACGTATCGATAATTTTTGATTGCTCCATGCTACTTTATCTACTGTTTTAGACCATATTGGGCTTTATTTTCCACTTTTATATTACTTTTGGGACTAACCTATTAACCGGAGGCCCAGCCCAGAATTGTTGTTTTTTTGCCTATTTCAGTGTTTCAAAGAAACGGAATATCAAACGGAGTCCAAACGGAATGAAACCTTCGGGAATGTGATTTTCTCACTGAACGTGATCCAGGAGACTTGGACCCTGCTCCAAGGAACAAAAGTGGCGGTCACGAGGATGGGGGCGCGCCCCCTGGGCACGCCCCCCTGCCTCGTGGGCCCCCTATTGCTCCACCGACGTACTCCTTCCTCCTATATATACCTACGTATCCCCAAACAATCAGAAGAGGAGCCAAAAACCTAATTCCACCGCCGCAACCTTCTGTATCCACGAGATCCCATCTTGGGGCCTGTTCCGGAGCTTCGCCGGAGGGGGCATCCACCACGGAGGGATTCTACATCAACACCATAGCCCCTCCGATGAAGTGTGAGTAGTTTACTTCAGACCTTCGGGTCCATAGCTAGTAGCTAGATGGCTTCTTCTCTCTTTTTGGATCTCAATACAATGTTCTCCCCCTCTCTCATGGAGATCTATTGGATGTAATCTTCTTCTTTTTGCGGTGTGTTTGTTGAGACCGATGAATTGTGGGTTTATGATCCAGTATTATCTATGAACAATATTTGAATCTTCTTTGAATTCTTTTATGCATGATTGAGTTATCTTTGCAAGTCTCTTCGAATTATCCTTTTTGGTTTGGCCAACTAGATTGGTAGTTCTTGCAATGGGAGAAGTGCTTAGCTTTGGGTTCAATCTTGCGGTGTCCTTTCCTAGTGACAGAAGGGGCAGCAAGGCACATATTGTATTGTTGCCATCGAGGATAACAAGATGGGGTTTTTATCATATTGCATGAATTTATCCCTCCACATCATGTCATCTTGCTTAAGGCGTTACTCTATTTTTAACTTAATACTCTAGATGCATGCTAGATAGCGGTTGATGAGTGGAGTAATAGTAGTAGATGCAGAATCGTTTCGAGCTACTTGTCTCGGACATGATGCCTATATACATGATCATACCTAGATGTACTCATAACTATGCTCAATTCTGTCAATTGCTCAACAGTAATTTGTTCACCCACCGTAGAATACTTATGCTCTTGAGAGAAGCCACTAGTGAAACCTATGGCCCCCGGGTCTATTCTCATCATATCAATCTATATCACTTTATTTACTTGCTTTGTTTTTACTTTGCCTTTACTTTTCACTTTGCATCTATCTATCAAACATACCAAAAATATTATTTATCTTCTCTATCAGATCTCACTCTCGTAAGCGACCATGAAGGGATTGACAACCCCTAATCGTGTTGGTTGTGAGTAGCTATCGTTTCGTGTAGGTACGAGGGACTTGTGCGTGGTCTCCTACTGGATTGATACCTTGGTTCTCAGAAACTGAGGGAAATACTTACGCTACTTTGCTGCATCATCCTCTCCTCTTCGGGGAAATCCAACATAGTGCTCAAGAGGTAGCAATGATGTTCACATCATCAGCCACTTCAGTAAGATAAAACAGTAGATGACAAGGTGCAAACGTGGGCTGCTTCACCACACAATGGATTATAGATCCACAAAAACAAGCATACATATAGGGAGTATTGAGTAATGTGCATGGTATGAATAAGGAATTTGGTTTTACAAGTAAAACCTGGAACTTACGGTTGTTGCGAACATGCATTTTGATAGAAACAGCAAACTAAACAGCGGTTAACGTTAGGGAGTATGAGCAAATTAAACAGCTGTTGAGGATAAAGGATTTAGAAGGACTGACTTACATTAACAGTTAACAACGGCTTTATAATGCCCTTCCCCACGTCAAGGGAAGGATAACTCAAGAATATCAGCATAGAATCTTCTTCATAAGCTTTAACTGTACTCTACATTTTGTAGAGAGTAATTATAGATATGATAATACTGGAAGGGATAGAGGATAATGAAGATAAGATGAAGATTGATGCTACATAATCAACTACCAATCCCTGGAAGTACAAGCGTTACAGGACAAAATGTACTGACAAGAGCAATGGGCTACACTTTTGCACTGGCATTGTCTGTGTATTCAACTTTTTGGTAAGGTTAAATATAGATCTGATATTTTTTAGTAAATGGTGGGCGAGGGAGATAAGATGCAGAATGCTACACAATGAACCAACCCCTCTTCCCATAGTATAAGTGTTTTGAACAAGGGTGCACTATACAAAACGTTCTTATATTATGGGACGGAGGGAGTAGTTGTTAATGTAAGTACAGTGATAGACGACGTCCAGTCCTTACAAGAGGACTACAGAGCTAAACCTCTTCGAAAGCATTGGGTTGATTCTAAATTTATGTAAGAGTCCATACAGATCTTATAATGTCCACCAGATGGACGATAATGAGGCTAACATGTGCGGTGATGCTGCATAATCAACCAGCTATGAAACTAAGTATGGTCATACAGGGCAAGAGGTACTCACAAGAGCAATGTAGTGTGCAATATAGTTGCGAGATTCTGTGGTCCCTTGAGAATGAATGTTCTTCTGCAAACAGTTTTCATACAAGTGAGACGCTAAGGCACATGCAGAAATGTAGTTCAAATTGTGATGTGATATCATAGACAGTACCTTACGCTGCAGACGAGACCATGTGTAACAAGATTATTCCAGTCACTGTCTAATAAATGTAGCACCGGAGACTTTACAGAAATTCTGTTTAGAGGCTTTCCATCGAAGGGCGCTTGCCTCAGGTAGGAATGATACTTCATCAACGAGTGCTTGAAAAGCACAACCAACCCTTGCTCATCTGGACAATCCAGTTTGGTCCTTGCCTATTTAAAAGAATGAAATCTTGTGTCTTCTGGCAGCAGAAACATATGCAATAATTACCATGAATAACATTAGTACATTACTTACGCATAAGTTGCGGTGGAAGATTGGAAATTGTTCTTTGTCTGTGGTATAAACTTTCCATGAAGGAAAGATGCGCACAAAGTTCCTGACAACAATATAAGCTTCGTCTTGCAAACTGGGAAGAAGTGGAACAGGAGTCCTATTTGATGCAATCGGGCTCTCTCTCGTTCGAAAAGGCATTTGGCAACTGGATTTGGTGTACTCTTTGCTGGAATGGGGAGTTTGCATCGTAGAGGTGGTATGTTAACTGGCATCATCATACTGTTTACGGCAGTTGGGGTCTGCTGAGTTGGGGCATCAGGGATGGCCAGTGTAGTAGGGCTAGAGTCTTCTAGAGTTGTGGCCGTGTTTTCTGGGTCTAGTGATATTGCAACTATACCTAATGGGATATTTGATTTATCAGGTGTCACTAGCTTTTCCAAATACTTTGTTCATGCTCCTCCGCGATCAGCAATCGCCCTCTTCCTTTTGAACATTTGATAAACAAGAATAGCATTTGAATGGATAAATATGGTATGATAATAGATGGAATATGTACTGAAAATGGATAGGCAGGGCGTATTCACATACACAAAGTGTAAACTAAGCTAATGACAGTGCAACAAAATAGAAGCAATGCAAAGCATCAGTTGCAAGATATGTGCGACCAATATAACCTTGGAAAGTTAGAGCAAGCACCTTGATGGGTGAATAAGATAGGGCACCTGCCTCTGACTCCTCCACTAGGGAGCTACATTGACTTAGGTCTCCCTCTAGCTCAGAATCACTGTTAGGATCATATTCTGAGCATGAATCTGTAGATGGAGAGCATTTGCATTGCATTGCATCCAGATTTGATTTCAGTCCCTTAATGCCAAGTTTGACAGCCATGGCATTGTTCTGCTTTATTCTTTTCATGCACGCAAGCTCATAATCATTATGATGTTGTTCAGTATCTGAGATTCATGAAAACATAAAAAGTAGTCAGGTTATCTATGGAATGCATTGCGGATTCAACTCGAAGAGTGTCTCCATATAAACCCCTTCATATGCAAAGTTCACCCCCCAACCGTCCTGACCAGACCACACACAGAAATACAAACCTCCTATGTCTCTATAACAGACAGACACACATTTCAAAACTGAAGTAGGAACATTAGAATCATATCAAATTCAAATTTGAACAAATAAACTAAGGAATTATGATTGGCATAATGTTTAGCTTCAAGGGTGGAGTGCTGGTAGTGCGACACAAAGCAAGTAGGCAGATTGTATTCCATGTTAAAGATCGTAGTGTATGTAAAAGGTGGAAATGACACTTTCTTTCTATACAATGCAGTGTTTGTTGCCCACACATGATGGAAGAAATCACATAGAGAAATACTATTCACTCATGTCTGCGGTTCTAGTATTTGTAACAGGGTGATCCACCCTAAAAAATATTGACAACAAATATGACAAGGCAAGCATAGATGTAGTGAATCAACACTGGTACGCGTCGGTGTTATACAAACGGTTTTTAACCCCTTTTCGCAACGGCGCTCGGAACCGTAACCTAGTAAGTGTGGATGATAGGGGGTCCATCGCACACGACCCAGAAACCGTCGGGGATAGGGAGCCTTGATGCAGTCGGCGTTTTGTGGTATTTACCTAAATCCAGACAGATTCTAGGCCCAGGTAGATTCCAACACGGGAGTTTTCTAGGCACGTACCAAACTGGCTCTACGTTTACGATGCCTGACACACCATAAACAGTTCATGATTATAAACCGTGTACGATAGGTAGACATTCACACACATTTAGTTTTCCCGCACCGTATGTGATAGTGTCTGACATCACACACGCTTTGCAAACAGCAACTTTGTGCATTGTTACACACGTTTCCACTTTGTGAACCATGTCGGATTATGATGTATGTCGCACATGCTGTGCTTTATTAACCGTGTGCGCCGTAATGACCTGCACACCGTAATTTGTCCCTAATTTAATTGCTTCTATTTAAAACTGTACCTAATTTAAACTTGAAAGTAGGCTATAGCTTTATTCATATCCATCAGCTTCAAACAACCAATGCATTATTCAATTCACAGGTACATATGTTTAAGAATTACATAAGCACCAAATAAAGAATGATGAACCAGGGTTCTATACTTGTACTATTACAGATGGTAAAGAAAGAGGTGACAGACATTCTGGTTGCTGAACAAGGTGAAGCCGAATGGCCCTATTGTGCTCTCCTGGATGCAAAAGGCACGCACGACTCTAGTCCAACCCCTTGTGATGGCCGGCTGCCAATCATGTAGTTTGAGAGGTAATCATGAGTAAACTACATCAGGATCCACTACAAAGGAAAAAAGATTCAGACATTGTCATCTAACACAACTCATTACGGGCAGTAAAAATAAGGCTACAGGGTTCTTACTTACCATCCTCCTGTTTACTGTTGCCTTGCATAAAGTGTAAACATATAGTTCGATTGACATCTTTTGACCTATTTTAATAACAATCTTTATCAGTTTCCTCACTTGATGCTGGTTCATGAATATCTCATTGCCGCATACGCAGAAAGGGTCGAAGTGTGGATCTTTGGCAATGATGTGTGTACCTAAAAGCACCAAGTTAATATTAGAAGCTAAACAACAATTGCAAAATGATGTGGTACAACACACCCTCCATCCTATTATATAACACTTTATACATGGATATCTAGACATCATCAGAACATTAAGGTAACATGAACATTAAGGTAACACTCTTCCTTGTTGCTATGTAGCCTGCGATTGCATATTTAGTCATTCAGTACAATGCATGTTGCTATGTAGCCTCAGATATATTAAATATGGCCCTAGTTAACCTACTGATAAATGGGTTACACATATATTCAGTGAAATGTCCGATTTGACGATTAATCCCTTATCAGCCCCCAGGCTATATGGTACCAGCTACCGAGATCCTGAACAGTGAGTACATATAGGCAATGCGATAAAGCTAACCTCGATGGAAAAAACAGCATTGTTCTCAATATTGTCCTGTATGAGTACATATAAAGGCATGTTAAGCACAACAGGCTAAACATCAACCAAATATATCCATGGTAGACAACATAATCTACAAATGCTAGCTTCAGTGTGCAGGCTTAAGCACGCTAGTTAAGCAAAACAAGAAATGGAAAGGTGTGTTAACTGCATCAGGCATAACATTTACAAACAAGCAAATAGTCATTCAAACTGGTATTGTGCAGGTCTAAAGTACACTATTTATTGTTAAAAAACGAAAAGGCATGTTAACTACAATATCCTTAACAACAACCAAATATCATAATTCATAGTAGTATTGTTGAAACTGCTATTGATGAAATTGAATTGCAAACAACAAATAGTTGCACATATAGAGCATCACATTGTGAAGAACTGAAATAAACAAGGCAGAAGGCCATCTCTAGCCGATCCTTTAAAAGTTAAAGGACTAAAACAATTAGTGGATATATATATATATACTCCAGCAATTTTTGGCCGTTTCTAGTCAATCACCTAAACTTAATGTTGTAAACTTCAATTTGATCAAGTTCAAAGCAAGTTCAACCGAAAGTAGCATGCATTCAAACATAAACATAGATAGTTTTGCATAACCGAACATAAAACATAAATTTAAACTAAGCCAAACTACTTTCGGTCGAAGTAGAGGTCGAGCCACTACTTCCTCGTCAGGTATGGTGTGCCACGAACCGGGTCGGGCCGGTGATGTCATCGGGGTCGTTGGGTAAGGCACTCCTTCACTCATCGATGTTGATCTCCTCGTTCTTGCCGCCCACCTGGATGACCTCCGTGTTGGAAATATGCCCTAGAGGCAATAATAAATTAGTTATTATTATATTTCCTTGTTCATGATAATCGTTTATTATCCATGCTATAAATGTATTGACAGGAAACTCAGATACATGTGTGGGTACATAGACAACACCATGTCCCTAGTAAGCCCCTTGTTGACTAGCTCGTTGATCAATAGATGGTTATGGTTTCCTGACCATGGACATTGGATGTCATTGATAACGGGATCACATCATTAGGAGAATGATGTGATGGACAAGACCCAATCCTAAGCCTAGCACAGAGATCGTGTAGTTCGTATGCTAAAGCTTTTCTAATGTCAAGTATCTTTTCCTTAGACCATGAGATTGTGCAACTCCCGGATACAGTAGGAATGCTTTGGGTGTACCAAACGTCACAACGTAACTGGGTGGCTATAAAGGTGCACTACAGGTATCTCCGAAAGTGTCTGTTGGGTTGGCACGAATCGAGACAGGGATTTGTCACTCCGTATGACGGAGAGGTATCTCTGGGCCCACTCGGTAGGACATCATCATAATGTGCACAATGTGATCAAAGAGTTGATCGCGGGATGATGTGTTACGGGACGAGTAAAGAGACTTACTGGTAACGAGATTGAACAAGGTATCGGTATACCGACGATCGAATCTCGGGCAAGTACAATACCGTTAGACAAAGGGAATTGTATACGGGATCGATTGAGTCCTTGACATCGTGGTTCATCCGATGAGATCATCATGGAACATGTGGGAGCCAACATGGGTATCCAGATCCCGCTGTTAGTTATTGACCGTAGAACGTCTCGGTCATGTCTGCATGGTTCCCGAACCCGTAGGGTCTACACACTTAAGGTTCGATGACGCTAGGGTTATAAAGGAAGTTTGTATGTGGTTGCCGAATGTTGTTCGGAGTCCCGGATGAGATCCCGGATGTCACGAGGAGTTCCGGAATGGTCCGAAGGTAAATATTTATATATGGGAAGTCCTACTTTGGCCACAGGAAAATGTTCGAAAATTTTCGGTATTGTACCGGGAAGGTTCTAGAAGGTTCCGGAGTGGGGCCCACCTGCATGGGGGGACCCACATGAACGTGGGTAGTGGGGGCAAGGCCCCACACCCCTGGTCAAGGCGCACCAAGATTCCCCGTTAGAGAGAATAAGATCATATCCCGAAGGGATAAGATCAAGATCCCTAAAAAGGGGGGATAACAATCGGTGGGGAAGGAAATGATGGGATTTCTTTCCTCCCACCTTTGCCAACGCCCCAATGGACTTGGAGGGCAAGGAACCAGCCCCCTCCACCCCTATATATAGTGGGAGCGCATGGGAGCTTTACCAAAGTTCTGGCGCAGCCCTCCCCCTCTCCCAGGTCCTCCTCCTCTCCCGCGGTGCTTGGTGAAGCCCTACAGGATTGTCATGCTCCTCCACCACCACCACGCCGTCGTGCTGCTGCTGGATGGAGTCTTCCTCAACCTCTCCCTCTCTCCTTGCTGGATCAAGGCATGGGAGACGTCACCGGGCTGTACGTGTGTTGAACGCGGAGGTGACGTCCGTTCGGCACTAGGATCTCCGGTGATTTGGATCACGACGAGTACGACTCCTTCATCCTCGTTCTCTTGAACGCTTCCGCTTAGCGATCTACAAGGGTATGTAGATGCACTCCCCTCTCTCTCGTTGCTAGTTTCTCCATAGATAGATCTTGGTGACTCGTAGGAAAATTTTGAATTTCTGCTACGTTCCCCAACAGTGGTATCAGAGCTAGGTCTATGCGTAGTTTCTATGCACGAGTAGAACACAAGTTGTTGTGGGCGTTGATTTTGTTCAATATGCTTACCGTTACTAGTCCAATCTTGTTTCGACGGTATTGTGGGATGAAGCGGCCCGGACCGACCTTACACGTACACTTACGTGAGACAGGTTCCACTGACTGACATGCACTTGGTGCATAAGGTGGCTAGCGGGTGCCAGTCTCTCCCACTTTAGTCGGAACGGATTCGATGAAAAGGGTCCTTATGAAGGGTAAATAGCAATTGGCATATCACGTTGTGGTTTTGCGTAGGTAAGAAACGTTCTTGCTAGAAACCCATAGCAGCCACGTAAAACATGCAAACAACAATTAGAGGACGTCTAACTTGTTTTTGCAGGGTATGCTATGTGATGTGATATGGCCATGAAGAATGTGATGAATGATATGTGATGTATGAGATTGATCATGTTCTTGTAATAGGAATGACGACTTGCATGTCGATGAGTATGACAACCGGCAGGAGCCATAGGAGTTGTCTTTATTTATTGTATGACCTGCGTGTCATTGAACAACGCCATGTAATTACTTTACTTTATTGCTAACCGGTAGCCATAGTAGTAGAAGTAATAAGTTGGCGAGACAACTTCATGGAGACACGATGATGGAGATCATGATGATGGAGATCATGGTGTCATGCCGGTGACAACGATGATCATGGAGCCCCGAAGATGGAGATCAAAAGGAGCAAAATGATATTGGCCATATCATGTCACTATTTGAATGCATGTGATGTTTATCATGTTTTTGCATCTTATTTGCTTAGGACGATGGTAGTAAATAAGATGATCCCTCATTAAAATTTTAAGAAAGTGTTACCCCTAACTGTGCACCGTTGCGAAAGTTCGTCGTTTCGAAGCACCACGTCATGATTGGGTGTGATAGATTCTTACATTCACATACAACGGGTGTAAGCCAGATTTACACACGTGAAACACTTAGGTTAACTTGACGAGCCTAGCATGTACAGACATGGCCTCGGAACACAAGAGACCGAAAGGTCGAGCATGAGTCGTATAGTAGATACGATCAACATGAAGATGTTCCCCGATGATGGCTAGTCCGTCTCACGTGATGATCGGACATGGCCTAGTTGACTCGGATCATGTAATCACTTAGATGACTAGAGGGATGTCTATCTGAGTGGGAGTTCATAAGATGAACTTAATTATCCTGAACATAGTCAAAAGAACTTTGCAAATTATGTCGCTCGCGCTTTACTTCCACTATTTAGATATGTCCCTAGAGAAAATATAGTTGAAAGTCGATAGTAGCGATTATGCGATCAGTAGAAAGCTTATGTCCTTAATGCACTGCTCAGTGTGCAGAACCCCAAACGTCGTCTATGGATGTTGCGAACATCGGACATACACGTTTTGATAACTACGTGATAGTTCAGTTAAATGGTTTAGAGTAGAGGCACCAAAGACGTTTTCGAAACGTCGCGGAACATATGAGATGTTTCGAGGGCTGAAATTGGGATTTCAGGCTCGTGCCCGCGTCAAGAGGTATGAGACCTACGACGATTTTCTTAGCCTGCAAACTAAGGGAGAAAGCTCAATCGATGAGCTTGTGCTCAGATTGTCTGAGTGCAACAATCACTTGAATCGAGTGGGAGTTGATCTTCCAAATGAGATAGTGATTTTTCTCCAAAGTCATTGCCACCAAGCTGCTAGAGCTTCATGATGAACTATAACATATCAGGGATACATATGATGATCCTTGAGGTATTCGCGATGTTTGACACCGCGAAAGTAGAAATCAAGAAGGAGCATCAATTGTTGATGGTTGGTAAAACCACTAGTTTCAAGAAGGGCAAGGGAAAGAAGGGATACTTCATGAAACGGCAAATCAGTTGCTGCTCTAGTGAAGAAACCCAAGGTTGAACCCAAACCCGAGACTAAGTGCTTCTGTAATAAGGGGAACAGCCACTAGAGCAGCATTACCCTAGATACTTGGTAGATGAGAAGGCTAGCAAGGTCGATAGAAGTATATTGGATATACATTATGTTAAGGTGTACTTTACTAGTACTCCTAGTAGCACCAGGGTATTAAGATACCGGTTCGGTTGCTAAGTGTTAGTAACTCAAAATAAAAGAGCTACGGAATAAACGGAGACTAGCTAAAGGAGAGTTGACGATATGTGTTGGAAGTGTTTCCAATTTTGATGTGATCAAACATCGCAAGCTCCCTCTACCATCAAGATTAGTATTAAACCTGAATAATTGTCATTTGGTATTTGCGTTGAGCACAGACATGATTGGATTATGTGTATCGCAATACGTTATTCATTTAAGGAGAATAATGGTTACTCTGTTTATTTGAATAATACCTTCAATGATATTGCACCTAATAGGAATGGTTTATTGAATCTCGATTGTAGTGATACACATTTTCATGCCAAAAGATATAAGATAGTAATGATAGTACCACTTACTTGTGGCACTGCCATGTAAGTCATATTGGTGTAAAACGCATGAAGAAGCTCCATGTTGATGGATCTTTGGACTCACTCATTTTTGAAAAGTTTGAGACATGCGAACCATGTCTATTGGTGTATACGCATGAAGAAACTCCATGCAAATGGATCGTTTGGACTCACTTGATTTTGAATGACTTGAGATATGCAAATCATACCACATGGGCAAGATGACTGAAAAGCCTCATTTTCAGTAAGATGGAACAAGATAGCAACTTGTTGGAAGTAATACATTTTGATGTGTGCAGTCTAATAAGTGCTAAGGCACGCAGTGGATATCGTTATGTTCTTACTTCATAGATGATTTGAGTAGATACTAAGTATATTTACTTGATGAAACACAAGTCTGAATTATTGAATGGTTCAAGTAATTTCAGAGTGAAGTTGAAGATCATCGTGACAAGAGGATAAAATGTCTATGATATGATCATAGAGATGAGTATCTGAGTTACGAGCTTTGGCACGCAATTAAGACATTGTGGAAATTGTTTCACAATTAATACCGCCTGGAACACCATAGTGTGATGGTGTGTCCGAACTTCATAGTTGCACCCTATTGGATATGGTGCGTACCATGATGTCTCTTATCGAATTACCACTATCATTCATGGGTTAGGCATTAGAGACAACCGCATTCACTTTAAAATAGGGCACCACGTAATTCCGTTGAGACGACACCGTTTGAACTATGGTTTGGAGAAACCTAAGTTGTCGTTTCTTAAAAGTTTGGGGCTGCGACGCTTATGTGAAAAAGTTTCAGGTTGATAAGCTCGAACCCAAAGCGGATAAAATGCATCTTCATAGGACACCCAAAACAGTTGGGTATACCTCCTAATTCAGATCCGAAAGCAATAGGGATTGTTTCTTGAATCGGGTCCTTTCTCGAGGAAAGGTTTGGCTCGAAAATTGAGTGGGAGGATGGTGGAGAGTTGATGAGGTTATTGAACCGTCACTTCAACAAGTATGTAGCAGGGCACAGGAAGTTGTTCCTGTGGCACCTACACCAATTGAAGTAGAAGCTTATGATAGTGATCATGAAGTTTTTGGATCAAGTCACTACCGTACCTCGTAGGGTGACAAGGATGCGTACTACTTTAGAGTGGTACAGTAATCCTGTCTTGAAGGTCATGTTGCTAGACAATAATGAACCTACAAGCTATGGAGAGGCGATGGTGGGCCCAAATTCTGAAAAATGGTTAGAAGCCATGAAATCCGAGATACGATCCATGTATCAGAACAAAGCATGGACTTTGGTGGAGTTGCCCGATGATCGGCGAGCCATTGAGATAAATGGATCTTTAAGAAGAAGACGGACGTGGACGGTAATGTCACCATCTATGAAGCTCGACTTGTGGCGAAGAGTTTTTCACAAGTTCAAGGAGTTGACTACGATGAGATTTTCTCATCCATAGCGATGCTTAAGTCCGTCGGAATCATGTTAGCATTAGCTGCATTTATGAAATCTGGCAGATGGATGCCAAGACGAGTTTCCTTACCAGTTTTCATAAGGAAAGGTTGTATGTGATACAATCAGAAAAGTTTTGTCGATCCTAAGGATGCTAAAAGGTATGCTGGCTCCAGCGATCCTTCTAAGGACTGGAGTAAGCATCTCGGAGTTGGAATGTGCACTTTGATGAGATGATCAAAGATTTTGGGTTTATACAAATTTCATGAGAATTTTGTATTTCCAAAGAAGTGAGTGGGAGCACTATAGAATTTCTAATGAGTATATGTTGTTGACGTATTGTTGATCAGAAATGATGTAGAATTTCTGGAAAGAATATAGGGTTATTTGAAAGGTGTTTTTCAATAGAAAACCTGCATTAAGCTACTTGAACATTGAGCATCAAGATCTATGAGGATAGATCAAAAAATGCTAAATGGTACTTTCAAATGAGCACATACCTTGACGTGATCTTGAAGGTCTTCAAGATGGATCAGTCAAAGAAGGAGTTCTTGCCTGAGATGTGAGGTACGAAATTAAGACTTAAAGCTCGACCACGGCAGAATAGAGAGAAAGGACGAAGGTCATCCCCTATGCTTTAGACGTAGACTCTACAGTATGCTATGCTGTGTACCGCACCTGATGTGTGCCTTGCTACATATCTGGCAAGAGGGTACAAAGGTGATCAAGGAGTGGATCACCAGATAGCGGTCAAAATTATCCTTAGAGGAATAAGGATATGTTTCTCGATTATGGAGGTGATAAAGAGTTCGACGTAAAGGGTTACGTCGATGCAAGCTTTAACACCTATTTGAATGACTTTGAGTAGCAAACCGGATACGTATAGTGGAGCAACCATTTGGAATAGCTCCAAGTGGAGCGTGGAAGCAGCATTTACAACCTAGAGATTTGCGAAGTACATACGAATCTGAATATTGCAGACCCATTGACTAAAACCTCTCTCACAAGCAAAACATGATCAAACCCCAGAACTCATTGAGTCTTAATCACATGGTGATGTGAACTAGTTTAGTGACACTAGTAAACTCTTTGGATGTTGGTCACATGGCGATGTGACCTGTGAGTGTTAATCACATGGCGATGTGAACTAGATTATTGACTCTAGTGCAAGTGGGAGACTATTGGAAATATGCCCTAGAGGCAATAATAAATTAGTTATTATTATATTTCCTTGTTCATGATAATCGTTTATTATTCATGTTATAATTGTATTGACAGGAAACTCAGATACATGTGTGGGTACATAGACAACACCATGTCCCTAGTAAGCCTCTAGTTGACTAGCTCGTTGATCTACGGTTTCCTGACCATGGACATTGGATGTCGTTGATAACGGGATCACATCATTAGGAGAATGATGTGATGGACAAGATCCAATCCTAAGCCTAGCACAGAGATCGTGTAGTTCGTATGCTTTTTCTAATGTCAAGTATCTTTTCCTTAGACCATGAGATTGTGCAACTCCCGGATACCGTAGGAATGCTTTGGGTGTACCAAACGTCACAACGTAACTGGGTGGCTATAAAGGTGCACTACAGGTATCTTCGAAAGTGTCTGTTGGGTTGGCACGAATCGAGACTGGGATTTGTCACTCCGTCTGATGGAGAGGTATCTCTGGGCCCACTCGGTAGGACCTCATCATAATGTGCACAATGTGATCAAAGAGTTGATCGCGGGATGATGTGTTATAGAACAAGTAAAGAGACTTGCCGGTAACGAGATTGAACAAGGTATCGATATACCGACGATCGAATCTCGGGCAAGTACAATATTGTTAGACAAAGGGAATTGTATACGGGATCGATTGAGTCCTTGACATCGTGGTTCATCCGATGAGATCATCGTGGAACATGTGGGAGCCAACATGGGTATCCAGATCCCGCTGTTGGTTATTGACCATAGAACGTCTCGGTCATGTCTGCATGGTTCCCGAACCCGTAGGGTCTACACACTTAAGGTTCGATGACGCTAGGGTTATAAAGGAAGTTTGTATGTGGTTGCCGAATGTTGTTAGGAGTCCCGGATGAGATCCCGGATGTCACAAGGAGTTCCAGAATGGTCCGGAGGTAAAGATTTATATATGGGAAGTCCTATTTTGGCCACCGGAAAATGTTCGGAAATTTTCGGTATTGTACCGGGAAGGTTCTAGAAGGTTCCGGAGTGGGGCCCACCTGCATGGGGGGACCCACATGAACGTGGGTAGTGGGGGAAAGGCCCCACACCCCTGGTCAAGGCACACCAAGATTCCCCCTTAGAAGGAATAAGATCATATCCCGAAGGGATAAGATCAAGATCCCTAAAAAGGGGGATAACAATCGGTGGGGAAGGAAATGATGGGATTTCTTTCCTCCCACCTTTGCCAACGCCCCAATGGACTTGGAGGGCAAGGAACCAGCCCCCTCCACCCCTATATATAGTGGGGGGCGCATGGCAGCTTTACCAAAGTTCTGGCGCAGCCCTCCCCCTCTCCCAAGTCCTCCTCCTCTCCCGCGGTGCTTGGCGAAGCCCTGCAGGATTGCCATGCTCCTCCACCACCACCACGCCGTCGTGCTGCTGCTGGATGGAGTCTTCCTCAACCTCTCCCTCTCTCCTTGCTGGATCAAGGCATGGGAGACGTCACCGGGTTGTACGTGTGTTGAACGCGGGGTGCCGTCCGTTCGGCACTAGGATCTCCGGTGATTTGGATCACGACGAGTACGACTCCTTCAACCCCGTTCTCTTGAACGCTTCCGCTTAGCGATCTACAAGGGTATGTAGATGCACTCCCCTCTCTCTCGTTGCTAGTTTCTCCATAGATAGATCTTGGTGACTCGTAGGAAAATTTTGAATTTCTGCTACGTTCCCCAACACTCTACGCCGCTGTCATCGCTGCCTTCGACCTCGTCATCGGAGGAGAGCGCGATAACCTTGCTGCCCTCCGCACCGGCAAAGATCGCCAGCTCCGTCTCCATGACCTCTGCGTGCTGTCGGCGTAGCTCTTGCATGTAGGCCTCATCAGCAGCCTCGGCCTCGAGGTGCTCCCATGCCTCGCGGTCCTCCCACACCATAGCCGAGCTCACCACCCTTGGCTCCGGTGGAACGAGGTGGATCGGACGTGTGCCGAAGGGGAAACTGAGCCTAGCCGCCGTGCCGTGGTAGAGGACCTGCCAGCTGTCGTACTCCATGGCCGCGAGCTCGGTCGTGTGGAAGCTACCGAGCCACCGGTGGGTGTGGGTCTCCTGATCTGTAATCTCGGCGACCCATGTCCCCCACCACCGCTGCCAGACCCCGAGGTAGGACCTCGTCGGCTGCCGGGTCCGAGGAAGGACGGGGAAGTCCTCGAACCGGCATAGGGGCGTGGTGGCTGGCGGATCGGGGGACCGGCGACGGTGGATTGATAAATAGCCCACAGAGGACGACAGGGACACCTCGGCGGCCACCTCGCCGGCGTCGGGCGAAGAGGCCGTGATAAAACTCTCTTGGGCCATTGGCTCCTCGAGCTCCCCGGCACACAAGCAGAGGTTGAGGATGGAGGTGGCGGCGATGGCGGCGACCTACCAATGGTTACAGGGGTGGTGTGTGTCGATAAGCGCATGTTTTGAGGAGTGTGGTGTGTGTGGAGGGGGGGGTTAAGATGGTGTTTGAGGAAATACCGCGGCAACTGAAAATTTTACTAGGCGGGAGTAAGAAGGTGGGGTTACTGAAAATTTGGATCAAGGGCGAGCAGATATTTTTGAGGTTGCGAGTGACGCAGAGGCGGGAGTATTTGGGGAGCGAGCTAGTGTGCTTGACACGCCGGTCGTGGACTGTAGCCGACGCACCTTCTCGCGTAAGCCATAGGCGTACTATACACTGATGGCGCTCCAGGATATTTTGTACTGCATCTCACACGGTTGGTGATAATAAACTATGTGGGATCTACTTGATTTTTCATTTTGATTTGAATTACATAATGGGGTCCCAGGGGCAATGGACAATGTTTGAATTGCTAGACCTTTTATCTGCAGTGAACATGCAACTATATGTGTGTCATAAAAAACTGGAATTATTCAGGGTTCATTTGGAAATTTTATACATTAAATTGGTTTTCTAGCAATTTCAGATGCACAATTTGAAATCAAAGCACATGCTCCAGTCCCTAAAATGGGTTGCAAAATCAAATGTTTGTCCTTGGTTGCAAGCTTAGGTCACATGCAAGAAATGAGAATGAATGTCAAACACCTCGACATTGTCGCTCAGCCGCTAACATCGAGATACATGGTTTTTAAAATTTTAGTAAATCGAAAACTTGGCTGAAATTCATGAAACTTGACATGATATGATGGAACGACATCGACATGCCATCGTAAAAATATTTTCCCATTTGGGCCAGGTTTGGGTATAAGCTTCTCACAAACTGGAGCATCACTCACAACAAGCCAGATGGTTTCGGTAGGGTACGTGCCACCTTGGGGGACAAACGATATATGTTGCCTCTTCTTACTTTCTAAATTTTTCTCGTGTCAACATAGAACGACACGAGTGTTGTGTCATTTTTTGGGAGTTTTCGGGGTTCGCTTGGACATTTTTATACATTAACTGAGTTTTCTATGCATTCATGTGCATAATTCAAATTTGAACTACATGCACATGCTCTAGTGCATATAAAGTGGTTCAGAATTGGATGTGTATCCTTGGTTACATGCTTAAGTCCCATGCAAGAAATGAGAATGAATGTCAAACACCATGCCATCGTCGCTCGGCCGCTAACATTGAGATACTTGGTTTTTAAATTGTAGTAAATCGAAAACGTGTCTGAAATTTATGAACCTTGACACGCTAGCATGGAATGGCATCAACATGCAGTGGTAAAAATATTGTCCCATTTGAGGCAGGCTGGGGTATATAAGCATCTCACAAACCAGAGCTTCTCACAACAAGCCTCATGGTTACGGTAGGGAACGTTTCGCCTTTCTGGACGAAACGATATCCATTGCCTCTTCTTGATTTCAATTCTTTTTCTAGTGACAACATAGAAGAACATGAGTGTTGTGTTAAATTTTGGAATTTATCGGGGTTCGTTTGGACATTTGTATGCATTAATTAACCTTTCAATGCATTTATGTGCATAATCCAAATTTGAACTACATGCACATGCTCTAATGCATATAAATTGGTTGAAAATTCAAATCTGTTTCCTTGGTTGCATGCTTACGGCCCATGCAAGAAATAGGAATGAATGCCAAACACCTTGCCACCGTCGCTCGGCCGCTAACATTGAGATACCTAGTTTTAAATTCTAGTAAATCCAAAAATCGTCTAAAATTCATGAAACCTGGCATGCTATCATGGAGGCACCTAACATGTCGTGGTAAATTTTTTGTCCCATTTGGGGCAGGTTTGGGTATAAGCTTCTCACAAACCACAACTTCTGATAACAAGCCTCATTGTTATGGTAGGGAACGTTTCACCTTTCTATACGAAACAATATACGTTGCCTCTTCTTGATTTCAATTCTTTTTCTAGTGACAACATCGAACAACATGAGTGGTGTGTTAAATTTGGAATTTATCGGGGTTCATTAGCACATTTCTTATGCATTAATTGACCTTTCAATCCATTTATGTGCATACTTCAAATTTGAACTACATGCACATACTCTAATGCATATAAATTGGTTGAAAATTCAAATCTGTGTCCATGGTTGCATGCTAACATCCCATGCAAGAAGTGGGAATGAATGTCCAACACCCTTCCATCGTCACTCGGCCACAAACATTGAGATACCTAGTTTTTAAATTCTAGTAAACCCGAAACTCATCTGACATTCATGAAACCTGGCATGCTATCATGGAATGGCACCCGACATGCCGTGGTAATTTTTTGTCCCATTTGGGGCAGGTTTGAGTATAAGCTTCTCACAAACCAGAGCTTCTCACAACAAGCCTGGTGGTTTCGGTAGGGGACGTTTCACCTTTCTGGACAAAACGATGGCCGTTGCCTCTTATTGATTTCAATTTTTTCTCTAGTGTCAACATAGAACAACATGAGTGTTGTGTTAAATTTTGGAATTTATCGGGGTTCATTAGCACATTTCTTATGCATTAATTGATCTTTCAATGCATTTATGTGCATACTTCAAATTTGAACTACATGCACATGCTCTAATGCATATAAATTGGTTGAAAATTCAAATATGTGTCCTTGGTTGCATGCTTAGGTCCCATGCAAGAAGTGGGAATGAATGTCAAACACCCTGCCCCTGTCACTCGGCCACAAACTTTGAGATACCTGGTTTTTAAATTCTAGTAAATGCAAAACTCGTCTAAAATTCATGAAACCTGGCATGCTATCATGGAATGGTACCCGACATGCCATGGTAAATACTAATGCAATGCACGGGCCTTTTTTTCTAGGCTTTATCTAATTACAAACGTGGGATTATTAATAATTGGGAACCCAATATCCCAAACGGATTATTTATTCGAACTATGAGCATTAGACCATCAATGGATACGTGCCATGCTTCGGTTAAGCAATAAAGCGGCAACATTAATCATCCAAATAGAAAAACAATATACTTTGGATTATATACAACAAGTCATCAACACTCAACAACAATGAGGATACCTGTTGGATTATAGATTATTTCCAACAAAACATTCTAGTAAATACTAAAGTTTTTCTCACACAACAAATAACAAAGCGAGGAAATGAACTTCATCTCAACAAATCCTCGGCGTTAGAAACACTTGCTTTGAACCATAACTGATTCTCTGTGAAGGGCCAGCTATTGTCAATCTCGAGACCAACACAGGACTGATCATCCAGGTTGAAGCAGCCTATATCAGGACGCATATAGTGATAGCCACGGTAGGGAACCATAGCACTGTCCGAGGTATAGATACAGTTTCTTCTCATAAATGGTAGTAACATGGTGTCAACAGCAGCTGGATCGCCTTTCACCATCATTGGATAGTTTTGTCCTAGGAAGAGCGAGTTTTCTCCAAGACTATCAATACTGAACTAGGGAGAAGGTGTTGGCGCTAGCACACGAGTATACAACACAAATACCCTGCAATGGATGTTGGAATAGGTCTAGAGAGTGCGACCATGGGAGACAACACCTGCTTTGTTAGAAACATCAGCAGTGCCCTATATACATACAGGAAGAGGTGGTCCATCGGAATAAGTTGTTAGGCGCCACTGAGTATATAGGTCATGCTCGTGATCATCACCATCATCATCTCCCCCTTGATTATAAATTTTTTCAAGTATAGGTGGTGGAATGTTCACAGGACCTTGGAAACACAAGAAGGTTAATTAGCTAACTAACCCGCAAGCATGTGGATGTAACAATTATAATTACGGTGGAAGACAAACGTGTTGGCGTTCTGGGAACGGGGCCCCCAGACTTGCCTGCCTGCGGCGTCGCTCAGAAGTGGCCCAGTACGGCTTGTGTTCATCAACCCAAGCTCAAGACCCTCGCGAGGGGCCAAGCCTCGCGGGAAGGATGATGCAAGGCCTCTTCAGGGGTGGCCTCACCAGGCAGGCTCGCGAGGAGGCGGAGAGATCAAGGCCGTGGTACCTCGCGAGGTGCTCACGACGCAAGCCATGACGATCAAGACCAGACGGGCGCCATCTTGTGCAGTGTCCTCGTTTCCTCTTTGGTGCAAAGGGGGCAACTGCATGCGCGGAGTACCGAGGCATCAAGCAAAGGTTTCCATATCAGTGCAACGAGACCAAGACTAGCAGGACGGTAGGACGGAGGTCACTGTGGAGCCCAAGACGGCATCAGCACCAGTGCCTTTGGTAGTCGAAGACCACCTTTAGTCAGGATAGCTTGTACTAGTTGTCCCCTTTCAAAATGGCCGTTGTTGGCTCCCTTCCCGCTCAATATTTGGGAAGAGGACCAGGGCCTCTATGAATAGAGATAGCCACCACAGTAGGAGGGGATCGAATCCTTCCTAAGTAGAACATCTCACCACCACAAGAACACCCCTCGCGAGGCTGTTCTTCATTTGTACTGTTCATCATCAGCCCAAGAGGCAATCCGCCACAACACACACTGGATTAGGGTTGTCGGATATCGGGTTCTGGCAAAACCCTTAAGGTTCGAACACTGGGGTGCGCACAAAGATCTTCTCCCTACCGAAACACGCCCACAACCTCGCCGCGGGTCTAAGCTAAACGATGAACAACACAACAGACACAAGGTTTATACTAGTTCGGGCCACCGTTGTGGTGTAATACCCTAATCCAGTGTGTGGTGTGGTGGATTGCCTCTTGGGCTGATGATGAACAGTACAGAGGAAGAACAGCCTCGCGAGGGGTGTTCTCGTGGTGGTGAGGTGTTCTACTTAGGAAGGATTCCATCCCCTCCTACTGTGGTGGCTATTTCTATTTATAGAGGCCCTGGTGCTCTTCCCAAATATTGAGCAGGAAGGGAGCCAACAACGGCCATTTTGAAAGGGGACAGCTAGTACAAGCTATCCTGACTAAAGGTGGTCTTTGACTGCCAAAGGCACTGGTGCTGACGCCGTCTTGGGCTCCACGGTGACCTCCATCCTGTCGTCCTGCTAGTCTTGGTCTCGTTGCACTGATATGGAAACCTTTGCTTGATGCCTCGTTACTCCGCTCCTGCGCTTGCCCCCTTTGCACCAAAGAGGAAACGAGGACACTACGCAAGCTGGTGCCCGCCTGCTCTTGATCGTCATGGCTTGCGTCATGAGCACCTTGCAAGGTACCCTTGCCTTGATCTCCCCACCTCCTCGCGAGCCTGCCTGGTGAGGCCGTCCCTGAGGAGGCCTTGCATCGTCCGTCCTGCGAGGCTTGGCCCCTCGTGAGGGTCTTGAGCTTGGGTTGATGAAGACGGGCCGTACTAGGCCACTGCTGAGCCACGTCGCAGGCCGCAGGCAGGCAAGTCTGGGGACCCCCATTCCCAAAACGCCGAGAGTAGCCCCCGGGCCCAAGGCGTGCTTGGACTTGGCTTAGCAGCAAAGCCAAAGGGCAAGTGCGGAGCACCGCGGGCTCCAACAGCCTGCGGCCTTGGTCGCCGCGTGGCGGTTGATTGGACGTGGGCGTCTCCGCTTCCCCACGCTGCCTCGAGAACTGCCCGACTGACAAAAGGCTGACCTGGGTAAGGCTTGCCTTCATTTCTCTCCTTCGCCCTGCTCCAGATCCCCTTCCTTGCTATCTTGCTTCCAAAATCTCCAGATCTGCTCCATCCTTCCCCTTTCGGTGAGCAATGGCGCCCCGCAAGGCCGTGGCCGAGGCCCTACCAGCTTGGTACTCATCGGCCCTGGATGCCCCCAACACGTCGGAGAAGAATCTCGTCGCTACGCGCCTGATGACGGCGGCGGAGGGTAGCGAGACGGGGGAGACCGAACTCCGGGCCGGCTCTGCCGAGCTAGAGGCTAAGGGGAGCATGTTCTACCCCTTCTTCATGAGCACCGTCATCGCCGGCCTGGTTCCTCCCTTCTCTGAGTTCTTCTACGCCGTTCTCCGTCATTACAGGTTGCAGGCCCTTCATCTCCTTCCCAACTCCGTTCTCCTTTTGTCGATTTTCGCCTACTACTGCGAGGCGCATGTTGGGGTGATGCCGTCCGTGGCTTTGCTGCGCCACTTCTTCTCCCTCTGAATCACCGGCGGTCATACCTTGGCGTGTGTCGGCTTTGTCGCGTACTCCAAGGCCAACGCGATCTCGAAGACCGGGAAGAGGGTCGACGGCTTCTGGAGAAAGTGGGTCATGATGGATGCCAGATGCATCCACTCCCGGTTGGTGCTGCCAAAGGAGCAGCCCCAGCCCAACGAGGGGTGGTCTCGCATGAAGCTTGATGACAGGTGGGCGAAGTTGGTGTTGGAGAAGATGAATGCCGACCTAAGGCCGGGTAACGTGAAGGCGGCGAAGCTGACAGGGGCCACGCTCCTGAGGGAGGTCTTGACACAGCGGGTGGCTCCACTTCAGGTGCACTCGCACCTGTTGTGGATGCTTGGGGGCGCGGACGACGATCTTCGCCTAAACTCGGTAGCCCTGGCCAACGAGGATCTGGTCGCAGCTCTCCGCCTCTTGGTTGGAGATGACCTGGAAGGTCTGGAGGGCGCTCTTGCCCCCCTGTTCTTCTGTGACGACTGGCAACAGGTCGTGGATGCCATGCCCACCTTTGATGGGCGCGGTCTGGTGCCGGCGGTGCCTCCTGAGGGCCAGGGGTGATGGCGCCGGTGGAAGTGTCTTCTGATGATTCTCGCGGGGGAGGAGAGGAAGACGAAGAAGAAGAGGAGTGCGACTCGGAGGCGACCGCTGACGGGACGGAGGAGACTTCCCCCCGGTGCAGGGCCAGCATCCTCCGCACCCTGCCGGACGATGACGAGGCCGACGCCACGCGAGATGAAGAGGATCCGCCCATGATCCCAAAGAAGGACAAGTCGACGCTGATCTCCCAAGGGGCTACTCCTGCCCAGGCACCGCCTGAAGCCGCCTCCAACCCTTCTGGTGCACCCTCTTCTGCTCCTGGACCTCTCGAGGCTGCGATCCGGACCAAGAGGCTTCGGGCTTTAAGCTCAGCAAGAGGTCGGTGGCCTACACCGTGATTGACCAGTAAGTGCTCAAACTCCGTCTTGTTCTTGTTTTTGCTGCCGGGGCTTGACGTTCTCCATCACTTGGTTAGGCCACCGCTTGCGGCGAATAAGAAGAAGGGGGACATGGTGGCCCCACCTGGGGCAGGATCATCTGCTGCGACCGCGCCTTCGCTCGTGGGAAGGGGAGGCGGTGAAGCTTGCACCTCCCCTGCCCGATCATCCTCGCGAGGCTCGATGGAGCGCTCTGGCAGGGCGCCAGCCCCCATGGCCCTGCTGGTTTCGGAGGTGCTGGCGCCTGATGTTGTTGCTGAAGTAGCCAAGACTCAGGAACCCCCAGTCTCCCAAGCCGTGATCATATTGCCGCCTTCTCCTCCTGCACCACGGGTTCCGGATTCATCTGCCTCATCCGCCGTCTTGGACCGTGCCCTTACTGTGCTGGGCCAGCTGCGAGAAGACCTCCAGGGCGCCAACTCCCGCCTGGTGGCCGGGCACCTGGAGCTGATCTGGCTGGGTTCACTCTGACGCCTCTATCCGAGCGGCGCTGGAGCGGGTCGCGCCAGCTTCTGAGGGGGAGAAGCAAGCAGCAATCCAGGCCGCAGCCGCCCGTGACGTGGCACTGAAGGATGCCACGGTCGCCTAGGACCACTGCAAGGCGCTGGAGGCCGAGCTGTAGGGCTTGCGCAATGAGCTCGCCAAGGAAGCTCATGACCACCAGGCGAAGGAGGAAGACATGAAGTCTCGAGAGGACGCCATCGGGGACCGCGACGCCGAGCTGTCCGCTGAACACGGCCGTCTAGGGACGCTGGAGCATAAGCTGAAGACGGAGAGGACCGAGCTGGACGCCAAGGCGAAGGTCCTGGCGGAGGACCGCAAGGCCTTTGCGGATCTTGAGGAGAGGTCTCGCAAGGCGCTGAAGACGCTCTACGAGGACATCTTGGAGAAGCCGCTGGCTGGTGCCAAGGAGGGCCCTACCCAGCTGCTTCCTTTCTTGGTCGAGGCGTTCAAGGAAGTTGTGAACGGTGTCGGCCCCATGGCCGAGGCTGAAGCTCGCGTCCTTTCTTCTGTGGTGCTGATGCGTGTCCTCAGCCACGTCTACCTTCGCGACCCTGGCGCCAAACTCAAAGAGCTGCTGGAGCCCGTGGACGATGAGCGCTCCGCCGCTGCTGCTGAAGCCGTGAAGGGCCGAGCGGAAGCCCTGCTGGCGAAGTTCTGTGCCTTTGCCACTGCACCTAGGGCAGGTACTGCTGATTCCGCAACCTCGGGAGGTGGAGCTGGGGGAGGCAACTTCACCACGGAGGCGGGGCTCCTGGCGGGGCTCCTGGCGAATGACGGCGTTGCCCAAGGGTGATCTTCTCGCGGTTTCTTTCCTGTTTTAACTCCTGCAATATGCAGTCTGCCTTGCGGAGGCGTTTAAACTTGCGTTTGGTATCGTGAAGACAATTATGGCTTGTATTTGCTTCTGGATTTGCTTCGAGATTTTGTGGTTTCCTTCCTATTTGCTTTGTGTTCTACGTCGGCAGGGCACGGCCCCGCGCATACCTCAACCGCCATTAGCCCCGACTAGATCACCAGGATGAGACCAAGGAGTGAGGGGATACGTGACAAGTTAGGCTCCTAAGTCGCGATGCTCAGAAGTCCCCCTTTATGCGCAAACAGCAAATAGGGAGGGAGTATAGAGGTGGATCGGGCGTTCTACGTCGGCAGGGCCCGTCCCCGCGCATACCTCAACCGCCATTAGCCTTGCGGAACTAAGGAGTGAGGGGCTACGTGGCCAGTTAGGCTCCTGAGTCACGATGCTCAGGAGTCCGCCTTGACGCTCAAACGGTCTTCCTACCTTGGCTCCGCTCGGGGAGGGGCGCGCGACGACCAGGTTCGAGGGACCTGGCTGGGTGGCGTGCGCTCGGGCGTGACCCGGGCGCAGCCCCCGTGTCCAGCCCCCTCGTGTGGCGCTCCCGAAGGGAGGCGTTGCGATGAGGCCAGACACTGAGCTCTGGGCTCCCTGAGGTTGATACGGCCATGGGCCTCCCTCAGTTGTTTATCACCAGTGCAGAGCATAGCGCTTCCGTATGTGTACGAGCATAGCCACTCCTCGGCAGTGTTGTCGGCCAGCGTGGAGCATGGTGCTTCCACTGGTACATGGGAGGGGGGCCCCTCCGGGAGGAGCCACCAGGGCGTGTACAGCCCCGCCCTGACATGTGGCTTGCACGGCAGGGCTAGACGAGGTGTATCTGGGCACTCGTGAGCCAGCGTGGAACTCATGAGGCCCTACCTCAAGGCGGATTGTGCCTGGTCTTGAGCCTTGGACGGCTATGTGTTCCTGCGAGATGGTTAGATACAAATGCTCTACGTCCTCAGGTCCTGGCCCTCAAGCAAGCTCAGCCACCGCTGGTATGCCAGGTCGCGATGTCATGGACAAGGCCAAGGGGTGAGGGCTGGAGAGCTAGTAAGAGCTCCTGAGTCGCGATGCTCAGGAGCCCCCCTTTTAACGCGCAAGTGATTTGCATGGGGGAGAAGAGGCCCGTGGTATGCGGCAGATGATAATCGTAGTCAGGTAAAGCATGAAAGGCAAATTAGCTTAGATAAATGCAGGAGGGATACATGCCACCGAGTCAGGCCCGAGTGGCTTGGGGATGATGCAGCCTGAGGGGCGCCCCCAGCAAGGTAAACTAAAGGCATAAGAAAAAGGGATACATGCTGCAGGGAGAGACCCACGCGACCTGGGAATGACGCAGCCCTGAGGGCGCTCCCAGCTGAAATGAACTCGGAAGGTGTCACCTGATACCATTGTAGAGGGGGTGTTGGAGTAGCTGAATATGCCAGGTCGCGATGCCGTGGACAAGGCCAGGAGGTGAGGGCTGGAGAACCAGTAAGAGCTCCGAAGTCGTGATGCTCAGGAGCCCCCCTTTTAATGTGCAAGTGGATCGCGCGGGAAAGAAAGAGAGAGCTCGTGGTGCCACCCGCTGTTGACCTCTGGAGGTTCCTGTAACCAACACGAGAGAAGCACGGGTTACTATTATGGTTGCCGACCGGCCATTGGTTGCTCCGAGAGAGAGGGTGAGGGCACTGAGGGCCTGGTGAGCTGACGCTTGCGGGGCTGCCACGGGCTAGAGCTCGACCACTCAGATTTGTCGACGTTGCAGGGACGGACCCATGCACAAGCGACATGCCAGCGTAAGCAACTCCAGAGGTAGGCGTCAACCGAGAAGGCGATAATCACAGGCAGGTTAAGCATGAAAGGGCAAATCAGCTTAGATAAATGCAGGAGGGATACATGCCACTGGGTCAGGCCCGAGCGGCATGGGGATGATGCAGCCCGAGGGGCGCCCCCAGCAAAATAAACTAAAGACATAAGCAAAATGGATACATGCCGCAGCGATGGACCCATGCGACCTGGGAATGATGCAGCCCTGAGGGCGCTCCCAGCTGAAATGAACTCGAAAGGTGTCACCTGATACCATTGTAGAGGGGGTGTTGGAGTAGCTGAAGATGCACGGTGAAGAGGCCGACCCTCACGAGCCACCGGAGCCCTGAGCCTCGGGAGGCTCTGGGGGTCCAGGCGGTTCCTTGAGGACCATCTCCATCTCCGCCAGGACCGCGTGGTACCTGGCCTCCTAAGCCGCCAGAATGCTCTGCAAATGGCGTTGATGAGTAGCGGCCACGTTCGGCAGGCCGAAAGGCATGCGAACATAGCTGTGCGGAGGACCCTCGCAACGTCCCACGCGTGAAGGCCAGAGGCGCTCCTGAGACACGGCTCGGTTGAGCCCTGGGAAGTAGATGCAGACGTGCAGCCCGCCATCCTTGCCTGGATGGGGAGCTATGCCAGCAAACGGTGATCGCCGCGCATGACTCTTGATTCCTGAAGCTCCTGAGTGGCCTTGGTGATGAACTCCTGAGGGTTGGGCTTTCCACGCCCCAGCACGCCTCCTAGTGGTGCCCAAGCACCTCCCTCGTGATCTTGGGAAAGTCTGAGGCCCTCCAGAAGAGAGCCCCTGAGCCCTGCCTGAGGAGGGCGCCGGGCGCGCCTTCCTATGCGATGGAAGGAGGCGCCCCTTGCATGGGCGCAGATCCTGATGCGGCACCTCCTGAAATGCCAACCTCCCGAGGCCTTGAGCTGGGTGGTGTCTTCTTCTTCTTGGGAACTGCCTCAGGAGGGGTTCTCGCCCTTGCTGTCCAGGTCCTCGATCGATGCAGCTTGGAAGGCGCGCTCGAGGGAGCACACCACATCCTTCTCTTTGCAGGGGACTATGATGATTCCACCACTTCCTGGCATCTTGATGACATTGTAGCCATGGTGGGTCACTGCCATGAACTTGGCCAGGGCTAGATACCAGAGGATGGCATTGTATGGCAAGCAAATGTGGGCGACGTCGAAGTCAATGAGCTCGGTGTGGTAGTTGTTGCGTTGCCCGAAAGTGACAGGGAGGCGAACTTGTCCTATCGGGGTGGTGGAGTCGTCAGTAACTCCTGAGAAAGGCTTGGTAGGCTGAAGTTGATCATATGGAACTTGAAGGTTGTTGAAGATCTTGACGGACAGAATGTTGAGCCCTGTGCCGCCGTTGATGAGGGTCCTGGTAACTCGCATGTTGCTGATGACTAGGGAACAAAGCATTGGGAGGACGCCAGCTGTAGCCGCACACTTGAGTTGATCTACTGAGCTGAAAGTGATGGCGCACTTGGACCACTTGAGAGGGCGCGTGGCCTCGAGCTTGGGAAGGACTGCATTCATCTCGCGAGCAAACTGCTTGAAGATGCACTTAGAGGCTGGGGCCTGGGCGCCGCCCAGGATGCAAGCGATAGCACGTGGCTCCTGGAAGCCCCCAGCCCCCTCGTCCTGGTGGTGGTCATCATTCCTTCTTGGCGATGGCGGCAGAGGAGGGAGGCCTGCGTTGCCCTGTGGGCGGTCCTGGCAAGGCTGATCCCTCCAGGCTCCCTCGCGAGGCTGGTCCTACCAGCGATCCTTGCGAGGTCGGTCAGGCCACTCCTGGCGAGGGCCTTGGTCATCCCATCGTCCTCACCTCTTCCTCCTCCTCGGCCGTAGCCCCGGTCGTTGCGCTCGGGGCGTCGACTGACACGTCCTTCTCGAACGGCTCTGAGCTCCTGCATTCGTTGGTGTTGTGGATGTAGAGGTTGTGGTAGGCGCGGAATCGGCTACCCTTGGATGACTCTGGCTGGTCCCTGCCGTGCTTCGTGTCTGGTTCTGCTGCGAGTACAGCTGCTCCTTTGTGCTTCATGTCCTTGGCCTTGGCCTTCTTCTCTTCGGGGTCGGCAGCTGGAAGCTCGAGGAGGGAGAGGCGCCCTTCCTCAGCTCTTGCGCACTTGGTCGCCAGGTTGAACAGCTCCAGAGATGTGCACAGGTCCTCATGGATGGTGAGCTCCTCCTTCATCTTGACGTCGCGGAAGCCATCGGAGAACGCTGAGATGATGGCCTCCTCTGTCACCTTGGGGATCTTGAGACGGGCGCAATTGAAATGCTGGATGTACTTCTGCAGGGTCTCTCCAGACTGCTGCTTGATGCGGCGCAGGTCACCCATGGCCGGAGGGCGGTCGCGAGTGCCATGGAAGTTGGCGATGAAGTTGCTACGCATTTCGTCCCAAGAGGAGATCGAGCAGGGAGGCAGGTTCAGGAGCCAGGTGCGGGCACCATCCTTGAGCGCCAAGGGAAACCAGTTCGTCATGACCTTTTCATCTTCGTTGGCTGCCTCGATGCCCAGCTGGTAGAGCTGCAGGAACTCTGCGGGGTCGGTGGTGCCATTGTAGCGAGGAGGCAGACCCGGCTTGAACTTGCCTGGCCAGGCAACGCTGCGCAGCTCAGAGGTGAAGGCACGGCAGCCTGCTGTGGCCACCGGAGCCTTTTGCTGACGCGGGGCTTGTTCCTGATGGTTCCCGCGCGCCGCCACTAGGGGCAGCGCGAGGTCTTGGCGTGCTGGTGCAGGGATGCGGTCCTACCGTGTAGGTGCAGGGAGCACGTGAGCGCCTTCTTGGGGCCGAGGAATTTTTTGGCAGCTTCTTTCTTGCCGCGCGGGCGCCGGACGCGGTGGGTCACGTCCAGGGGCCGCGCGCCTTGGAGCCATGGCGCCTTCTTGGGGAGGAGGTGGCAGAGGCACTCCCTAAGCCGCGTCGCCCATGCATGATGGAGGGCGAGGCAGCGAGAGAGACGGTGCAGGAGAGCCCCCTGCGGCGCTGACGAGCTCGGTGATGCGAGCGAGCCATTCTTCATAGAGGTTGTCGACGGGGCGGTAGTGCAGAAGCTCACGTGCCAGGAGAAATGCGGCCTGCGCGTCAGTGGGGGCGCAACGAGCGTGAGACAACGAACCAGCTGGGGTCAGCGATGGAGTGGCGGTGCGGCCTTCCCACCACACCGAGGGGTGCAGCGAAGATGCTTGCTACTCATTCCCTGCTGGGCCGATGACGGTGTTGGCGGCACGCGACGGAGAATGACGAGGAGGCCCGCCGATGGGAGCCTTCTGGGCGACGCGGGCGGCGAGAGCAGCCCGGCGCTCGGTGCAAGCTCGGCGAGCGTCTGCCATGGATGTGACGAAGCGATGGGACGCAGATCAGCGGAGGAAAGATTTCGGCGCACCCCTACCTGGCGCGCCAAATGTCGGATATCGGGTTACGGCAATACCCTTAAGGTTCGAACTCTGGGGTGCACCCTACCAAAACACGCCCACAACCTCGCCCAAAACACCTTAAGGTTCGAGCTACTTATGAATTTAGTGCCAAAGATGGCACTACTTAGATCTATCTTCGCTTCTATGCCTAGCTAGGGGCGTTAAACGATAGCGCTAGTTGGGAGGCAACCCAATTTTCTTTGTGTTTTTTGTTTTTGTTCCTGTTTAGTAATAATTTTTGCATCTACCTTCTGTTTAGATGTGTTTTTATCTTTTAATTAGTGTTTGTGCCAAGTAGAACCTATAGGATAACCTATGATGATAGTTGATTTGATTCTGCTGAAAAACAGAAACTTTTCATGCACGAAATTAGTTTTGTTAAATCACAGAAACGTGATTTTGTGTTGATTCTTTTTGATGCTGATCGATAGACAAATTATCCAGTACTTCCTATTTTTGTAGGATTTTTAGAGTTCCAGAAGTTTGTGTTAGTTAGAGATTGCTACAGACTATTCTGTTTTTGACAGATTCTGTTTTTCGTGTGTTGTTTGCTTATTTTGATGCATCTATGGCTAGTAAAATAGTTTATAAACCATATAGAAGTTGGAATACAGTAGGTTTAACACCAAAATAAATAAAGAATGAGTTCATTACAGTACCTTATGTGGTGGTTTTGTTTTCTTTCACTAACGGAGCTTATAAGATTTGTTGTTGAGTTTTGTGTTGTGAAGTTATCAAGTTTTGGGTAAAGCTTTTATGGACTATGGAATAAGGAGTGGCAAGAGCCTAAGCTTGGGGATGCCCATGGCACCCCAAGATATTCAAGGATAGCCAAAAGCCTAAGCTTGGGGATGCCCCGGGAAGGCATCCCCTCTTCCGTCTTCGTTCATTGGTAACTTTACTTGGAGCTATATTTCTATTTGCCACATGATATGTGTTTTTCTTGGAGCATCGTGTATTATATTAGTCTTTGCTTTTTAGTTTACCACAATAATCCTTTCTGTACACACCTTTTGGGAGAAGCCCATTTGATTAGAATTTGCTAGAATACTCTATGTGCTTCATTTATATCTTTTGAGCTTGACAGTTTTTGCTCTAGTGCTTCAGTTATATCTTTTAGAGCACGGCGGTGGCTTAATTTTGAAGAAATTGCTAGTCTCTCATGCTTCACTTATATCTTTTTGAGAGTCTTTTAGAACAGCATGGTATTTGCTATGGTTACAAATTTGGTCCTAGAATGATGAGCATCCAAGTTGGGTATAATAAAAACTATCAGAGGAAGTGAATTGGATGCTATGATCAATTTGTTGCTTGATAATTGTTTTGAGATATAAATGTAGTAATGTTAGGGTCATGCTTGTGGATAATTATGAAATTGAGAAATACTTTTGTTGAAGTTGGCAAGTCCCGTAGCATGCACGTGTGGTAAAAGTTGTGTGACAAATTTGTTGCATGAGGTGCTCTTTTGATTGTCTTCCTTATGAGTGGCAGTCGGGGACGAGCGATGGTCTTTTCCTACCAATCTATCCCTCTTGGGGCATGCGTAGTAGTACTTTGCTTCGAGGGCTAAGTAGACTTTTGCAATAAGTATATGAGTTCTTTATGACTAATGTGAGTCCATGGATATACGCATACTCATCCTTCCACTTTGCTAGCCTCTATTATTACCGTGCAACTTTCGCCGGTATCATGAACCCATTATTTACCTTCCTCAAAACAGCCACCATACCTACCTACTATGGCATTTCCATAGCCATTCCGAGATAAATTGCCATGCAACTTTCCACCGTTCCATTTATTATGACACGTTCCATCATTGTCATATTGCTCTTTGCATGATCATGTAGTTGACATCATATTTGTGGCAAGGCCACCTTCATAATTTTCATACACGTCGCTCTTGATTCATTGCATATCCCGATACACCGCTGGAGGCATTCATATAGAGTCATATCTTGTTCTAGCTTTGAGTTGTAATTCTTGAGTTGTAAATCCATAATAGTGTGATGTTCTTCATTATTAGAGCATTGTCTCAGTGAGGAAAGGATGATGAAGACTATGATTCCCCCACAAGTCGGGATGAGACTTCAGACTTTACAAAAAGAAAAAAAAAGGGAGAAAAGAAAAAAAGAGAAAGGCCAAAAAGAAAAAAAGGAAAGGCCAAAGAAAAAAAGAAAAAATGAAAAAATGAAAAAAATGAGAGAAAAAGAGAGAAGGGACAATGCTACTATCTCTTTTTCCACACTTGTGCTTCAAAGTAGCACCACGATCTTCATGATAGAGAGTCTCCTATGTTGTCACTTTCATATGCTAAGTGGGAATTTCTCATTATAGAACTTGGCTTGTATATTCCAATGATGGGCTTCCTCAAAATGCCCTAGGTCTTCGTGAGCAAGCAAGTTGGATGTACACCCACTTAGTTTCTTTTGTTGAGCTTTCATATATTTATAGCTCTAGTGCATCCGTTGCATGGCAATCCCTACTCACTCACATTAATATCTATTGATGGGCATCTCCATAGCCCGTTGATACGCCTAGTCGATGTGAGACTATCTTCTCCCTCTTTTTGTCCTCACAACCACCATCTTTTACCACCTTAGTGCTATGTCCATGGCTTACGCTCATGTATTGCGTAAGAGTTGAAAAAAATTGAAGCGCGTTAAAAAGTATGAAACAATTGCTCGGCTCGGCATCGTGGTTGTGCATGATGGGAGTATTTTGTGTAATGAAAATGAAGCGTGGCCTAACTATATGATTTTGTAGGGTTAAGCTTTCTTTGGCTATGCTATTTTGATAGGACATGATTATTTGTTAGTATGCTTTGAAGCATTATTATTTTTATGTTTTATAAGATTTTATCTTGAATCATTTGGATCTGAACATTCATGCCACAATAAATAAAAATACATTGAGAATTATGCTAGGTAGCATTCCACATCAAAAATTCTGTTTTTATCATTTACCTACTCGAGGACGAGCAGGAATTAAGCTTGGGGATGCTTGATACGTCTCCAACGTATCTATAATTTTTGATTGTTCCATGCTATTATATTACCCCTTTTGGATGTTTATGGGCTTTATTTTACACATTTATATCATTTTTGGGACTAACCTACTAACCGGAGGCCCAGCCCGTATTGATGTTTTTTTGCCTATTTCAGTATTTCGAAGAAAACGAATATCAAACGGAGTCCAAACGGAATGAAACTTTCGGGAGCGTGATTTTTGGAACGAACCTGATCCAGAGGACTTGGAGTGCAAGTCAAGAAGCAGCCAAGGCGGCCACGAGACAGGAGGCGTGCCCACCCCCTCTGGGCGCGCCCCCCTATCTCGTGGGCTCCTCGGGCGGCCACCGACGTACTTCTTCCTCCTATATAAGCCTACGTACCCCGAAAACATCCAGGGAGCCAACGAAACACAATTTCCACCACCGTAACCTTCTGTATCCGCGAGATCCCATCTTGGAGCCTTCGCCGGCGCTCCGTCGGAGGGGGAATCGACCATGGAGGGCTTCTAGATCAACACCATAGCCCCTCCGATGAGTTGTGAGTAGTTTACCACAGACCTTCGGGTCCATAGCTATTAGCTAGATGGCTGGTTCTCTCTTTTTGGATCTCAATACAATGTTCTCCCCCTCTCTTGTGGAGATCTATTCGATGTAAAGTCTTTTTGCGGTGTGTTTGTCGAGATCCGATGAATTGTGGGTTTATGATCAAGTTTATCTATGAGAAATATTTGAATCTTATCTGAATTCTTTTATGTATGATTGAGTTATCTTTGCAAGTATCTTCGAATTATCAGTTTGGTTTGGCCTACTAGATTGATCTTTCTTGCCACGGGAGAAGTGCTTAGTTTTGGGTTCAATCTTGCGATGTCCTTACCCAGTGACAGAAACGGTTGCAAGGCACGTATTGTATTGTTGCCATCGAGGATAAAATGATGGGTTTTATATCATATTGCATGAGTTTATCCCTCTACATCATGTCATCTTGCTTAAGGCGTTACTCTGTTCTTATGAACTTAATACTCTAGATGCAGGCAGGAGTCGGTCGATGTGTGGAGTAATAGTAGTAGATGCAGGCAGGAGTCGGTCTACTTGTTGCGGACGTGATGCCTATATACATGATCATGCCTAGATAATCTCATATTTATTCGCTTTTCTATCAATTCCTCGACAGTAATTTGTTCACCCACCATAATACTTATGCTATCTTGAGAGAAGCTCATGTGCCAGGAGCAACGCGGCCTGCGCGTCTGTGGGGGCGCGACAAGCGTGAGACAATGAACCAGCTGGTGTCAGCGATGGAGTGGCGGTGCGGCCTTCCCGCCGCACCGAGGGGTGTAACAAAGATGATTGCTGCTCTTTCCCCGCACGGCCAGTTGCGGCATTGGCGGCAGGCGACGGAGAACAACGAAGAGGCCCGCCGACGGGACCCGTCTGGGCGACACGGGCGGCGAGAGCAGCCCGGCGCTCGGCGCAAGCTCGGCGAGCGTCTGCCATGGATGCGACGAAGCGATGGGACGCAGATAAGCGGAGGAAAGATTTGGGTGCACCCCTACCTGGCGCGCCAAATGTCGGATATTGGGTTCCGGCAAAACCCTTAAGGTTCGAACTCTGGGGTGTGCACGAAGATCTTCTCCCTACCAAAACACACCCACAACCTCGCCGCGAATCTAAGCTAAACGATGAACAACACAAGAGACACGAGGTTTATACTGGTTCGGGCCACCGTTGTGGTGTAATACCCTAATCCAGTGTGTGGTGTAGTGGATTGCCTCTTGGGCTGATGATGAATAGTACAAAGGAAGAACAACCTCGCGAGAGGTGTTCTTGTGATGGTGAGGTGTTCTACTTAGGAAGGATTCGATCACCTCCTACTGTGGTGGCTATCTCTTTTTATAGAGGCCCTGGTCCTCTTCCCAAATATTGAGCGGGAAGGGAGCCAACAACGGCCATTTTGAAAGGGGACAGCTAGTACAAGCTATCCTAACTAAAGGTTGTCTTTGATTGCCAAAGGCACTGGTGCTGATGCAGTCTTGGGCTGCATGGTGACCTCCGTCATGTCGTCCTGCTAGTCTTGGTCTCATTACACTGATATGGAAACCTTTGCTTGATGCCTCGGTACTCCGCGCCTGTGCTTGCCCCCTTTGCACCAAAGAGGAAACAAGCACACTCCACAAGCTGGCGCTCGCCTGGTCTTGATCGTCATGGCTTGCATCATGAGCACCTTGCGAGGTACCCCTGCCTTGATCTCTCCGCCTCCACGCGAGCCTGCCTGGTGAGGCCGCCCCTGAGGAGGCCTTGCCTCGTCTGTCCCGCGAGGCTTGGCCCCTCGTGAGGGTCTTGAGCTTGGGTTGATGAAGACGGGCCGTACTGGGCCATTGCTGAGCCACGCCGCAGGCCTCAGGCAGGCAAGTCTGGGGACCCCCGTTTCCAGAACGCCAACAAGGATATTACACCACAACGGTGGCCCGAACCAGTATAAACCTCGTGTCTCTTGTGTTGTTCATCATTTAGCTTAGATCCACGGTGAGGTTTGGGCGTGTTTCGGTAGGGACAAGATCTTTGTGCGCACCCCAGAGTTTGAACCTTAACGGTTTTGCCGGAACCCGATATCCGACATTTGGTGCGCCAGGTAGGGGGGCACCGAAATCTTTCCTCCGCTGATCTGCGTCCCATTGCTTCGTCGCATCCATGGCAGACGCTCGCCGAGCTCGCGCAGAGCTCCAGGCTGCTCTCGCCGCCCGCGTCGCCCAGACGGCTACCGTCGGCGGGCCTCCTCGTCGTTCTCTGTCGCCTGCTGCCAACGCCGCCACCGACCCGGTAGGGAACGAGCAGCAAGAATCTTCGCTGTACCCCTCGGTGCGGCGGGAAGGCCGCACCGCCACTCCATCACTGACCCCAGCTGGTTTGTCGTCTCACGCTTGTCGCGCCCCTACGGAAGCGTAGGCCGCGTTGCTCCTAGTACGTGAGCTTCTGCACTACCGCCCCGTCGACGACCTCTACGAAGAATGGCTCGCTCGCATCACCGAGCTCGTCATCACCGCAGGGGGCTCTCCTGCGCCGTCTCTCTCGCTGCCTCGCCCTCTATCATGCATGGGCGACGTGGCTCAGGGAATGCCTCCGCTACCTCCTCCCCAAGAAGGCGCCCTGGCTCGAAGGCGCGCGGCCCCTGGATGTGACCCACCGTGTTCGGCGCCCACGCGGCAAGAAAGAAGCTGCCAAGAAATTCCTCGGCCCCAAGTAGGCGCTCACGTGCTCCCTGCACCTGCATGGCAGGACCGCATCCCTGCACTAGCACGCCAAGACCCCACGCTGCCCCTAGCAGTGGCACGCAGGAACCATCAGGAACAAGCCCCGCGTCAGCAAAAGGCTCTGGTGGCCACAGCAGGTTGTCGTGCCTTCACCACCAAGCTGCGCAGTGTCACCTAGCCAGGCAAGTTCAAGCGAGATATGCCTCCTCGCTACGACGGCACCACCGACCGTGCAGAGTTCCTGCAGCTCTACGAGCTGGGCATCGAGGTGGCCAACAGAGACGAAAAGTTCATGGCGAACTTGTTTCCCATGGCGCTCAAGGATGATGCCTGCACCTGGCTCCTGAACCTGCCCCCGGCTCTATCTCCTCTTGGGACGAGATGCATAGCCGCTTCATCGCCAACTTCCAGGGCACTCGCGACCGCCCTCCAGCCGTGGGTGACCTGCGCCGCATCAAGCAGCAGCCTGGAGAGACCCTGCAGATGTACATCCAGCATTTCAACAGCGCCCGTCTCAAGATCACCAAGGTGACACAGGAGGCCATCATCTCAGCGTTCTCCGATGGCGTCCGCGACATCAAGATGAAGGAGGAGCTCGCCATCCACGAGGACATGTGCACATCTCTGGAGCTGTTCAACCTGGCGACCAAGTGCGCAAGAGCTGAGGAAGGGCGCCTCTCCCTCCTCGAGCTTCCAGCTACCGACCCCGAAGAGAAGAAGGCCAAGGCCAAGGACGTGAAGCGCAAAGGAGCAGCCGTACTCGCAGCAGAACCAGACACGAAGCACGGTGATACGTCTCCAACGTATCTATAATTTTTGATTGTTCCATGCTATTATATTACCCCTTTTGGATGTTTATGGGCATTATTTTACACATTTATATCATTTTTGGGACTAACCTACTAACCGGAGGCCCAGCCTGCATTGCTGTTTTTTTTGCTTATTTCAGTATTTTGAAGAAAAGGAATATCAAACGGAGTCCAAACGGAATGAAACCTTCAGGAGCGTGATTTTTGGAACGAACGTGATGCAGAGGACTTGGAGTGCAAGTCAAGAAGCAGCCGAGGCGGCCACGAGATAGGAGGGCGCGCCCACCCCCTCTGGGCGCGCCCCCTATCTCGTGGGCCGCTCGGGCCGCCACTGACATGCTTCTTCCTCCTATATAAGCCTACGTACCCCGAAAACATCCAGGGAGCCAACGAAACACAATTTCCACCACCATAACCTTCTGTATCCGTGAGATCCCATCTTGGAGCCTTCGCCGGTGCTCCGTCGGAGGGGGAATCGACCACGGAGGACTTCTACATCAACACCATAGCCCCTCCGATGAGTTGTAAGTAGTTTACCACAGACCTTCGGGTCCATAGTTATTAGCTCCTTGGCTTCTTCTCTCTTTTTTGATCTCAATACAATGTTCTCCCCCTCTCTTGTGGAGATCTATTCGATGTAAACTCTTTTTGCGGTGTGTTTGTCGAGATCCGATGAATTGTGGGTTTATGATCAAGTTTATCTATGAGAAATATTTGAATCTTATCTGAATTCTTTTATGTATGATTGAGTTATCTTTGCAAGTATCTTCGAATTATCAGTTTGGTTTGGCCTACTAGATTGATCTTTCTTGCCACGGGAGAAGTGCTTAGTTTTGGGTTCAATCTTGCGATGTCCTTACCCAGTGACAGAAAGGGTTGCAAGGCACGTATTGTATTGTTGCCATCGAGGATAAAAAGATGGGGTTTATATCATATTGCATGAGTTTATCCCTCTACATCATGTCATCTTGCTTAAGGCGTTACTCTGTTCTTACGAACTTAATACTCTAGATGCAGGCAGGAGTCGATCGATGTGTGGAGTAATAGTAGTAGATGCAGGCAGGAGTCGGTCTACTTGTTGCGGATGTGATGCCTATATACATGATCATGCCTAGATAATCTCATAATTATTCGCTTTTCTATCAATTGCTCGACAGTAATTTGTTCACCCACCGTAATACTTATGCTATCTTGAGAGAAGCCTCTAGTGAAACCTATGGCCCCCGGGTCTATCTTTTATCATATAAGATTTCAATCTACTTTTATATGCATCTTTACTTTTTGCATCTATATTATAAAATACCAAAAATATATTTATCTTATCATACTATCTCTATCAGATCTCACTTTCGCAAGTGGTCGTGAAGGGATTGACAACCCCTTTATTGCGTAGGTTGCGAGTTCTTTGTTTGTTTGTGTAGGTGTGTGGGACTTTTGAGGAGCCTCCTACTGGATTGATACCTTATTCTCAAAAATTGTGGGAAATACTTACGCTACTATTGCTGCATCACCCTTTCCTCTTCAAGGAAAAGCAACGCAAGCTCAAGACGTAGCACGTGGTAGGGACCAGCCGGAGTCGTCCAAGGGTAGCCGATTATGCGCCTACCACAACCTCTACACCCACAACACCAACGAATGCCAGGAGCTCAAAGCCGTTCGAGAAGGACGCATCGGTCGACGCCCCGAGGGCAACGACCTGGGCTACAGCCGAGGAGGAGGAAGAGGCGGAGGACTATGGGACGACAGAGGCCCTCGCCAGGAGTGGCATGACCGACCTCGCAAGGATCGCTGGCAGGACCAGCCTCGCGAGGAAACCTGGAGGGATCAGCCTCGCGAGGACCGCCCGCAGGGTAACGCAGGCCTCCCTCCTCTGCCGCCACCCCCAAGCAGGAATGATGACCACCACCAGGACGAGGGGGCTGGGGGCTTCCAGGAGCCACGTTCTATCGCTTGCATCTTGGGTGGTGCCCAGGCCCCAGCCTCTGAGCGCATCTTCAAGCAGTTTGCTCGCAGGTGAATGCAGTCCTCCTCAAGCTCGAGGCCACACGCCCTCTCAGGTGGTCCAAGTGTGCCATCACTTTCAGCTCAGTAGATCAACTCAAGTGTGCGGCTATAGTTGGCGTCCTCCCAATGCTTTGTTCCCCAGTCATCAGCAATGTGCAAGTTACCAGGACCCTCATCGACGGTGGCACAGGGCTCAACGTTCTGTCCGTCGAGATGTGCAACAACCTTCAAGTGCCATATGATCAACTTCAGCCTACCAAGCCTTTCTCAGGAGTTACTGACGACTCCACCACCCCGATAGGACAGGTTCGCCTCCCTGTCACTTTCGGGCAGCGCAACAACTACCACACCGAGCTCATTGACTTCGACGTCGCCCACATTTGCTTGCCATACAATGCCATCCTCTGGTATCTAGCCCTGGCCAAGTTCATGGCAGTGACCCACCATGGCTACAATGTCATCAAGATGCCAGGAAGTGGTGGAATCATCACAGTCCCCTGCGAAGAGACGGATGTGGTGTGCTCCCTCGAGCGCGCCTTGCAAGCTACACCGATCGAGGACCCGGACAGCAAGGGCGAGAACCCTCCTGAGGCAGTTCCCAAGAAGAAGAAGACATCACCCAGGTCAAGGCCTCAGGAGGTTGGCATTTCAGGAGGTGCCGCATTAGGATCTGCGCCCGTGCAAGGGGTGCCTCCTTCCATTGCATAGGAAGGCGCGCCCGGTGCCCTCCTCGGGCAGGGCTCGGGGGCTCTCTTCTGGAGGGCCTCAGACTTTGCCAAGATCACGAGGGAGGCGCTTGGGCACCACTTGGAGGCATGCTTTGCAGCACGTTTCCCTCAGGAAGGCATGGGGCCTGGAAAGCCCAACCCTCAGGTGTTCATCCCCAAGGCCACTCAGGAGCTTCAGGAATCAAGAGTCATGCGTGGCGATCACCGTTTGCCTGGCGTAGCTCCCCATCTAGGCAAGAATGGTGGGCTGCACGTCTGCATTGACTTCCCAGGGCTCAACCGAGTCGCGTCTCAGGAGCGCCTCTGGCCTTCACGCGTGGGACGTTGCGAGGGTCCGCCGCGTAGCTACGTTCGCATGCCTTTCGGCCTACCGAACGCGGCTGCTACTTATCAGCGCCATCTGCGGATCTTTCTGGCGGCTCAGGAGGCTAGGCACCATGTAGTCCTAGCGGAGATGGAGATGGTCCTCGAGGAACCGCCTGGACCCCCAGAGCCTCCCGAGGCTCAAGGCTCTGGTGGCTCGTGAGGGTCAGCCTCTTCACTGCGCATCTTCAGCTACTCCAACACCCCCTCTACAATGGTATCAGGTGACACCTTTCGAGTTCGTTTCAGTTGGGAGCACCCTCAGGGCTGCATCATTCCCAAGTTGTGTGGGTCCGTCCCTGCGGCATGTATCCCTTTTGCTTATGTCTTTAGTTTACCTTGCTGGGGGCGCCCCTTGGGCTGCATCATCCCCAAGCCGCTCGGGCCTGACCCAGTGGCATGTATTCCTCCTGCATTTATCTAAGCTGATTTGCCTTTCATGCTTAACCTGCCTGTGATTATCGCCTGCTCGGTTGACACCTACCTTTGGAGCTGCTTACGCTGGCACGGTGCTTGTGCATGGGTCCGTCCCTGCAACATCGAAAAATCTGAGTGGTCGAGCTCTGGCCCGCGGCAGCCCCGCAAGCGTCACCTCACCAGGCCCTCAGTGCCCTCACCCTCTCTCTCGGAGCAACCAATGGCCGGTCGACAACCATAATGGCAACCCGTGCTTCTCTCGTGTTGGTTACAGGAACCTCCTGAGGTCAACAGCGGGGGGCACCACGAGCTCTCTCTTTCTTTCCCGTGCGATCTGCTTGCATGTTAAAAGGGGGGCTCCTGAGCATCGCGACTCAGGAGATCTTACTGGCCCTCCAGCCCTCACCCCCTGGCTTTGTCCACGGCATCGCGACCTGGCATACTAGCGGCGGTTGAGCTCGCTCGAGGGTCGGGACCTGAGGACGTAGAGCACTAAGGAGAGCTTGGGGAAGAGAGGGGAAGCTCGCGAGGGCCTAACCCAGCTGCATCCTAGCTGCCGACGTACATGTCCAGCGCAACGTGAAGGAACAACTCCATTTTTTCGAGATAAGTTTCGCATCTGGAATAGCTAATTGATGCGACACAGATTCTCCACCTAATGCGGCTCTATGATGGCAATGTTGCCTCCCTTTCTCACCTTTTGGCGACTGCTTGTGCGCTAAGGAGGACCTCCTGAGCATCGCGCCTTAAGGGCTCTTACTGGACCTCGGGCCGCTCACCTCCTGGCCTTGACCACGGCATCGCGACCTGGCATACCATCGACGGCTGAAGCCTGCCTAGGGACCGGGACCTGTTAGCGTAGAGCACCAAGTCGTCGCGAGGTTAGAAAGGGGTAACCAAGCCGGGACAAGACAAGCATTTGCACCGCTTCATAATAAGGATAATATCAACAAAAGACATCGCGGACCCTTTACATGCCCCCACGGGGTGTTTTCTCGTTTCCTCGCAGGGAATAAAAGACGCGAATCCTAAGGATCCCTAACTACACGCGCCTCCATGGCCGACACCATCATCAACAGTGGGCCACGGGAGGCCGGCACCAAGCTCATCCAGATCAGTCACCTCGGCAGCCTGATGCAGCCGCCTTGCTCCAGGCACGACGTGAGCTCGGAGGCGCGTAGCTGTCGTCGCTCGTCTCCGGAGTCATGAGGAGCTAGGGAGAGTCGCTGGACTCCCAAGCGTCGCTGCCGCTGCCGGAGGAGCCCGTGGGGAAGCGAGCAGCAGGCCTAGCCCTTGCCACGTCGATGTCCTGGCTGCCTCCTCTGGGGCAGCACTCCAGCCGGCGGCCTTCTGCGTCGAAGATTTTGAAGAGCATCAATGAGGCGCCATCGTCTTCGAAATGAATCACGAGGGCACCCCCTGTCCGGCAGACCCGGGCGACCTCGCCCCAGCCTCGGGTCACGAAGACCTTTCCCGGAGCAACGACTTCAACCTCCGCTTCGGTCACTGGAGCACCGCAGTCGGTGTGCTGCAGCCAATGCTCGAGAGGCCCCCTTGGCGGCATCTCAAAGGCGAAGAATGGAGGGAAGCGGATCCAAGTGCTTGGAGGCATCACGGCATGGAGCACGAGCTCGCAGAGGAGTCCGCGGCGTGGACTCCAAGAGCGATGGCGCACGCCGCCATGGCTCGTCGACCTCGCCTGCGGCTCGAACAGCGATGCTCATTGTATCCTTCTCCAGGGCCCTCGGCCCGGGCGTACAGGGGTAGCGAGAACCCGGAAGGTGGCCGCTTGCACCAAGGCCTCGTCATCTCCGGCCTCGCCACCTCATCGCGGCAGCGCGAGACCGGCCGTTTCTTCGGCGGGAGCGGGTCAGGCCCCTCCCGGGGGGCCTTTCCTTTCTCTTCGGCTGAGAACGGGTGGATCTGCGCCATTGGCGTCAAAAAAGGAGGTGGAACAAGGGAGAAGAAGCAGGCAGAGCAAGGAGAGATGCGCAACGGAGGCTCACGCCTCTTCGTACTTATAGTCAAGAGGAGGCCAACCGTCGGCCTCCACAATCACAGGTAATGATGAAACTTTTTTGCATGCAGCAGGGACTCGTCAAATTGGGCAGTTGCCGAGGCGGCATGGGGAAGTTGAGGCGCCCACGTCCAATCGACCAAGTCCGCAGGCTATTGGGGCCCGCGGCGCTCTGTACTTGTCCTTTGGCTTTGCTGCTAAGCCAATTCCGAGCGCACCTTGGGCCCGGGGGCTACTGTCGGCGTTCTGGGAACGGGGGTCCCCAGACTTGCCTGCCTGCGGCCTACAGCGTGGCTCAGCAGTGGCCCAGTACGGCTCGTCTTCATCAACCCAAGATCAAGACCCTCGCGAGGGGCCAAGCCTCGCGGGACGGACGATGCAAGGCCTCCTCAGGGGTGGCTCACCAGGCAGGCTCGCGAGGAGGCGGAGAGATCAAGGCAGGGGTACCTCGCGAGGTGCTCATGACGCAAGCCGTGATGATCAAGACCAGGCGGGCGCCAGCTTGCGTAGTGTCCTCGTTTCCTCTTTGGTGCAAAGGGGGCAAGCGCAGGCGCGTAGTACCAAGGCATCAAGCAAAGGTTTCCATATCAGGGCAACAAGACCAAGACTAGCAGGACAGCAGGATGGAGGTCACCGTGGAGCCCAAGATGGCATCAGCACCAGTGCCTTTGGGAATCGAGGACCACCTTTAGTTAGGATAGCTTGTACTAGCTGTCCCCTTTCAAAATGGCATTTGTTGGCTCCCTTCCCGCTCAATATTTGGGAAGAGGACCAGGGCCTCTATAAATAGAGATAGCCACCACAGTAGGAGGGGATCAAATCCTTCCTAAGTAGAACACCTCACCACCACAAGAACACCCCTCGCGAGGCTGTTCTTCCTCTGTACTATTCATCATCAGCCCAAGAGGAAATCCCCCACACCACACACTGGATTAGGATATTACACCACAACGGTGGCCCAAACCAGTATAAACCTCGTGTCTCTTGTGTTGTTCATCGTTTAGCTTAGATCCGCGGCGAGATTGTGGGCATGTTTCGGTAGGGAGAAGATCTTCGTGCGCACCCGAGAGTTCGAACCTTAAGGGTTTTGCCGGAACCCGATATCCGACAAAATGTACCAAAATGATAAGGATTCCACGCAAAAACAGTGCCACGAGTGGTGGCAGCAAACACAAGACCCTCATATTGAATTACATGACAGTACTCATCCGTGTACAGAAATTGATTTTTGAGCAATATCCATCGAGGCGTGGAAGGGACGGCAACAAGCTTGTCGAAGATAGCAACAACTTCATAGTTCTTGTAATCCCAAGAGCAGTTGGGAACTCAACAAATTGCTATCTTCCGTAGATGACAGTCAGCATGATTGTATTTGAACATACGTAGATCATCTGTGTGCTCAACCTCAGGGTAGTCTGTGATTTTTGAAAGTGGAACCCGGTAATGAGTGTACACATTCACAAGTTCCCACTCACAGTTATACCCAATATAAACAACCCAATCTCCATTTGCGCCTGCCCAAGCCTTACCCTCAAGCGATGGCATCTTAACACCACATGTATCATTATGAAGTGGCATCAACTTGCAGAAGGCGAGGCTTCCGTCATCCCCACACCGGCGACCAGTGTCATGGCGAAGAAGATAGGGGAGATCAAACCGCTCTTGAACCCTATTTGTTGAGTCAAGAATGGACTTGAAAGAACCTGCCATGCTAGCCGAGGTGATGACGTTGCACCGATCAATGAGTTCCTCCACCATGGCATCTTTTAGATCGGGGCAAGAATAATGGGGTCGTTTCTGGCATGTTTCCTCCATGGAGAAGACAATCGAACAATGGCAGAAGGAAGGGTGAAGGAAAATGGAGGGAGGAAGAGCATGCAACAGCAGTTCCAAATCGAGAGGGAAAGGCGAAGAGGCGGTGGATGGTTGCCACGGTATAGGAAGTGGCTAGTGGGGAGCGAACGGTTGCCATAGAGAGGTCACACACTGATGACAAGGCCGTCATCTTAGACCTAGCGCCCGCGCGTGATAGCCTCCGTCGCCCACATGAGCGAAGCCACTTCGCACCCCACACAGTTGGTCCGCCATGCCGCTAAGAGCAAGTACTACAATAGTGGGCTTATAGCCTGGTTACATGGCAATTTTGCCTATGTGGAGGAGAGAGACATGAAGGATTCCTGCAACAAGGACAAGCGTGCCTGAAACTCGGCCTAGATGGAGAAACTCGACAAAGCTCATGTCGTGTACGCGGCCAAGGAGGCGTACACGTGCTACGACATGTAAAGGAGGATCGTTGACATGAGGAAGTGCCTCCTTCCCCAAAACGGCCAGGGATCTAGCCGGAAGCAGAGTAATGGCAAGCATCGTCGCAACAAGAAGTAGATGATTAATTAGATCCTCGTTTCTCCTAGTTTAGTATGAATGTAATTGCTTACTTTGGTGTGTGAAAATGTTAACTGTGTAGTCACTTGTGTAATTGTATGCTTAATTTGGTTATGCAATGCTGTCTTTTTAAGTATATATGTTGATACTCTATAGATAGAGCAAATCACATCGCACACGGACTAAACAAGGGAACCTGTGGGTGATGATTTCATCAATCACTGGCAATTGTATACCAGCAACCGTTTGCTCACAACACACACGGCTTGTTAACAGGAATCGTCTGTGTTGTTATCGGTCTTCCCACACATTTCTGATTACAGACCTGTTCGCCACGTATCACACACATCTTGTTATATTGAACCGTTTATGTTCTCTTGTCTCAATAGAAATAGTTCATCCGAGTGAACCGCATGTTGTATATCGCACACACACCTTGATTTGGCTGACCGTTTCTTTTGTGTTGCCTAATCACAAACAGTTCATCCGAGTGAACCGTATGCTATGTATCGCACACGCCTTCATCTGGCTGCCCATTTCTTTTGTTACTCCTTGTCGCAAACAGTTAATTGAACTGAACCGTATGCCCTGCATCGCATAAGCAACTAAAATCTGAACCGTGTTTGATGCATCCGTCATCGCAAACGTTTTGCACATTTTTTACGGTTCTCTGACACCACTGGTTGCGATTATTGCATCGCACACAGTTTCTCGAAGGGTCTCTGATCGTAGTGCCGCGTAAGCAGCATCCTGCAGTAGTGCAATTATTACTTGTCAGCTTACTAGGACAAGTATGCAAAATTGTAACTCCAGTAAGAGATCGTCCAAAATCTGGCCACTTCGCACCCCACACAGTTGGTCCGCCACGCCGCTAAGAGCAAGTACTACAATAGTGGGCTTATAGCCTGCTTACATGGCAATTTTGCCTATATGGAGGAGAGAGACATGAAGGATTCCTGCAACAAGGACAAGCGTGCCTGAAACTCGACCTAGATGGAGAAACTCGACAAAGCTCATGTCGTGTATGCGGCCAAGGACGCGTACACGTGCTACGACATGTAAAGGCGGATCGTTGACATGAGGAAGTGCCTACTTCCCCAAAATGGCCAGGGATCCAGCCGGAAGCAGAGTAATGGCAAGCATCATCGCAACAAGAAGTAGATGATTAATTAGATACTTGTTTCTCCTAGTTTAGTATGAATGTAATTGCTTACTTTGGTGTGTGAAAATGTTAACTGTGTAGTCACTTGTGTAATTGTATGCTTAGTTTGGTTATGCAATGCTGTCTTTTTAAGTATATATGTTGATACTCTATAGATAGAGCAAATCACATCACACACGGACTAAACAAGGGAACCTGTGGGTGATGATTTCATCAATCACTGGCAATTGTATACCAGCAACCGTTTGCTCACAACACACACGGCTTGTTAACAGGAATCGTCTGTGTTGTTATCGGTCTTCCCACACATTTCTGATTACATACCTGTTCGCCAAGTATCACACACATCTTGTTATATTGAACCGTTTATGTTCTCTTGTCTCAACAGAAATAGTTCATCCGAGTGAACCGCATGTTGTATATCGCACACACACCTTGATTTGGCTGACCGTTTCTTTTGTGTTGCCTAATCACAAACAGTTCATCCGAGTGAACCGTATGCTATGTATCGCACATGCCTTCATCTGGTTGCCCATTTCTTTTGTTACTCCTCGTCGCAAACAGTTAATTGAACTGAACTGTATGCCCTGCATCGCATAAGCAACTAAAATCTGAACCGTGTTTGATGCATCCGTCATCGCAAACGTTTTGCACATTTTTTACAGTTCTCTGACACCACTGGTTGCGATTATTGCATCGCACACAGTTTCTCGAAGGGTCTCTGATCGTAGTGTCGCGTTAGCAGCATCCTACGGTAGTGCAATTATTACTTGTCAGCTTACTAGGACAAGTATGCAAAATTGTAACTCTAGTAAGAGACCGTCCAAAATCTGAATCAAGAAGTTGGTCTAGTACTTATTGTTTGCAACTAATGGACGTGAATAAATGGATATCATATCGAATGAGTAAGAAAGACAAGTAAAATTGTCAATAAACCTGGCCTGCAGTAGTAATCTGGGTCAATGTCACTATGACCAATAATCCAAAATGACTAGTGTCTGTTCCTAGGGACAGAATTATGAAACCCTGTGAACTTTACAGGTACTAAAGATTACTGAAATACATATGAACCATTAAGTGTTGGTAGCACTTTGTACACAACAAACCCTAATGACAGTCCTGCCTAATGAGTAATGAATCAATTAGAAAATGGGTGATGAGGAGTGGCTGTTGAGTGTTGAGGACGTATCTCAGGATAAATTGGGTTGGCTTAGTGGCTTCTGCACGCCTGAGCCCTGGACGGACTGGGAAGGTAGGCACGGCGGTGCGCCTGGGCAGCGGTGACGCTGTTGGGCGAGCGGCTCCTGACATCCTGTTAGTCCAACGTCTCCTCCTAGAATCATGTCGTCCGGGGACGGCAAGTCGCCGGTGAGGCGGGCGGCTGGGGGCGAGTAGAGATCGGAAGCGCGGCAGAACAAAGGGGAATCGGGCCCTGGGCCGACCCAAATTCCCAGGGTGGGCCGCGACCCACCGTGGGCACCCTGTAGATACACCTGAGCGGCGTACATGCATTTTCGAAACTAAATTAGGAACATTTAGCTGACTAGTTAAATGACTATGGTTTAATAATATTAGATTATTATTTTAACAATTAAGCTTGTTTAGCTTGATGGGTGGAGCAGTGCTATTATGACATGAAGCACGTATGCTGATCATAAAAGGGGGAAATCCTCAACATTTTTTTATCAAAAGAGGGTTTCCCCTCCGATTTCTATTAAAGAAACCACCACGGAACCAACATGATCAATTAAACCCTAAGCATGATCAATTAAACCCTATTATGACTGTGACATGGCAGATTTAAAGGTGCAAACTTCAGAAATGCTATTTACCATCCATGGTTTTCTTCGAACTAAGTACTAAATTCTAAGAGCTGAAAAGAAAGTACAGTAACCAAGTTACAATCAATTTTCTAGTTGAGATCAAAAAATTGAGCAGATATGAAGTACCACCTCTCTTGCAGCGTCGTGTAGGCATCGGGTGTGTGATGGCTGTCGGTGGCGTTGAAGCAGATCTGCGATGGTAGACGGGTGCATCGGGGGATAAGTCCTATTGCGGTGGACGAGAAGGTGATGTGAGCGGTCCCGGCAAAGAGGACGATGGCGCCGATGAAGTGAGAGAACGCAAGGCAAGCCTCCTGGTCCATCGCCGTGGATGAGAAACGGCCATCTCTAGCAGTGGACAATGCGGTCTTGGTACTAGCTCCGGCATGGTGGAGGACGGTGGCGATGGATGGGGTGGAGGACGGCGGCGATGGATGGGGTGGCGGACGGAGGAGGCTGGTGTGGGGATGGTGTTCTAGCGCGGACGGTGTATGAATGGGAAAATGTAGGGAGAGTTACGGGGAACCATATTTTTGGGATGCGCCTGTCTGAAATATGGGAAAGTTACAAACTTAGCCCCCGTTTAAAATTTCAACGTCACATCGGTTGGGGATAGCACGATAATCTCGCATCTCCCCAATATTTGCCCAGAGCGATTTCGGGTGAGGAGAGGGTGTTTGGGCACCCACGGTTGGCGCTCACAGTGTATGAACGGGGCTGACAGGTAGGGTAGATGTGTCACGTCTGAGTGAAGTTACGAACCTGTCCCTATTGAAAATATTTGCCTACGTCGATTTCGGCTGAGTCGAGTTTGTTTTGCCGCCCACCGTGTATGAATGGGGAAATGGAGGGAGAGATAGACGTCTTTCGGACGAGCTTGAATCAAATGTGTCTTGCCGCCCATGTTTGGCGCCCACCAGTCGGAATGGGCTCAGACGCGGTCGTGTCACGTCTAGTTCAAGTTACTAACCTAACCCTATTGAGAGCCATGGAAATCGGGCAGATGCATTGTCCGTGTAAGGGGTAGACAGTAATTTCCATCTCCCAAACACTGGCTTCGGGCAGCCGACATGGGAGTGGAGATTTTGCCGCTCCTTTCGAATTTTGGGACAATAAGCATCCACATTTACCATGGCAGCTAAATTTGAATCCATTCGGTATTCCTATACGAATCTTTATAAATCATTCTATGTGTTTTTATATATCTTCAAAAGCACGACAAAGATGTATTCCATTGTCATATATGAATATGATTTACAAAAGCCGATACCTCGAATTCAGAAGCTAGAATCCAGTTTAAGGTTAATTCGAATATTTGAAACCACTTATGTCCATCTCAAGTGTCACACGTAGCATAATGTGTACTCCCATTTAGATATGTACACAACCAATGTCTCAAGATTCAAAATACCGAGTAAATCAACCAATAATGTACAAAACTAACACATATATAAACACTTATAAAGTATATGGATCAATAATATCAACTAACATACATAAGCCAGGCCGTTGTACTTTTTTGCTAGAAGAGCGTCCTTTTTTTAGCGAAGCTAGTACACCATCTTGGCCCTTTCAAATGCATGCCACTTAAGGACCATTTATACTACTATTATTGTTGAACGCACATTCAGCCTGATTGGCATATTTGTAGATCTAGCACAGCAATCAAAATGAAATGTCTCAGAGTCTTATCAATTAATACAGACTTGTGCTGAAAAAATTACAACCCGGAAAAACAAAAAACAATTATTACATGATCTCTAAAACAAATGGTTTGATCGATTACACGAACAAACAACAAAAAGGTTATTCAACGATGGAAAGAACATTTCACCCATGATTTACCAAGTGGGAATTTAATTTCCTTTTTTCCTTCAAGACCTTAACAATGCAGTCAGTCTCAGCTTGCTTCATTTTGGAATCCACCAAATATTTAATGGTTGTCTTGAGTAGTGCTTGTGATTGTGTTGTTTGCTTCCTCGACATGTCAACTTCATCTCTAAGTGCAGAAGCAGAATCTCTTTCTACCAGTAGTGTAGCCTCTAGAGCATCAGCAGTTGGCAATTCATGATGGAAGATTGGGCCGGTGCCACTGCTGTGGGATGATACAATGTCCATGGGGACCTTGCTCTTTGATCTTGGGCTAACCTCTTTTGCCATTAAAGTTCCGATTGGATTCCGAAAAGTTGAAGTTAGCAAAACATCTCAACTGGGAGTTATAACAGCAAACCACTTAAACAAACAAGGAATTAAAGATTTTCAAATTTATGCTGAAAAGTAGTTATTTAGATATATTATAATTGAGCATCCTCCCAGCGCTGTGAGGCCATTAGCATTCCTGACCGTCCGATCATCAGTTTTAGTCAGTTTGGGTCGTGCGATTAGCTCGGAATCTCGAGCCTGGTCGCTTCGATCGCTACCATCGAGCGCTGGCCTATTGGGCTGCTACTCCCGTGACAATTTCAGAAGGTTGAAATGGTCCGATGCTTAGTTTCTCGCTAACTGGGCCCCTGTCCTAAGGGGCTGCTACTCCGGTAGAAAAAATGGTGGCCTCTGGCTAATTGGGCCTGGTTACACTCGGAGCCCATTCAACCCCACAAAGCCCGCAAGCACGCCCCTCTTGTTTCGTCTCTCTTTCCCCGACCTCCCCTCGCCGCCACCGCCGCCACTATCGACGCCAACCTCCATCCACGACGTTCCTCTCTCAACCGAGTGACGAAAGGCACCCCCGCCATCAGGTACATGTCAGACACGCACGAGGGGGCGGCCGACCGTAAGAACAAGAAGGCGATGGTGGACGAGTAGCCGCCGCCTATGCACGTCCCAAACCACTGGGTCGCCTTTTACACCAACCACTCCTGGTCGCAGCGCATGCACGGCGTTCTCCTACATCTCAGCAATGCGGGCATCGCGGCCTTGCTGAGGGAGTTGAATTGGTGCGCTCCCCTCATCTCTCTTTTTCCTCTTCCCCCGTCCTCTTCTCTTCCTCATTGCTCCTCCTCCTCCAATCTCTCCCATCAGGCAGGTTGGAGGCGGCGCACACGGCTAGGTAGGTCACGAGGGTCCGATGGGTTGAGCAGCGAGGGCGGCTACCTGCAGAGGAGGAGAGCTCAACACAAGCAAAATTGGAGGAATGATAGCGATTATCTCCATGGTACAGGGACTCCTAATCATCCCTCCCATGTTCTTCTTGGCTTCAGGGACTACCATTGGGCAGCCTCTTCTTCTCCAAGGTGCTCCACAACTGCACAAAGAGGTCAGTTATCTCGATCGATGCCCCTCAACTCAGGCCGGAGATGGTGGAAGGATCTGCACAAGAGGACATGTCTCTGGACAGCCGCCAAGTGTTCTCCGTGCTATGCTACTGCATGAATCACCTCCTGGCCAGGTAATAGTTACACTATAAATCTGAAATGCATAAGGAGCACTAATCATAAGACATTAGGGATGATTAGGGTTGGTTTATTCCATGTTAAGAAAGGGAGGTTTTTCTTTTGGCTTGGCATATGCTTCTCAGGTGGTTCTATTTGCCCAAATAGGGCGCTCAAATTGTGAATTGAGATCACTCCTCCAAGAAGTCAAGAAACTAAATTTTATGTGTCCAAAATCAAATGCTAGCTCTTGAGTTATTCTCTACCAGTCTGCATATCCACTCCTTTGTATGTTCTAATGCACCATGGTTATCACTTAGTTGAACTTGCTATTTTAGTGATATATTTTTTTCAATACAACTTTGTTTATCAAGCCGATCAAATTTCACCTTTTTTTATTGCACTTCTTCTCTTTTTTATAAAGAACATAACTAACATAATTTGATTTTCTGTTCTTGAAGTTTTGAGCATAATTGGGTTCTGACTGTGAGAGTATCATTTACAATGTAAAAGGAGGTACCACACACAACTAGAAATGTACAGCGAATTCACTCAGTCTATGTCACACGACATCCATCCCATAGGTCATGATAGTCACAAGACTACCCTGCAGATGGATGTTGCAACCAGTGGCCATGATGAGGCTTATGCCTGCGTGGAGGTGCAGTGCCGAATGCTGAGAGAAAATGTTACCCACCCGGCTACAAGGATAACTGGGAGGAGGAAGAACCGAGCCACATGGGTAACTCGAATGGAAAAAAGTCAGTGGCGCCACCATCCATTTTCTCATGCCTCCCCTTCTACAGATACACAACCACTGCCCTTGCTGCTTCTCAACTCCACCTTTGTCCTTGGCACCATCGGCATTGATGCAGTCATCCATCTGCATGCCGCATCAGCGAAGAAGTAGGCACATCAACTATGTGTTGATGCCCAGTTTGCATCTAGGCATCATGTATGTTGCTTTGTTTCTCCTGTAGTACTGCTGGCACAGTTATTTCTGTTTACTTTCTCTCTTTTTTTTGATTACTATCAAATCTTAGTCTGGATTGCGCACCCTGATTCCACCTAATTTTTTTGATGTGATTTGGTTCGGTGGATTTGGAGCAAGGATTTGGTTGCTGCTAAAATATAATGGTTGTGAGATTCATGGAGCAACAAACATGACATGATCAAATCAAACCATTTAATTGGAGACAAGGATTTTTGAGTACAAAGGATTGTAATTTTGGCCTTCAGTACTATTGATGTGCGTCTTTTTTCAATTTTCAGTGTTTAAATTTGTTATGTTGTGCTATCTGGTGGAATATAGAATGTGAGCAGTTGGGCACTGGTAATAGGAACAAGAATGGTTCTGCCGATGAAGCAAATTTATATTTGTTTTGGTACCATGTAATGTAAGAAGTTTCAGATTGAAGAATGCTATTCTAAGAGGCTATATGGTCTAATGATATGTCCAACAACTTCATACCGTGTACTTAGGGTGCGATTAAGAAGCATAACTATCTACATATAGGCAAATCTTTCTACAACTTGGCAATAAAATAGTGGTACGTCAAATTATTATTTCATTTGTCTTTTTTCTCTTGCATTATAATGTGGAATGAAGATACTTAGGTTCTCTCTAATCTTTTTTCTTACATTATGATTTCAAATGAACATTCCCTTGGTTCTTAAGATCATTAGATGAATGGATTTTACAATGTATGTGCCTTTTATTCCTAGAATCATCTTTCCCTTGCATAGTATTTCAGAACAAAGAGTGTTTACAATTTCTTGGTACTCTTTTGAAAGGGATCATCCTATCATTTATAATTTTCTTATTCCGGGTCATGAGAGTAGGGCATTGCTGCAACATATTGATGTGTACAAATTATATCATAAGATACCCTTATGATGCATCTTTACTTCAGTACTTTCATCACTGTCTTTCTTGTTCATCAGATTGAACGAGGATGCTACAAATTTAAGTGTTGCTGATTGATATATATCCACTGAGCCAACTAAAATTGTGATTGATTCCATAGTTGCTGCCATGTCAAGAACAATTTATACTCATATTTGCATAGTTTTTACATAGTTTAGTTTCTAATGTACACAACCAAGTTCGGCTTTAATTTTCAGGTTGCTTACAAAATGGTATTTGCATTGTCTTGGCCTGTTATCTATACTAATTCTTGATTTTTACTGATTAGGGCTATTATCTATACGCTTCTATTGTCCTCTTCTGCATCACTAACACTGCAGTTTGGTCAAGGATGCACACAAATCCCTCTTAATCTAACTTCAGAACCAGCTGAACGTCCTCAGTATAGGCATAGCACCTCTCTAGTCCAAACTCAACTTGAATACATCCTTTTCTACCACCCACATGAACTGCCGACTTCTTTTGCACATAACGATGACTCTGTTCAGGTTTGTACTATTTTCCACATTTAAATTTACATTATATAGCTCGTTATAGAGATTTCTGCTACGAGTCTAACTCTCTTATCATGATCCCAATAAAGCAATCACTTCACTAATTCTGTTCAGAGTTGCATAATGCACACGCCGACTGCTTCATGTAGTTTATATTGTTGATGGGTGTGTGCCTTTTCCTTTTTTAGCTATGTATGCCAGTCCCGACAAGTATAGAAGATAATAGTCATGTAAAATGATTAGTATTTCATTTGCACAAAATGGATTAGAAGTTCGAGTATTTCACTAAAAATAAGAATTTAACTCTTTCATCTTTCTATATATTTAGTAACTTTTTATCATTCTATTGGAAAAATGGACGGGCGCAGCAATGCGCGCCCTCATTGATCTAGTTAACATCATTGTAACCGGTTGTAGTAGCAAGGCAGTTAAACAAACAAGTTTTGCAAATGGTACCTGTAGTGGCATTGGAGTTTCTCTTCAATCCTGAAAAGTTGAGTAGCCAGTAACGTGATTAGAGCAACCGGTTGCAGTAGCAAACCTGTTACACAGATATATTTTTGAAAATATACCTGTTGTGCAATTGGACTTCCAATTGGATCCTGAAAACTTGAAGTTGGTAAGATGATTATAGCAACAAGTTATAGCAGCAAACCAGGTAAACAAGGAAGTTTCTGACAACATACCTGTTGTGCCAACAGAGTTTCAGTTAGATCCTGCAAACTTGAATGTTAGCAATCATAAATAAAGTATTGCAAGAGCCATAGGAAACTAACATCAAACTAGTAAAACTAACCAATTTTGGCAACGTATTTAATTAAACATGAACTAGTAAAACAAACAAGTTCTTGGCAACGTATTAAAGTAACAAGTCGGTATCGTTTACCAGCAACACAGACATCTGTAATTTCTTTGTTGTAAGAAAAATGATTCCAACACATATATAAGTTAAAAAGACAGTGTCCCTTATATAAACCTGACAGTTGTCTATCTATGAACATGCAAACATTAAACATTACTAGTGCTACAAGTGATAACAGCAAACCATTTAAACAAACAGGGTATCAGAATGTAAATTACACGTGAATTCCGTTGCACCCTAGAAGTACATATGACCAGCTATCTACGTGCTTAAGTAGCTATTTAACTTCAGGCAAATAGGTAATTCTTAACAGTAAGTATCAAACACATAGATAGGCGCAGTCTATAATAGAATTAACAGGCTATGGCATTTTGTAATCAGTAGCAAACTAAATTAAGCAAAGCAACATAACTGAACAATTTTGCAATAAGTGGCTAACTAAAATTCTGAGAAGCAGGTAACTGAACTTATGCTAGCTCTTTGTACAGGAAAACTACAACTTCTTTTTCGCTTACAAGGTTCTACAAAGGAGTCCATGGCATCAATTGCTTGGATACGCAGTCCCAATACTTCTTTCTTCCCACACTGCATTGGTAAGTCCAATGGTTAATCTGATAAGATGGTGCATTCTTGATATTTTTTATGAGGACGGGTTGTCATGCTAGTTGTAGCCACACACATCACACTGGCTTTTACTACATATTTCATGCGATTACATTTGGCATATCGAGATCTAAGCAATCTACAATAAGATGAAAAGACTGGCATCCTTCAAATTATTGGCGAACCTAGTTCATAGAAACAAGCAATTCAACCATTATGTGGGTAAATCAAAAGCGCCACTAGAAATTTTTCACTACCCCAATCATACACACAAAAAGGGGCGACGCCACCGTAGGGGCTGGTATGGGCGGCCACCTCGGGTGGCTGGAAAGTGTGCACCTAGTTTGAGTCATCCAGATTGGCCCAGGCTAGTTTTGTTCGTCCCAACGCACGAGAAGGCAATTAAAAAATGAAGAAAAATGTTTAAATTTGGATGGGCCAATAACGTAAGTGCAAGGCAGGCCCTATAGCAGGCTCGCGGCCCAACGAGCGCCTCCCATATCGATCGACAATAGGAAAAATCTCAATTTGTTCGCTCTAGCCTCTAGTCTGGTTCGCTCCTAACCTAGCTGCCCTTGGATAGACTGACACAACACTTCCTCGCGCCCTCGTTGGACGCTGGTCGCCGGGCTTCAAGCGAATGGAAGGATAAGAAGATGAAGATCCAACCCTGGGTGTAGCCTGCGTGGAAGCCAGCGGCGGCGGCACGGGCATGGCATCGAGCTTGCACAAACGGACAGTCGCAGCTTGCACAAGCAGCATGCACAACGAGTAGGTACATCACATCCCTGATTATATCGAATTCAACTGTTCAATTTCTGGTCAATAGTTAAACCAGACTGTGTTGTAAAACTGCTTGTATGTACGGAATCTATGAGAAAATGGAACCAATTTCTTCTTATTTTATAACTCCCCCAATCAATACTGAACTGACTGAACCTGATGTATCTAATCGAGTTTCTGGTGCAAACAAACAAGCTCATGTTGTTCTTGAGCCTGAAGTGTCTAATGGACAGACTACTAATGAAGGATTTGAAGCAAACATTTTACATGCTCCTGGTGATGAACATATAGTGTCTAATGAGGGATCTAATGCAAGCATTTTACAAGCTCCCATTGAAGTATTTAGTGTCTAATGATGATCTGCTATGTTGACAGAGACATAGAGATTTGCACGCATTGATGACTAGCAAATTATAGTACATTTTCATGGCTTGAGGAAACATCGAGGTCATCTACCAGAAAGTGCTCGTATCATGACAATGTAGCATAAATACTTTTCTAATCTGTTGTTTGAAACTATTGGCATACTTATGCGGGAAAGATATATTGATATGCAGTTTGCGCACTGGTTATAGGTGCAATTACACTTTGATATTTTCAGCCAGAGAATGAAATTCGAACAGGTACAGACCATGTTAGTAGTCCTTATACACCATGCTGCATTTTGTGTTTTTTGGTGCTTACATCATTTAGTGTTTTATAATCTGGAACTACTTTGGATCATAAGCTAGTTTTCGAAGTGCATGTAGCTTCACATTTCTCAAGTTATGTTGATTCCTGGAGTGCAAGTGCCTTCGTATTTTTTAAGTTTTCGCCCCTGGTAACTTGAATTCATGGATCCGCCACTGCACACAAATCATACATGCAGGCCAGTATAAATTAAATGAAATGCAGGGACTTACACTAGCACATTGTACAGGCTCACTGCAGCTCTGATTGCGCTTGGGATGTTCCATGTACAAGTCCATGTTACCACTTTCTTGGATGTGTGGGCCTTGTGCTCCTTGCATCCCCCTCTACATTTTTGACACGATGAATGGTTGATCAAATAAGAGGAGTCGACCTTGCTGTTATACTGGAGGACAGGTACTTACAAGGTTATATCGGTGTGTAGGATGTGTACCAGATCCCGTAGCGCCTTTCTGCTTCGCTAAAAAATGGTTTTTCTTGTTTTAGATGATATCTCCAGAAGAAATAAGAGTAAAAGTCAGAGCTGCCTAGGCGTGTAAGCTAAGAGAGCAGTGAAAAGATATCCAAACATCGTCGGAACAGTGCACTAGGGAGTGATATGTGGATACCTAGTTCGGCCCGGCGTTTGGGCATGCTCGCCTAGCTAGAGTGCAGGTCACTTCAGAGCCATTGAGGATGATGCACTGGCATTGGCTGGCCGCGCACGGATGCAGATCTTGAGTGGCAGCGGACCGCTACGATGCGGTGGACGAGACCGTTGGTGAAGCCCCAATAGCCTCGGGGGGGGGGGAGGTGCGACGATGTGCTCGGTGAAGTAGCCCCGGTGAGGTGGGAGATGGCATCGGTGAAGCGCACCTGTTGTGGTGGAAGTCGGTGTCTGTGAGGCACATCGGTTGCGACGGCCGATGTTGTCGGTGGACCACCCGGCGTGGTGGATGAGGGCGTAGATGAGGTTGGTCCAGTGTGGTGGTGAAGCGTGACCGTCGTCTTCGTCGTTGTCGTCCGGCACAGAGGTGGGGAAAGAGACGAGCCGAGGGGCGATTCGAACTTTGCTTGGGTTGGCGGCGAATTAGGGATTTGAGTGCTCTGGGCGTGGAAGGGGACGGTGGAGAAGGGAAATTTTGCAGGGCTAGAATTGGGGCCGCCTGATATTTCTATCCGAAATGTGGAAGGGAGGGTGGGGGTGGGTGGATGGGTGCTAGCGTCCGTCCGACACACGCGACCACCACGACACGACCCTGGTCTGCCTGGTGCGCCTACATTTGAGAATGCAAATGAATCTTCTTCCATTTGCAAACAAATCTGTATGTATTACCATGCCCGTGTTTTCCTTGAAAATAATTAGTCATTCGAAACGAGATACTATAAATTAATTAATGAGAAGTTATTTGAATTATAGTGTGTGTCACATAGCGATCTCCAATTCTAACGTGGATTTCGCATTTCATGGTATCCACGCTACTTTTTAAATACACAAATTCATATGTGTATGATGAACACCATGGTAGTGAGAAACCTTTGGGTGGATTCAAACATATGACCTACAAAATAACACAACAATCGAGCCAATCCCAACTTTTCCAAACCTAGTATGGCGCGAATTCGAAATAATTACAGAAGCCATATACATGGTCCTCAATTCAAATCTTACAATGTACACTAAATTGAAACATCAATATTAAGTGTCGTACTATCTACATTCAAATGTTGTTTTTAGCCCCACCCACCCCCCACCCCGGCACACATGCTACATACTTCCTGTATCGATCAATCTTCCTCTCCTAACCACCTTAAATTAGGAAGCTATCGGTTTCTGACACACGTTCATTCTTTCTCTCTATGTTTTGATCTCTAACTCTCTCAACTACACAAACCCCTTTTTCCACTCTGTTACCAAATGTATCTACCTCACACACCCGCCATTGCACTCCATGCCGAGATCTCTCTCTCTCTCTCTCCCTCCCATCCTCTCTCTCTAGATACATATATTGACTATGCAGACGCCCCCTCTCGTGCGCACGCACACATGTTGTCTGTCTAGGTCACTCTCTCGAGACTGTCTCACTCTTTCTTCCGCATGGCGGGCCACACTCGCTCAATCTCACTCTCTTTATCTATGTCTCGATTAACCTCACTTTCTTTCACACACAAATGACATATCTCCCTATTCGGGCCTCAATCGACACACTCTATACTCTCTCACACAGATTGTCTATCTAGGTCAGTCGATCCAAGCCGCTCTCACTCTTTCGACCTCATGGCGGGCCACACTCGCTCAATCTCTCCTCTCTCTCTATCTCTCTCTCTCTCACTCTCTCTCTCTCTCCCTTTTTGTATGTCTCGATTGACGTCGCTCTTTCTCGGACATAAACGATATATCTCCATGTTTGAGCCCAATTTGACATATTCATATTGTATACTCTCTCACACACATTGTCTATCTAGGTCACTCTCTCCAACCCGTCTCACTCTTTCGATCGCACGACTGCCCACACTCTCTCAATCTCTCTGCCTTTATATATGTAATCGATTGACCTTGCTTCCTCCCACACACACAATATATCTACATGTCTGTGACTGGATCATCTCTCAAGCTCTATCTTACATCCGTCACCCTTCCCAAAAGATCAATCGAACAGTATCTCTCCAGAGCATATATATCTTTTCAATGAATGCCGGGCCACACTCACTTTGTCTCTCTATCTATTTGTCTCTCAGTTGACCTCGCTTTCTCATGTTGTATCTTCCACACATTTAAACTACCTCTCCATCCCTCACAGAGCCGGAGCTATTTACATTGCGAGGCAGACTCGAACCTTGTATTAATTTGTGAAGGCATTTATTCCAGTGGGTTTAGATTATATTTTCGTAGCATTTGGCCCACAACTAATCCAAACACCGTTGCAACCTCCCACCTCCCCTAATTAATTTCCCCCTGCCTCGGTCATCGCTCTCTTGCACATCCTTTCTCACCTTCAACATTGCACCATGGTATTTTTGCAACAAAAAAACTCTGTAATTCTCTTTACTTATTACTCCCTCCGTCCAAAAATACTTGTCATCAAAATGGATAAAAAGAGATGTATCTATAACTAAAATACGTCTAGATACATCTCCTTTTGTCCATTTTGATGATAAGTATTTCCGGGTGGAGGGATTACAAATTAGCTACAAAACTACATACCGATAGTCCATCTCTAATGGAACAAATTTCGACCAACAAATTAAAGTGCTACAAACTACACACCGAGGGGACCACCTATCATGGAACGAATTTGGACCCATATAAATTATAAATTAAAAAGGACGAGGATCGAACATGCGACCACGGCCCTCAAGCTGCACGTCAATAGGTAACATAGTACAACAATGTTTGTTGTACCCCCCCTCTGTTGATATAATGTTGTTATATTACCACAACCTATTTAATGGATAACCTGTTGTAATATTATTTTTAGTACATTAGTGGGACCGGCTCGTTAGCACATACTATTCTCCTTCACTTACTGGTGGGTTCCATGTCTGCTCTCTCTCTCTCTCTCTCTCCTCCCATTCTACGTTTAGACGCATGGGCAAACACGAAGAAATCCCAGGCGATGCTGCCGTTCACCATATCTGGATGCGTTCACAAGTTACGGCACCAGTTTCACGTACTAGTAGTACAATTCAATATGTATGTGCAATGCACGTTAATTTGGAATTGACTTCCCTAAGAAAATATTTGGAATTGATGTGGTATTTAATATGAAATGCTTGCTATTAGAAGGAATACATGTGGCTTGATGACGTTTTATACTTAACTTGATACGGCTCTAGCAGAACATTCAATCGATCAAACCATAGATTTCATTCAGTCTGACTCCGACTTTACATTCATACGACGATAGATCTAATAAACGGAAATGATAAATGGTTGAATTTTAAGCATGGCAATCCGAACATTTTTCATGGCAAATTTAGATTACGCGGTGGTAGCGGGGGCGTCTTGTGGTGGGAAGCGGCTCCCCTGTCGTGCTCACTGTGTCATCGGGCCACTGACCGATGGCGACGGCGACGGCAGCATCTTCAACCGTTGTTGGCGTACTCCTGGACATTGGCCCTAGCTTCAAGGAAGGCCAGAATGTTCTGGACTTAGATCTCTAGGAGCGAGTCAACTGGCGGGGGGAGGCGACAGGCGTTGGTGCAAGGAAGCTATCGACGGCGGCCATCGATGCCATTGATGGGGGCACTGGCACCTTCGCAGGGATAGGCGCTGGCAACGGCATGGCAGAGACATTCGTGTGCATGGGCACTGGCACGGGCATGCGCGTCAGTGCATGCGTATGTGCATGCGTATGCGCATGCGCTGGCAGGTGCACGGGCGCGTGAAAGTCGGCGGAGACCTTGTGGAACCCCGTGGCATCAAGCTCCGCGACCATGTGCGGCTCCCAGCCCATCAATGCCACGAGGATGGGTGCTGCCGCAGTCGGGGCAACAGGAGCGGGGACAGGCGCGATGTCTTCCCGCAAGGCCAATTCAAGCTCGTCCCAAAGCGGGGTGTCTTCCTCAGGAAACTGGAAGACTAAGGGCAGACCATCGTGATGCGGCATGGCGTACGGTTAGGTCAGGCTGGTTGGAGGTAGACAACAGGAGAATCGGAGAGGAAGAGAGAAGATTGTAGCCATACCGGGTAGTGCGGGGGTGATTTTAAACTGTGGCGCCGGCGCCACTAAAAGTGGGGGCAGTTGAGACGAAGGTGGGCGGTGGAGCCTGGTCAAAGGGCTCGCCTCCCGATGAGCCTGTGCAGCGGCCTACTCGCACGCCTCCCGGTCAGCCAGCGCAGCGGTCTACTCGCACGCCTCCCGATGACTCACATGCTTGCTCGGACGGCACCTGCCGATGAGTAGCGGGACTCGTGGCGGCACGTAAACGCCCATGGTTTGAATAGTGAAAGCATTCGCCTTAACATTACAGGTATTTTGTTCCAAAATACCTTTGCTCTTCATTTGTGCGACTTCTCATAAGCATCTTGTCTCAAATTAAACCCAAAAAAATGCGACAACATATTTGTGCCATATCACGAGACCATGCTCAGTTTCATGAATTTCCAGTCACTTTTGGATTTTCTAAAATTTAACATCCAGGATTGGAAACAATATCATAACCTGCATCGTGCAATAAATTTTCAAGCGATACATCTTTAGAGTTGTAGATGTTAATATTTCTTAAGAAAGGATTTGGTCAAACATTTTGCTTAGTTAGATTTTAGACAAGTTATATGCAGAGTAACAGATAATCCCTCTGTACCAGTGGATTGCCTGATATATTAACTCAAGTACTAGGCACGAACAAATGGGGCTCAGTTCTATGCTCATCCTGGTGTAGTACTCCTTAGTACTACTAGGCAATGGAGTTGACGGCTGACCGTGGGTACCGGCGACCGAGGGAATTAAAACATACTCGGCACGGTAGGTAAGATTGTATAGTTACTAAAGCATCCCTCCATTGTTCATCGGTAGTCATTATGGACTGGGGACATGAGGGGAATTTCCTAGGGCTGGAATTCTGGCTGCCAGATATTTCGATTCGAAACGCGGAGGCTCGACTGGTTGGGGTTGGCTAATGTGCGTACCACGCACGCCACCAGAAGGACACGAGCCTGGGTATTGTTTTTTAAGGATCAACATGAGCCCGGGTCTGGCTGGTACGCCGTTGGGTGCTACTCCTACCATTCAAGAATACGAAAGGAATCTTTTAAATTGCGAACGAATCTATATGTATTACAATGCCCGTATTTTCCTTGCAAATAGTACTCTCAACGTGGTAATTGATTTATGACGAGTTCTTGAATTAAAGTGAGTTTGTGATATAGTGATCTCAACGTGGATTTCACATTTCATGGTATTCCTAGTAAGTTTTTCATTACAAATTAAAATTTAAAAGATGAACGGTATGGTGGTGAGAAAACTTTGTATGCATATGACGACACACACACACACACATACACACACGAATACAACAACAATCCAGTAAGTAAAGTGCATCTATTTTTCCAAACCATGCATGTATGACATGAATTCAAAAATACTACCTCTATTCCTAAATATTTGTCTTTTAGATATTTCAACAAGTGACTACATATGGAGCAAAATGTGTGAATCTACACTCTAAAATATGTCTATATACATCCGTATGTGGCAGTCCATTTCAAATCTCTAAAAAGACTAATATTTAGGAACGAAGGGAGTAAAATGTAAGCCATTCATGGTCTTCAATTCAATATTTAAAATGAATAGGAAACTGAAACATGAATAAGTCTAGTACTACATGCATGCAAATGTTGTGTTTAGGCGAAGCTATGTAGATTGTCGGGGGTTAATCCCTCGACCTTAGATAAAATTTTGAAGCTCTATTTAGGACTGTTTAGATTATATTTCTCGAACATTATATTTGTTCACACCCTCCCAAACACCGATTGGTTGTGCATCCCCCCTCCCTGGGAGAATATCATGTGCCTCCACACCTTAGATGCTATATGCTAATACGAGTTGCTTGGAGCTTGTAGATCTGAGATATAGCAGCTCACATGATGTCTTAATATGTTTACAGGAAACCTTAATGAGTTTGAGAATTGCACACAATTTGTACAAAAACTACTCAGATGCCCTTGGACCCCATATCCAACGACCTCGAAGCTTGTATCACCATAGCATCTAACATGAAGGAGGACCTCATATTTTCCTGTATGTAAGAATATCATGTGCCACCACACCCTAGATGCTTTGGTGATACAAGCTCTTCGGAGCCGTTCGATCTATGATCCAACAACTCCTTGGTGATTCGAATGTTTTTTTTTGCATAAAAGCCCCCAAAGAGTTCGGCCACTTCTTACAAGCACAAAGACTGCTCAGATGCCATTGGATCTCAGATCGAACGACCTCGAAGCTTGTATCACTGTAGCATCCATGCTGCGAGAACACCTGATGTTTTCTCGCACGAGAGAATATGAGGTGCTCTCGCACCGTAGATTCTATGGTGATACGAGTTCCCAGAGATCTAACGGCTCATAGTAGGAGGTTTGAATGTTTTTGCAATATACGCCTGAGTGAGTTTGGGAATTGCGCAGAAAGTACAAGTACTACGCATGCGGCATCTGATCACAGATCATACAACCTAGATGCTCGTATCACCGTAGCAGCTAATTAAGCTACGTGGAGCACCTAACATGAGAAACTGGGAGCCGTTGGATCCAAGATGCAGCGGCACACACGAGGCTTGCATGTTTTATTTGCAAAAAAACCTTGGAGAGTTTGGAAATTGTGCATAATTACAAAGACTACTCCAAAGCCATTGGATCTTAGTTGGAGCGATGTAAAAACTCTTATCACCATAGCATCTAAGCTGCGGGGTGGATGTGATATTCTATGTCGCTGTCATTTTTGCTCCTAAACTTGCAAAATAAGTGTAACTCGTGCCGTACTTGTCTAACCGCGCAAAGTTTTTGTGCAAAAAAACCATCCTACACTGAAATATCGGAACAACACGTGGGGGTCCCACTTGTCATTGATCAAATTTGGACCTAAAACTAACAAATCTGGAAGACAAGATTCGAACTGGCAACCTGGACTACAAAGCGTAAGTTGATAGCCTGAAACAACAACGGTTGTTGGCTTTGTCCCATAATAACTTGATTTTATGCAGTATTACGATGAGTAGAGTAGAGGGAGAGGCTCGTCAACAAGTGATTGACCGTTGACTCACTTACTGGTGGGTCCCATGTATGCGATCTCTCTCTCCTCTCCGTCGTCTCCTTTAGATGCATGGGCACACACAAAGAGCGGCGCGAGCTTGCCGTGGTGTCATTATAACTAAAAAAGCTTTGAACATAGAGGAATCGCCTAGAACAAGAGACGTTGTGGCTGGTCAAGACGGAGCTAACCACACCTATCCTCCGTGCTACGTTAGCATGATGAAGTTGTGTGGCTACTAGGGTGTTTTCGACCGACTGGATGGGTCCCGAGGTCAAACCATAGGTAGTACGTCTAGTACAGTATATTTTTACACACACATTTTTCCTTCGAGCCGAGACATGGCACACCCTACTGCACAGTTTCAGGGACCTCCCGGGTGGTGCACGCATATTTTCTTTCTTGCCGAGACGTGGGACGCCCTACCGCGCGTTTTCTAGGTCCTCCTCAGTCGTACAGCCGAAGCAAGTAAAGGAGTCGTCAAATCACGAAAGACCACCTTTCCCGCTGAGTACATTAGTGAAGCACGGTGGCTAGCTAGTTGGGCTAGTGCGACTGATTAGCTAGGCCGCCGACACATTTGTTTTTTCACCCTTTTTTATCTCCTTACCAGCAGGTAAATTTAAATATCCACCGCGGCGTTGCTCTGGTCTTTGGGTGCGGCAGGCGCGTCAGGATTTTTATTTTTTGATTGACGGGAGCAGGCGTGTCAGCTATTATCACGATGACTCCACCTGTAAAACACACTGCTCCCTGATGTGAAAAGTCGTCGAATGGTGTATTCCCATGGTGAAAACCAAAATATTCATCCCGCTCCTCGGCTGGCTCCCTCTGCCTTCCCGTAGATTGCATTGCCTTTCAGCCATTTCACCCCCTTTGCTTCCTCTCCCCATTGCTTCTACCTGGTTCCATGGCGGCGCACTAGATCACGGAGCCCCAGGCCAAGGATGCAGAGCTCAGGGCCAAGGACGTGGAGCTCCATGAGCTCAAGGAGGAGAGGAGTGGCATGCTCCTCCTTTATGTGCGGGAGTTGACAGAGCTTCAAAAGCGGCAAGTGTCCACCACAAAGATGTGGCGGCGTTGCTGCAGAAAGCGGGAGATATGGTAGGCGATCAGGCGAGCCGGCTGGAGCGCATGCGGGCCGATCGTGACGAGGTCCAAGATCGCCTCAGCCACTTGGTGGACCATGTTGCCATGCACGTGTTGCGGCTGCGCGATGCCTACCGTCGTGCCAGTGTGACCATGCCGGCCGTCGGGCTCAACCCGTCCGACCACCCTTTCGACTTCAACAAGCAGCAGCTTCTTGATCTGGCCTCCTTCTTCACCTATATCTCCGCGGAGCTAAGCCGTCTCGGCATGATGGTGGGGGCGGAGCTGTACAAGGAGGGGTTGCGGTCTGCCGTCACCGTTGCCGGGCGAATCCTCTCAGGGCCCCATCACCGGAATCCATTCGTGCCATTGGACGCCATCTTTGGCGAGCTGGCTCTCTTCGACCGGGAGCGGGCTCTGTGGGCGGTGGCACCCTGCATCACCAACATCATGCGCCTTGAGAAGCAGAGGGACTTCGGTGGTGTTTAGGCGTCCTCTGCATGGGCATGTCCATGTCTCAGCGTAACATGACTGTTGGATCAAACTCAGACGATGCAGATCAGTCACATGTACTGTAGCAAAAAGCGTGTGGGTGTGTTCCGTTGCATTCTCATCTCAATATAGTTGTTCCCTCTTCTTGCATACTCATCTCAGCACCCCTCTTCATGCATTCTCCTAGTGTATTTGTGTTAACCTACTAGTGTGTACTCACGCACCCTGCACATGCCTAGTACTAGGATTACTGTGTAAGTTCAAGTGGTTGCCATGTAGACTACCCTGATCGAAGCACACAGTAATGCCCCATGAGCCATCAAATCACAAAACCCCCACCTTTCCAGCAGTAAGTTGGACGGATAAAGCAACCATCATTTCACTCTTCTCCCTCAGCTTCCTCTTTTGAAGAAAACCCCAACTCGCACTCGCTTCTCCCTTTCCTCATTTCTTCAAGAATACCCTGACTTGCTTCTGCCATTGTTCTTCTCTCCCAAAGAAGGAACGGTGAGCGCATCAATGGTGTTGATTCTGGACAAGGCCCGGTCTTGCAACCCCGAAAATGACCCTATAACTCCCTCTCTGTTCTTCTTATGGGTTTGTGAATATGGTTTCTTTTCTTTTATTTCTTGACAGTTTCTTGATGGACCCTGGAGCACCGGCCGAAATGATGTCTATGGCTCTGGCCAAAACCATCGAGGCTCAGGGTACGAAGAAGCGCAAGCACCCCGTCGAGACTACCTCGGACAAGCTCAAGGCCATCGCCATGTCCAAGCCCCCCTCGATCTCTCTGGGATCCCTCATTAAGCAAGTCCAGGTAATATATTTTCTTGACGATCTTTTTCTCAATCTTGATCGTGTTTTTCCATCTAACACACAGTACAAGTACTAGTAGTAAAACTTTCTAGGTGATCTTGCATGTGATTTTTTGTGTGCCAAATGACAGTTCTAAATTCCTCTTTTAACCAAAACATGCGAGAGGTTGACACTGATTTCTTATAGATTACTTTCAACAACTTTATGAACATCAATGCTACCTTTGAAGAGAGTATATTAGCCTCAGTAACTTGTGTTATGGATATTACAAGTAATCCCTCTGCTCTCATGCCTTTGAAGACATGTTCTAGTGTCTTTGTTCACTCATTTATGTGCGTATATGTAGTCTTATATGGAGTAAAATATCGAAAATCATCTTATATTTCTGAACGGAGGTAGTAATAAAACATTTGGTTTCTGTTTGAATTAAAACCAGGTCCGCGATGGAGATGAAGTTCTCAAAGTCATGTTGTGTGAACTAGAAGACCTAAGGATGAGTTGCACTGCTGAACTATCCAGCTGTTGTGTCCTTGTTGCCACGTGTCATGAACAAGTGTTTTCCAGTAGCATTGCTGTCAGGCGTGTTCTCAAGGGTGTACTTGACCACAACAATTTCCTGGTTGTGCCTTCGATTACGAAGGGTGCGGTTCTTGTAAAGCTTCCCGACAAATCTGATGCGGACAATCTTCATCGTCATGTTTATGAGTGGAAAGACTATTCTGTTAGGTTCTCCAAGGTAGATGAGAAGGTGATTGTGCTGGTAGACATCTCTCACGAATTCCATGGCCTAGTCAGTTATGCGGGGCACAACCCGTAGGTCGGTGGTAAGAAATAGTCTATAGAGTTTAATTAGTGCAACTTTGCTTGTCTGTAGTAACTCCTATTGTTCAGTACTTGATTTGTGTGTGTGAACCCTGTATTGTTCAGTACTGCCGCTTTTGTTGTCTGGTGAGTCCTGAGAACAGTCCATGTTAATGTCTGTCACCTCAATTCAGTCTGTATATTTTGAAGTATCCAGATCATCTTTTTGTGAGGACGGTTTATCAATTATGGTTACACTCCAATATCTGTATGCATTGCAGGGTTTATTGCACCCACCAGGATTTTCAGTCCCATGGATGTTCGGTCCATATGATTTGTCAGGACCTTTGGACTGTCCTTCTTGTGGGAGTAAGCGAGGGCCTTGCATGCCACGCGTAATTGGACGATCAATCTTCTGTTTACAACTTGAACATAGTGATTTCCCGGTAAAGATTCACTCATGCACATCAAGTAAATCTTATTGATTTACTGTCTAGATCTTATTGATTTAATGTCATGTTTTCTTACTTTTGCTACAATTTTATGATGCAGGTCGGCCATCTGACATTCGTCATAGAATAAATCGTTTGGTTTGCTCTATGATGGTTATTTTTGCAGGTTTCACTTCTTATGTCGTGTCAGTAATGAAGGCATTGTCCATCACTTATATTAATGGACACAATTGGATCAATCTGTTGTCTGAGTACAATCTAAAGCCCTATGATGAACTATAGTTTGGTTTAACAAACACGCCATAATTAGTCCTTCTCGCGTTTAAAAGAAATGAAGAAAAAGACTGGATCAAGGTCACGGAGCCTAGTCAAGTTAGAAAGCTGATCATAGCAGACCAGAGACGATCCTTGTTGTCTCGCACATCGGTACCACCTTCAGCAACGGATCGAGCACCGGCACCTTCTCTGACGGCACTTGCTCTAGCACTAACAGTGGCAGCAGCTCAGTCTGATCCACTTGAGGATTAGGCACCGACCGCGTCACTAGATCAGGTTGATCTACCGGAGGGTCGGGCATCGGCACCAGCACCAGCTCCACAAGGAGCACCACCTCCAGCAGTAGCAGTGGCACTACCAGTCGCACCGGCATGGGCACCAACAATGGCTCCGGCACCTGCACCAACACTTGAAGTTGCACTTGCATATGCTCCGGCCCGTGCAATAGCAAAGGAACCAGCAGTTGCACCTGCAACAGACTGGGCTGCAATTCGCACTGCATATACCAAAGTCCTTACAAAAACCGACATCTCCACCTTCTTGGTAAGCATTGGCTGCCTCGGTGCTTCGTACTTTTTTCTGTCCATGTTGTTTCACATGATTCACTGTGTTGATCTAACTGTTTATGTATGTCTTCTTGTTTGCAAACAAAGAATTCCTAGATCAGGGAGAGAGTTGTTAAACAATGCGGGCGACCGTGGCCAAGTTTCTCTTACCATGCGCAACCTTGGTGTCAATGAACATGCTCAATATACCGTAAGCACAAAGGATGGTCACATGATGATTGATGCTAAAGGATGGTCAAGGTTCAAATCTAAATCAAATCTTGCGGTAGGGGATGATGTCAAAATCAAACTTTTTCGGCAAGGAGAGCTAGTCCAAATCAACTTTGAAATTCTTCATTAGCAGGACGCAACTGCCGAACTGATCTATCCTACGAGAGATTTTTGATGTAATAATATGGCATGGTGAAACAAGTGTCCTATGTGTATAAGTAGTACTACAGTTTTATTTATCACATAGGATATCGTTGATAGAATTGCAACTCTTATTGTTGGTTAGGAATTGTCATTCAATTTCATTCTAACAGTTGTCGTGCTTTATTCATTTTTTGTATTTGCCTTGCGACGGCATCTAAAACCTGTGCCTTACCGATCGCTTGCAATATGAAATGCGCTGAGGTAGAACACACGGGCCGCCAAACATGCAGGCCCATCCGCCTGTGGCCCAAAGTCCAGAACTGTGAGCATGTCTGAGTATTATATTCTCAGCTGAACCCCCATATTATGTTATATATATTCCCCTTGATTTTTCTTATGTATAAAGTTGTGATATAAAAGATTTTTATATTTCTTTACAGAGGGAGTATCTCTCTGTCAAAAATATATTTATGTGTAACTAGTTACTCCTGCCTTTCTATTTCCTTTCGCCGATATGTGGGGCATCCGGCAACGGGGTCCATGTGCCATGCAACAAATTAGAGTGCACAACTGCACGGTAGACTCACCCCGGTCGTAGAGCCACAGTAATTCCCAATGAGCCATCAAATCACCAAAAACCCACCTTTCCATCTTTAGCAGTAAGCTGGACGGACGAAGCAGCAATATTTCACTGGGCCTGAATCCCCTTCTTCCTCATCTTATTGTTCAGAGAAAACCCCCTCTCTCACTGGGCCTGAATCCCCTTCTCCCTTGTCTGCATGTTCAAAGAAAACCCCCTCTCGGCGATTGCATAGGGTTTTCTCATGGAGAACCAGGTACGAATTCTTCATCCATCCCCGATAAATCCAAGTCCCTTGGTCACGGATAATCCTAGGATGGAAACCACCATCGTTGATGCATTTTTCTTCCTACTGAATCTAGTATGTTTCATTTGTAGTGCCCAAAGTGCGAGGACCCTACAGGTTTTTGCACCCTCGGTGAGACGCCACACTTGTTCCTTCTCATCCTAACATGGGATTTTAAAACGTGCACAGTATGTTCCTAGAATCCTCTTTTCTATCTGGGAGGGTGGGGGTTTTGAACATGTTGTCGACTAATTTGGAAATTTGGATTGCTATATTTGGATAAAAGGTACTAGTACCATGGTCAACACTGACGTGAAGGAGGAAATTATTTCTAGATTTGGATAGCGAATACATTGTGTTCTCATATTATTTTTCCTGCGGTGCATTCCTTGCTTCGCCAGAACACATCTACTCAAGATGGTCGGCCTTGCCATAACTGAATACACTAGTTTAATGGTCACATTGAAGACAAGCCATGGATGTAAGTTCCGAGTTGGGTTCATGAACCAAAAAGATCACTGCTTTTTTATGGCCGAACTTGGATAAACTTTCTCAAGTGTTACGGATTAAAAGTTGGCGCACGAATGTTGATGGAAATAGCAGAACCTGGTCTCATCTTCATTGTGATCTTCCACCCCGACATCGTTCCAGTAGTTCATCCATGTTAGTTTTGTATCCGATTCTTGCTTGTTGCCTTGATTACTTCTTAATCCACCTATTTTGTCTAACTAATCACAATTTAACTTTAGAAGTAGCAATGATTTGTGATTCCCTTCTCTCCCGAAGATGCTACTTCTAACTAATATTTCTTATAATTGGTGACACGTGTAGGTTATTTCAAAGTTAAGCATGCTACTCGTTTGTTATTCTATAAGAACTCGGCTATTACTGATGGCACTAAAGTTGACTAGGACGACATCCACAAGTTCCTACACTTTATTGATCGTCTTGAGGTCCTTGTGGGGCGTTTCAATGGTGGAAGGCCACGTGGGATATGTGTGCCCCCGCTACACACGTTGAACAGGTCCAACTGTGTCGAGAAACTTATGGTACGAGCTATTTTCTGTTATATATTTTGTTCATAAAATCTTGCTTATACACAGTTTTACAGTTGTGATCTTCTTGAAACAGAAACTGCCTAGTTCTATTGTTCCTATACAGATGCATGACCATGGTCGGGTCAGATTAGCGCTTGGTCACAACATGATGTTTATGTCGACTTACTCCATTCCCCTTGAAGGTGAAAATATACTTATTCATGGGTGATCTCAAATAATAAAGGCCCGTCCATCTTGGAGAATCGGATAGAAGGTTATGCCCATGCTTTTCCATGGCTCTAAAGTGAATATCCTGTTTATTGACCACATTGCGAGATGAAGCCCCTTTCAGAAGGTTGTGGATGCACGGGATGGCGCCTTGGCCTTCTCCTGGGGCTTTGGTGGCCTCACCCTTGGTTAACTGTAGGAAAAGTAGCACTGTTCGAGGCGTGCTTTGTACGGTTGAACCTGTATAAGTACTCATACTGCTTTCAGCTATGGTTGTTAAGTGCCCCTGCTGGTTTCAGTTAAGGTTGATAAGTACTCCTGCTACTTTTACAGTCTGTCATGTTTCTTCAGTCTCGTCTTCTTCTAGCCGCCAAAATCAAACCAGCGCTGGTGGGGCCATCTGCTTTCACCTCCCACGGCTGGTTGCGCCTCAGCGCATGCATCACCACCCCACCATCTCCTAAATCGTTAACGTCGGCGTCCGAGGCCTCGTTGTCATCCTCCGCGCACTTTGGTGCACTCGCCACGGTGTTGCCCTCTCGCGTTGTCAACATGGTCAACAAACAAGAGGAATCGGGAGAGGATTGTACGTGGAGAGGATGACAGTAGGGACCCATCATGTCCATGGCCATACACAAGCAAGTTACTCATTTTTTATATTCTCCATTGTCAGCGTATAGAAAAAGAAAACTCCTAGTGGTTTCCTGACATCTGGGACCCACCATATTGTCAACGTATATAGTCAATAGACAAGAGAGAAGCACAAGATCAGCTGACACCTTGGACGTAGCTGCTCGAGCAGTATTATTTTTTTGTTATTGTTGAGACGGAATAGGGTTTCAACTGGGTTATGGCCCGTCTAGCCCAGGCTTATATTTTACGTTCACCACATGACCAGCCCAGCTATTTTTCCTTTCTGAAAATGAGCCCAGTTTATTTTTTCTGAAGAATACCCAGTCCAGGCCTACTTATTTTTCTACGCCCTGATGGGCCGCAACTCTTTCAAGGCGGCTGCAAATCTTGAAAGTAATATGAAATGGGCTATAAATATGTAAAATAGACGTCAAACTGGCACTTACTTTATAATTTCTGAATTTTTTCACATTTTCAGATTCCAATTTCACTAGGCTTTAACCTAATTTAAATATATCTTCAAAGTACTTTAAATCTGGCTCAACATTTCGGTATTAAAAATAGTTTGGACCCACCGAAATATGCGAAATTTCATTTAAATTTTTAACCCTGGCTCTGGCCAACAAAAAAAGAACTGCAATAAATTGCATAAGAAGTTACAATGAGCCGTCAATTATTTAAAAAATAGGGAATTGTCTGACTTGTGGGCCTATTGAGTTGATGCATATGCCAGATTTTTTACTTATTATATACGTCAACAGACGTAACCATTGGATGTCAATCCAATGGCCATCGTGCTTCTTCAATCTCTGATCTTCTTGCTCTAGCAGCCAAATCCAGCGCTAACGGAACCGCCTGCTCCCGCCTCCCGTGGCCGGCTATGCTGCCGCGCAGGCCTCACCGCCCCTACTACTCCCACTGCTGGCCAGGCCACCCTCTACTCACCCACATCCCTCCACTATTGTGGCTTTACTGCCTCCGAGTCATTCCCTTCCTGGGTCTCGCCGTCGTCCATCGTGCTGGTGTTCTCGGCACGGCGTGGTCAATGTTGTCAACAAACGACAACATCAGAAGAGGGATGTACATGGAGAGGCTGACAGTTAGGACCCACATGGTCCATGGCTGCACGCAAGCAAGTACCTCCCAATGATAGCTAGGACCCACCTGCTATATCTTGGCACGGAAGGAAGTGCCTCCTTATTAAGCGAAAAATAACGAGTGCTCCCCATGACAGCTGGGGCCCACCAGATTTGGAGGCTGACTTGTGGCCCTACTAGGTTGATGCGTACGGAGGGCTTTGTCAACTTAGTCAACAAACGATTCTATCAACAGCGTCCGTTGGATTGTTAACATCCAACGGTCCTCCTGCTTCTTCAACCTCTGATTTTCTTGCTCCAACCGTCTAAACCACCGCGTGCTCCTGCCTCCCGTGGCCGGCTGTGCTGCCACGGAGGCCTCTCCGCCCCCTACTACTCCCACCGCTGGCCAGGCCATGCCTCTACTTACCCACACCCCTTGTTATTCTGCGGCGACGGCAGCCTCACACCGCAGCCGAACTAGCCAACCCTCGTACTACCCTCTGCATGTTCCTAGGCTCCGCGTCGTCCCCTGCCTCACCATCGTCCACCGTCTGGTGCTGTCCGCACGACGTGGTCAACGTGGTTAACGAATGACAGCCATCGGAAGAGGACTGTACGTGGTGAGGCTGATAGATGGACCCACCAGCTACATCTTTGCACGTAAGGAAGTGCCTCCTTATTACGCGCAAAAAAAGAATCCTCCCCCTGTCAGTTCGGACCCACTAACTACATCTTCACACGCAAGGAAGTGCCTCCTTATCCTCCCTGACAGCCGAGACCCACCCGGTCGAAGCTACGTAGCATTGTCATTCTGGTTGCAAATGTGTATGTACATACTGGTCCACCGGTCTTTCTGCCACGATGAACCGTGGCCCAGTAAGGAGCGGTAGTTGTTCAGGCAGTCCCGTCTATATTGTGTACACATACGTACGTACATATGGGCGGGGTCTCAAATGCCTATTCGCGCATACGTATGGCCAGTGCTCGTGTACATGGAGAGGCTGCGGAGGGCAGCAACAGCGTCTTGTTCATCGGCAGCCAACTGGCTGGGTCGGAATGGAGGAAACAATGTCGTGTTCGCCGGGAGCCAAGTGAATGGGTCGGAACGCATCCTGTTCATCGGGAGGCAACAGACTGGGTCAGAATGGGTCATGTTCAATGGGAGCCAACTGGCTTGGACGAAACAGCCAGAACAGGGTCTGGCATAGCGCAAAACGGAGGAAAATGGCCTTGTGTTCGACCGCGTACGGCCGAAACAGGGTCATGTTCATCGGGAAGGGTCTGGGATACCGCAAAAATGGAGGAAACATACTTGTGTTCGAGCTCGTATGGTCAAAACGGGCTACTGTTGATCGGGAGGGGTGTGGTGTACCGCAAAACGGAGGAAACGGACTTCTCTTCGACCTCCTACGGTCGAAACGGGGGTCCTGTTCATCGGAGGGGTGTGGCGTACCGCAAAATGGGACTCCACGGATACTGTTCATCCACCGTCTACTGCTTCGCTCCAGCCTCCACGGGTTACTGTTCATCCACCATCGACCTCCTCCAGCCTCCACCTGCGACTGTTCATCCACGGGCTCCTGTTCATCCAACCTCCACCGCTCCTCCACCAGCTACTGTTCAACCAGCCCTCTCCATAGGGTCATGTTCAACCACCCCTCCACGGCTACTGTTCATCAAGCCCTCTGTCGTCTACTGTTCAACCAACCCTCCACGGGGTCGTCCTGTTCATCCAGCCCTCCACGGGATCCTGTTCATCCACCCCCAACCGGCTCGATCGGGGTCATGCTCATCCAGCGGCAACGCGCGGCCTCTACCCCCACGGGGTCCTGTTCATCCAACCCCCGCCGGGAACTGTTCATACAACCCCCAATAACACTCACTGTTCATCAAGAGGCAGCAGGTTGATCGGCTTCAGTTAGCAGCAGTAGCAAAGGAATCGCTCGATCGGGTTCAGTTAACAGCCAGGGATCGATCGATAGCTCGGGTTCAGTAACGCATAGCCCGTGTAATCACTTGGGTTCAGTAGGCGAACGCCTCGCTTGGGTTCATCCAGATCCCAACGCCTCGCACCCATGCGCGTACGTGTACGAGAGAAACGTGCAAACCTCCGTGCATCGCTCGGCCCTGATCACCCGCCGTAACCGGGAACACCCCGAAATTTTCCTCGCCCTCGCCTCTACCACGATTTTTTCCATCATGGACAACCCAAAGAATGTCATGCAGGTGCGTCTCCGGCCCGCCCAGGACGAAAACCCCATTTTATGTCATGATTTTTTATCATAGAAGTAGGAGCCCACCACATCTATGATGATACCGGGTTTTGTCATAATTATTGTCATAGAAGTGTCATAAGTATGACAGAAAAAAAAATCGTTCGGCCCAAAATGTCATGGATGTGCCTTTTTTTGTAGTGCAATGGGCTACTCTGACCATCGTAAATACCGAGGGACCACCGACTCAACTGCGTTCACCCCCCGCTTATGAATCTTCTGATCCTGCTTGCACAAGCTCATGGTAAACACATGATATTGACCACTATTCAGCTCCTTCAGATGACTCTGATAACCAGACTGTTGTCGTTGCTGCCGATTACCCTGATTAGATTGTTGGTTAAAACCGCCTTGATTACCTTGACCCTGGAATCCAGAGCTTGAGCCGCCACCTCCAAAGCCGGATTCGTGAGAGTCGGATCCTGACCCACGGTGCAGGCCCTGGTTACCTTGATAAAAACCGGAATTTCTATACTCCCTCATGATGAAGCAATCTTTCCAAAGATGAGTGGCCGGCTTATCTTGAGTACCATACTTTGGGCAAGGCTAATTCATCATCTCTTCAAGGTTGAATTTGGGCCCCCAAAGCGGGGTGCTGACGACTTTCCCTTACGTTTACCATTATTACTCTGCGTGTTAGCCATAAAATCTGAACCACCATTCGCTTGCTTGCGCTTACCATTATTGCCTTGACCCGCCGTGTTATGCTGTCGTCCCTTTGCATTGCCATTCTTCTTCCCCTTACCAACTTTCTCCTCATCAGACTCAAGGTCCTTAGTACTGTCAGAATCAACATATTTGACAAGAGCCGCCATGAGTTCCCGCATGTCTTTGTAATGGCGCTTAAGTCGCCCCAACTTCTGCTTGAGGGGAAGGAAACAGAAAATTTTCTCCAAAATCAGGACAGCTGAGCCGGCATTGATGTTGTCTGATGAGTGGATGATGGCCGAGCTCTGGCGCACCCAATGGGAGGTTGACTCACCCTCGCTCTGGACACAAGTGTCTAAATCAAGAATCGACATGGCTGCTTGCATGTATCCATAAAATTCCGAATAAAATGTTCCTTCAATTCATCCCATGATCTGACAGAGTTAGGGGGCAATCGCTTCAACTAGGTATGAGCTGGCCCATCTAGCATCATGATGAAATACTTAGCGCATGCAGCGTCATTGACATCCAACATCTCCATGGCCATCTCATAGCTCTCAATACAAGCCTCCGGGGGTTGATCCGGTGTGTAATTGGGTACTTTTCGAGGGCCCTTGAAGTCTTTGGGTAACCGCTCATTGCACTGAGCTAGTGCTAAACATGGCACACCCACGTCCTGGAGGTCACTCCAGCCTCTATGGACGTCAAAGGGGGTAGTTGGGGCTGCTAAGCTGCCAACTGAGCCGCTAGCTCCGCCTCACGGCGAGCCCATGCTTGGTCCACCAAAAACAGAGCATGGTTATCAACCCGTGGCGGGTCATGCCCACGGGGCTGGTTACGATGCCACTTGCTACTTGAAACTGTCGGTGATTCCATGTGCCGGCTATAGCTTCGACTCAGAGGAGGAGTTGAGTGGATTCGATCGCGACTATAAGAATAAGCCACCTACTGAGCCACCGCCGTTTGAAGAAGTTCCACGGCTTTCCGAGCCTCAACCGCCTCAGGACTCTCGCCTATCACTGGGAGAGCCGCCAGTCGCGACGCTGCAGTGATCATGTTATCCAACGGGTTAGAGTAGTGACCTGGAGGCGTTGAGACTCGCTGAGGCGGTGTTAAAGTGACACGAGCCGGATCCGCCACATGGGGTTGAGCCGTCACTCCGGTCCTAGGCGCTTCAGGGCCCCGGGTCACGCCGAGCGGGTTACTCAGCCCTGCCCCAGGCGTATTGAAGAGATTTCTTGCATCAAACTCATGAGGCATAAAACTCTGGTATCCCCTATTAAATACGGTGTTTGATGCGTTCTGGTCCAAGCTCATGCAGAAGTTTTCTACTTGAATCCGCTGCGATTCCGTCTCCAAGCCGGCTTGCTCTGTTGCCATCTTGGCATTCTCAGCATTAAGATCCTCCTTAGCTTAAGCTATCTCGTCATGCAACTTCGCAACGTCCACGTTATGGTGTGCTTGGTTTGTCGGGGTTACCTCCACCGTCAGCAAAGTTGCCAAAGCCTCGAAAAGTTTAGATAAAACTTGAGACAGTATGTGCACACAGCCTCCTGCCCCGGCTGCCATAGCGGCTGCTGAACTGGAGATCATTACTGCCGCGGTTGAGGAATTCTGCACCGATTGTGTACCAGCCATGAAGATCGCAACCCGGTTCGGCGGCTCACAGGGGTCCGGAATACTGTCGCCATTGGAATAGCCCCCAAGCCTATCATATTGCAATTGATACATGGAATTGGTCTCGCCGGTTGAGGACTTGTCGCTAGAGTAGATGGTCGGCTCTCCACCAAACATAGATCCTCCTTCAAGGCCCACCCCTTGAGTAAAGCCCACAAAAGCACGCTTCAGGGCAGCTTGGCGCTTGGCGGGTCGTGCGCGCTGAGCCGTCTCGGTGATGTCGGTGCAGGCGTCCGGCTCAGGTTCCGACTCACCGATCTTGCTGATGGGGATGTGGATTCCACCGTAGGGGACCCGGTACCCGTATCGATTGAATCAGCCTCAGGACCCCATCCTGCATCATCAATGTAGATTTTGCTGCGGCGACTCTTGGTCATCCGGCCCATGGTGTATCCCTTGATCCCTGAGAAGCTGCCCTTCAAGAACTCGAAACCACCATGCTCTGGCCCTATGGTGGGCGCCAACTATCGTGGATTTAACATGGCAAATGCCCTACCAAAAGGACTTAGGTGTGGAGCCATCACAGCTAGGTTAGCTTGAAGGGGTTAAACAGGACAAAGGACACAGAGACTTTTACCCAGGTTTGGCCCCTCTCAATAAGGTAAAATCCTACTCCTTCTTTCCATTGTATTGGTTGTGTTTCGATTACCAGGGAGTGAACACGCTTGACCTAGTACTCGATCAATTGTTTTCTTTTGTGTCAACCCACCGCCAGGTCACCCCTTTATATACAGGTTAATGCCCGGCGGCTTACAGAGTCATGGTCGGCTCATACACAACGTGTCCGGCTCGGTAACTAACTAAGCTTGCCTTACAATACAAGTTAAGCATATGGCAGCTCACACCCATGGGCCTGAAATCGTCCCCGGGTCTTGGACCTTCAATAAGCTTGCTCTATGAACCGCCATCTTCACATCTTCTTGGGCTTCTTCATCTTAAGTCACCAGTGGCATGACCCGGCCCCTCCTGGGCGGGTCATACCCAGTAGTTATATTCCCAATAGCTCTCCCTCGACAAGATGCTAGGAGAGGGCTACTACACAGGTACGTATGATTGGAGTTAGAACGGGTTTGAACCCTTGTTGCCCCGGCCCTCCTTTTATAGCTCAAGGGGTTACCATAGTGGCAAAAGGGTCATTACATGATGATTATATAGCAACAGTGCTAACATACCTAACTCTGATAGTTAGGACAAAATGCATTAAACGCATCGCTAGGTGTCATGAGGAGGAGAAACCGCGGCAAGGTTAGAGCACCACTTGCCCAACTAACTCTTATTAGTTTGACACGCCATTTGGATGGGTGTCGATAAAGGAAATCCTTCTTCCAGTGAGCCGACACATGTCGGCAAATGCCACCTAACTGCCTGCAGGCTCGACACCTCACCGGTTATTTGACTAGCTGGCTGATGAGGTGGAGCGCCAGCAGTTGGTGGGGGTTAGCTGGCCTCAAGGCTTGCTGGGCCTTTGCCTTGCCGGCTCAGCCTTGTCGGCAAGGTCCACTTCTAGTACTTCATTTGGTAGTTTATCTTGGTCTTCTTGATGCGCTCTTAATCTTGAGATGACTCCTAGTGATTTGGAGGTCTTTGTTGAAAATTTATCCTTGCCGGGGGAACTACTACTAGTCTATGCATAAGTCAGGGTATTACACACCCATGTTTAACCGACATGCCCCAAGAGGAAAACACCTCGTGATGGTTGATACGTCTCCAACGTATCTATAATTTTTGATTGTTCCATGTTGTTATATTAACATTCTTGGATGTTTTACAATCATTTTATAGCAACTTTATAGCATTTTTTGACACTTACATATTGACATAGTGCCTAGTGTCAGTTGTTGTTTTTTTGCTTGTTTTTTACTTTGCAGAATATCAATACCAAACGGAGTCCAAACGCAGTGAAACTTTTTGGAGATTTTTTCTGGACCAGAAGATACCCAGTGGGCCAAAGAAGTACCAGAGGAGAGGCCCAAGGTGAGCACAAGACACCAGGGTGTGCTAGAAGGCCCAGGCGTGCCCAGGTGGGTTGTGCCCACCTCGATGACCTCCCGCACTGCCTGTTCGCCCTATAAATTCCCAAATATTCCAGAAACCCTAGGGGAGTCGACGAAACACAATTCCAGCCACCGCAAGTTCCAGAACCACGAGATCCAATCTAGACACCATCACGGAGGGGTTCATCATCCTCATTGGTGCCTCCCCGATGATGCGTGAGTAGTTCACCATAGACCTCCTGGTCCGTAGTCAGTAGCTAGATGGCTTCTTCTCTCTTGATTCTCAATACAATGGTCCCATGGAGATCTATTGGATGTAACTCTTTTTGCGGTGTGTTTGATGGGATCCTATGAAGATCGAGTTTATGATCAATTTCTATCCATGATTATTATTTGAGTCTTCTTTTGATATCTTATATGCATGATTACTTATAGCCTCGTATTTCTTCTTCAAATCTGTGGTTTAGTTAGGCCAACTAGATCATTTTTTCTTGCCATGGGAAGAGGTGCTTTGTGATGGGTTCGATCTTGCGGTGTTCTTTCCCAGTGACAGAAGGGGCAGCAAAACACACATGTATCATTGCTATTAAGGATAACAAAATGGGGGCTATTCCTACATGAATAGATCTCTGTTCACACAAGAACACATCACCGTGTACCTCCAACACCGAGGGTGATGCACCACGGCTCACCTCGAAGGAGACTCATCCGAAAGCGCGGTACGCAAGCAATCCGGCAGGAACTTTTGAGCGCTCGAAACCCCACACGCCCGAGAGGGACCCAATCTGGATGCGCGACGGCTATGGGCTGCCCTACGTTGATTCTCTCGCCCCTAGGACCTCGAGGATCACTGCCCTTCAACATGAAGAATGAGCGAAGAACGAGAGAGAAAGAAAAGGGAGAGATGTAAAAACTAGGGTAAAAAGTAGTATATTGATTTGTCGATTGTGTGTTGTTTAATCGGCCGTCACCTCTCATCTATTTATGAGGCGGCTGGACTTCTCGTACAAGAAAAGGACTAAAAAGTCCGTCCAAAATGTCAAAAACCCTAACCTAACTCGAACAGGAATCTTTGGCAATTTTCCGGATCAAATCGGTCTCACAGATTGGTTTGCTTCGGTCCCACCGAGTGAACATGGCCAACTCTCTGTAACTTTCTGTAATATTCCGGATCAACTCGGTCTCACCGAGTCAATCAACTCGGTCGGTCCAAAATGACTGTGTAGCTTTTGTTTCTGACCTTGTTTTGCCTCCACAGATTGCATACGACCTTGGATTAAGACGATTTTTATATCAAAATCAACCGATTCGATGAGACGCACAACTTCCATGTTGAAACGTTTTCCATTAGAGGCCATCTTAATTGAGTTTTTATGGCCATTTTATAATCTGATGTAAATATGAGCATCTCTGAACTTGTCATAACTTTTGCATCCGAGCTCCGTTTTAGACCATCTTCATATCCATCTTGATCTTATCGAATAGAGCTATCCCATGGTGACTTCCAATCATAACTTTAAATTAATCTTGACATAGCTTTAAGCAACTTTTATGATTGTGCCACTTTCGAGCGTCAACACATGCCCCCCTATTTTTCGGCAAAGCTAGCGTGCCGAAAAATAACTTATATCATGTTTGTTCCAAGGACGATGTCAACACTCCATCGGCCATTTATATGTGCTTAGGGCAACAAATATATATCGGCCATTCATTTTAATTTCTTATTTACATCATACCTTGGAACCAATTACCAACAATCGGCTTTAAAGAGATGGGAATGAACCCGTTCCTTGTAGCACTAAGGAAATCAAACTCTGAGAGGTCATGCCCTGTTAAGCAAGTAACATCAGGATGATTCCATTCCACCGATGCATCGGCCAAAGCAACACAAGCCGAATTATCTGCGTGAATGATTTCTATCTCATCATCGACCCATTGTATTAAGAATTGATGAGTGGTAGATGGCACACATTGGTTAGCATGAACCCAATCGCGGCCTAATATAACATTATAGTTACCTTGCATCTCGGCGATGAAGAATGTGGTGGCCAAAGTTTTGCTTCCCACAGTGAGTTCCATGAACATCACACCTTTGGCCTATGTCTTTTCTTTACCCTCAAATCCGTTAGGTACCATATTGGTCTTCATCAATGCATCATCATCTAACCCAAACTTCTTGAAGACCGAGTAGGGCATAAGATTTACCACAGCACCACCATCAACAAGCATCCTAGCAACCGGCGATCCGTTAATGTGACCTTTGAGGTACAATGGCTTCAAGTGTTTCACCGGTTCTTTTGGCTTCTCGAAGATAGCGTTCTTAGGACCAAAATCTAGCTGGGCCACATCCTCTTCTTCACCTATAGCACAAAACTTGGCAGGTAAGTAATACACCATATTAATATCCATACCTTCCCGAACCGGCGTAGATTCGTAATCCACCATCTCGTCTTCATCTCCCAATGTGTATATTGGGCTTAAAGTTTCCTCAATTGAAGGGGATGTTTCAGGTGGTGTGGACAATGTAATAGGAGTCGCATCATCCTCTTTTGGTGGTGAAGGTGTTGCTGCAGCTAATGTAGAAGCATTTGCATTTTCTTTTTGTTTAGGCCTCCACACTTGTTTCATGAGCGCCATGGGCCGAATTTCATTGAACAATCCGTCCCTTTGCTTCTGAACTTGGCGCTCTACCTTCTTGTGGTTCCTCATGCGTTGTAATCTCCTTTTCATTGTCTTAGTTAAACCTGGAGGACACCACCTAGGTAGAATACATTTGGGATCCCTATGTTTGGCCCTGCTCGTGCTAGCCTCATGATCATTAGCCATGGAACCCTGTTGAACAATAAGAATATCACCATTAGAATTAGCCAGATTACCAACAATCGGCTTTGTGATCTCCTTTTGCTTGTCACATTATGAAATTTCCGCATTAGGTGACTTAACGCGCCACACTTTTTTTATTGACCTTGCTTGGAGAAAATCTTGTTGGCCGATTAGCACCATAGCTCAAACGGCCTTGTGTGGGATAATAAAGCCTCTCGCGAGCAGGCCTTCTAGGTACTGCCCACCCCATATGAAAAGCATAAGGAGTCATTGGGGGTTGCCCCCATCCTCCATTGAAGTCTCCCATGTAATATAGCGCATAGGGGGGTTGTCACATCCATGGTGTCGGTACCCATGACCCATATGGCCCTGCATAGCGTCGAAACTCTTGCTCCAAAGGCGATCTTGAATGCTTTGAATGTGATGGCCGATTAGAGCTAAAACCGGTCGCTTGACTTGCATATTTGGATAACAACATATCAAAAGTTGGCTTGATTTTCTTGTGCTTAGTTTCATTCTTTTTCCACTTGCCAACTTCTGAATTCTTGGGCCTGATCAATTTAACATGAGTATCCACTTACACTTGTGATTGCCCCCCGAGTGTAGCATTTTTTATAGTGATCTTCAACACTTCCTTGCCATCGGATTGCTTCTCAAGCACAATCTTTCTTCACAAGACCTTGTCGCCCTCCTTGCTATTCCTGGGTTCACCAATAACAACATTATCTTTATTAGTGGATTCGGCTATGTTAGGCCGAATTAACATTTTCTTCCCTTCCAAGTCCATGGTGTTTATCGGGAAGGGTTGTTTATCAACTTGCATCTCAGCAAAATTCAATTGTCCATCATTAATGGCCGATTGTATCTGTCATTGAAAAACATTGCAATCGTTAGTAGCATAAGAAAATGAATTATGGTACTTGCAATAAGCACGCCGTTTTAACTCCTCAAACGGCGGTATGGTGTGTGATATTCTAATCATCTTGTCTTGCAAGAGAGCATCAAATATTTTATCACACTTTGATATATCAAAAGTAAACCTCATCTCCTCATCATGATTCTTGCGAATCGGCTTAAGAGCATTGCACATATAGGGTTTGGCCTTTGAGGACCAAACAAATTCAGTAGTATAGACATCAACCTCATCATCCGAATTATCATCATTGTGTTCAACCATATGCATTCTAGGACGATCAGTTGTAGACCTATGGACCTCTTTACTTCGAGTCTCTTGGGCCAAAGCTTTTTGTAAGACTTGATTAATGCTCAAAAACTCATAACTTTCTGCCTCTCTTTAATGTGAGTTTTCAAACCATTAAGAACAAGATCTGCTAAGTCTCTCTCGATTTTTTATATCTCTAAATCTCTTGACATAATCAGTGACCGATTCATCATGTTTTTACCTAACCGATGTAAGATGTGACAACTTCAGCTCATTATCGCCGCTATAAAAGTGATCATGAAACTTTTGCTTTAATTGCGACCATAAGAGAATTGAGCCATGTGGCAAAGAAGCAAACCATAAAAATGCGGTGCCAGTTAAAGACAGGGGAAATAAATGCACTTTCAGTTCTTCTATGGAACTTGCTTCACCCAACTGCGCTAGATACTGACTAACATGCTCCCATGTTGTTTTCGTGCCCTCTCCACTAAATTTGACAAAATCAAGAACCTTATAACCTTGAGGGTACAAAACTGCATCGAAGTGTTCAGGATAAGGCTTTTGGTACACACGACTCTTTACTTTCGGCTCATTTCTGAAAGTTTCTAGAAACATCTTATGCAAATCCTCCCTTAATTTTAGCTAAAACTGGATCCGAGGTAGATGAAGATGTTTGTGGCAATGACATAGGAGCAACCTGAGCACTAGCTAGCGGTGCAACTTGTGGGATGGGCGCCAAGCTATAATTCAATGGAAGACCAAACATGCTTGCGCCTATAGGTGGTGTGACAAAGTGATTCGGTGTTGATGCCGAATTGGGCACGCTCGTAATAGGATTAGGATATGTAGGCACAGCCACAAGCTGATTAGTTTGAGTAGGGTAAAAATTCAACGGCATATTATATTGTTGTTTCATAGGTGGTGCTGATGAAATAGGTAAAGTTGGACTAGGGTTTTCAGATATACCAACAGTACCACTAGATGACAGAGGCATATTTTTCTAAGCATTAGCACTAGCCACAAAAGAATTGTATGCCATCACATTACCCTTACTAACAAGACTCTCAATCACAGCCACTTGCTCTGGAGAAAAAACTTTACTCACAGTGATTTCATCTTGTTCGTCAATGAGAGGAGGGAAATTGACGTTTCCAACCCAAATGATGTTGCCTAGATGGTCCTTCTTGAAACTTGAAAGAAACGCCTCCAAATCCTCCTCCTCGCGCTTCTTCTTGAGCGCCTCAAAAGCCTCTTCATGCTGCTTCTTGCGTGCTTCGTAGGCTTGGCGATGTTCATCCGATAGTTCATCAAGACCGGGCTTAATGATGTTATCGGCGCTAACTTCTGAGGGCTTGGGGAGATCCGACATTGTTGATGATAATTCTTGATCTTTCGTCCCCAGCGGAGTCGCCAAAAAGTGTGTTCGCACACGAACACGTCACCGTGTACCTCCAACGCCGAGGGTGATGCATCATAGCTCACGTCAAAGGAGACCCGTCCGGAAGCGCGGTACGCAAGCAATCTGGCGGGCACTTTTGAGCACCTGAAACCCCACACGCCCGGGATGGGACCCGTCTGGACGCGCGGCGGCTATGGGCTGCCCTACGTTGATTCGCTCGCCCCTAGGACCTCGAGGATCGCTGCCCTTCAACACGAAGAACGAGAGAGAAAGAACAAGGGAGAGATGTAAAAACAAGGGTAAAAGTAGTATATTGATTTGCCGATTGTGTGTCGTTCAATCGGCCGTCACCTCTCATCTATTTATGAGGCGGCTGGACTTCCCGTACAAGGAAAGGACTAAAAAGTCCATCCATAACATCAAAAACCCTAACCTAACTCGGATAGGAATCTTTGGCAATTTTCCGGATCAACTCGGTCTCACCGATTGGTTTGCTTCGGTCCCACCGAGTGAACGGGGCCAACTCTCTGAAACTTTCAGTAATATTCCGGATCAACTCGGTCTCACCGAGTCAATCAACTCGGTCGGTCCGAAATGACTCTGTAGCTTTTGTTTCTGACCTTGTTTTGCCTCCACAGGTTGCATACGACCTCGGATTAAGACGACTTTTGTATCAAAATCATCTGATTCGACGAGACACACAACTTTAATGTTGAAACATTTTCCATCAGAGGCCATCTTAATTGAGTTTATGGCCATTTTATAATCTGATGTCAATATGAGCATCTCTGAACTTGTCATAACTTTTGCATCTGAGCTCCATTTTAGACCATCTTCATATCCATCTTGATCTTCTCAAATAGATCTATCCCATGGTGACTTCCAATCATAACTTTAAATTAATCTTGACATAGCTTTAAGCAAATTTTATGATTGTGCCACTTTCGAGTGTCAACAATCTCGTCTACATCATGTCATTGTTCTTATTGCATTACTCCATTTCTCCATGAACTTAATACACTAGATGCATGCCTGATAGCGGTCGATGTGTGGAGTAATAGTAGTAGATGCAGGCAAGGGTCAGTCTACTAATATTGGAAGTGATGCCTATACAATGATCATTGCCTTGGATATTGTCATGATTATTTGATCTTCTATCAATTGCTCAACAGTAATTGTTTACCCATAGTGTGCTATTTCTTGAGAGAAGCCACTAGTGAAATCTACGGCCCCCGGGTTTATTTTCTCATCATATACTTTTAGATCCACATTGATATTTGCCTTTTTCTTTATTTGAATCTTTTATTTTCAGATCTATATTATCAAAAACCCAAAAATACCTCGCTGAATTTTATTTGCCGTTATTCTATTTGCATCTATCAGTCTATCTATTTACCAATCGCTTACCCGAGAGGGATTGACAACCCCTCTTACGCGCCGGGTTGCAAGTATTCATTCTTTGTGTGCAGGTACCATTTACACAGTGTTGCTTGGTTCTCCTACTGGATTGATACCTTTGTTTCATAACTAAGGGAAATACCTACCGTAGTTGTACTGCAGCATCCCTTCCTCTTTGGGGAAATACCGACGTAGTTTCAAGCAACATCAAAAGGAATTTCTGGCGCCATTGCCGGGGAGACATCATAAACATCTATCAGGTTCCTAATCACAAATCTCATCTCCTTGCAATTTACATTATTTTCCATTTGCCTCTCATTTTCATCTTCCCCACTTCAAAAAAATTTGTCGTTTTATTCGCCCTTTTTTCCGTTTGCCTTTTTCTCGTCAAATCTGTTTGCAATCTTGTTTGTGTAGTCACAATGACTCAAGAAAACACCAAGTTGTGTGATTTTTCCAATACCAATAACAATGATTTTATTAGCACTCCGATTCCTCCTCCCACCACTAGCGCAGAATCTTGTGATAGTAATGCCGCTTTGTTGAATCTTCTTATGAAAGATCAATTTTCCGGTACTCCTAATGAGGATGCCACGTGCCAACTAAACACATTCATAGAATTGTGTGATATGCAAAATAAAAAAGATGTGGACAATGATATTGTGAAGTTGAAATTATTTCCTTTCTCTTTGAGGGGTTGTGCAAAAATTTGGTTTTCTTCTTTGCCTCACAATAGTATCGATTCTTGGGATAAGTGCAAAGATGCTTTTCTTACTAAGTATTTTCCGCCCATGAAAATTATTTCCCTTAGAGCTTCGATCATGAATTTTAAGCAACTTGAGCATGAACATGTTGTACAATCTTGGGAAAGAATGAAATTGATGCTAAGGAATTGTCCTACTCATGGTTTAAATCTTTGGATGATAATACAAAAAAATTATGCAGGATTGAACTTTGTTTCTAGAAATCTTTTAGATTCCGCCGCGGTGGTACTTCTATGGAAATTACTTTGGGTGAAGCTACTAAATTGCTTGATAATATTATGGCAAATTATTCACAATGGCATACCGAAAGAACGCCTACTAGTAAAAAAGTTAATTTGGTTGAAGAAATTAGTACTTTGAGTGAAAAAGTTGATGCTCTTATGAAATTGGTTGCTAATAAAAGTGCTCCCGTTGATCTTAATGGTGTTCCTTTGTCTACTTTGATTGAGCAAAATAGTGATCCTGTAGATGAATTTTGTCTCATGAAACAATTTTAATAACAATGCTTATTGAGGTAATTTTAATCCTAGGCCTTTTCCTGGAAATTCTTCTAATAATTATGGTAATTCTTCTTACAATAATAATAATAGGAACCCCTCTAATCTTGGGAATGATATTAAATAATTTACCAATACTCAAAAAAATTCCAATACTACGATAGAAGAAAAGTTGAATAAGATTGAGGATTTGTCTAGAAGCATTGATAGAATTTCTCACGATGTAGAAAATCTCAAGTTGAAATTTTTTGTACCCAAGGTTGATGAATCAATTAAATCTTTATATGTTTCTATGGATGAAAGTAAGAAAAGAACCGCTATGCTTAGAGCTAAAAGAGAATTTAGAAAGGATGTTTTCCAGTGATTGCTTTCATAAAAATGATGAAGATATTAAAGTGATTGGTGTTTCTTCTATTGATTCCTTGTTTGGTAAGATTAAAATTGATGATAAAGGGATTGAATAAGAGTCAACTTTAGCTAGAGGGTATCCCGATAATTTGGAGGGTGAAAATCTTGATGAGAAAATTGATAAAAGTGGGATTGGAGAGGTCAAAACTTTAACTAGTGATGTGCCCACTCTCTTGGATTACAAAGACTTTAATTATGATAATTGATCTTAGATTGAATGTATTTATTTGTTGCAATCCATGATAAATTCACCTCATGCCTATGAACAAAATAAAGCCTTTACTAAAAATATCGTAGATGCCATGATGAAAGCTCTAGAAGAAAAGTTGGAATTAGAGGTTTCAATTCCTAGAAAATTACATGATGAATGGGAACCTACCATTAAAGTCAAGATTAAAAATTATAAGTGTTTTTCTTTATGTGACTTGGGTGCTAGTGTTTCCACAATTTCGAAATCTTTATGTGATGTGCTTGGTCTTATCGACATTGAACAATGTTCTCTTAATTTGCACTTGGCGGGTTCCACTATTAAAAAGCCTTTGGGAAGAATTAATAATGTTCTTATTCTTGCAAATAGGAACTATGTGCCCATAGATTTTATTGTTATTGATATTGATTGCAATCCGTCTTGTCCAATTATACTTGGTAGACCGTTTTTACGCACTATAGGTTCCATGATTGATACGAAAGAAGGCAATATTAAATTTCAGTTTCCACTAAGAAAGGGTATGCAACACTTCCCTAGAACAAGAATGAAGCCACCATATGAATCAATCATGAGAGCATCTATGGATCAAAAACTAAAGATGACAATACTTGAATCTATGTATCATGCCTAGCTAGGGGCATAAAACGATATCGCTTGTTGGGAGACAACCCAATGAATAAAAATTATTTTTTTCCTTTTTATTTCTATTCTTGAGTGTCTGCACAATTATGCCTCTGTTTTAATTGTGTTTTTATGTTTAGTTTAGTTTGTGTGCCAAGTAAAGCCTTTGGGATCATGTTGGGTGATGGTTGATTTGATCTTGTTAAAAAATAGAAACTTTTGTGCCCAATAGCAGATTTTAAAAAATCACAGAAACGTGCTTTTGCTCTGAATTGTTTACACAAGATTGATATACAAATTGCCCATGTTGTCCTAATTTTTCAGAATGTTGGGAGTTACAGAAGTATACGAAGTTTCCAGATTACTACAGATTGTTCTGTTTTTGACAGATTCTGTTTCCGTTGCACTGTGTGCTTATTTTGATGAATCTATGGATTGTATCGGGGGTTATAAGCCATGGTAAAGTTATAATACAGTAGATCTAATGCAATAGATAAAATATGAATGGGTTTGCAACATTACTTAGAGTAGTGATTTGCTTTCTTGTACTAACGGATCTCACGAAGGTTTTGTTAAGTTTTGTATGAATTGTGATTGAAGTTTTCAAGTTTTGGGTGACATCATGATGGATGAAGGAATAAGGAGTGTTAAGAGCCTAAGCTTGGGGATGCCCCATGGCACCCCAAGATAATATTCAAGGAAAACCAAGCAACTAAGCTTGGGGATGCCCCAGAAGGCATCCCCTCTTTCTTCTAACGACCATCGGTATTTTACTTGGAGCCATATTTTTATTCATCACATATCATGAGTTTTGCTTGGAGCATCTTGTATTATATGAGTATTTGCTTGTTTTTCTTTTTAGTTTGTCACAAGTATCCTTTCTGGACACACCTATTTGAGAGAGCAAAAATTATGCTATGATTTTTTAGAATTGCTCTTTATGCTTCACTTAAAAAAATCGAGCTGTGGAATTGCTCTAGTGCTTCACTTATATATTTTTGAGCATGTTGTGCTTTAATATTTCTGAAGAAATTCTCTCATGCTCACTTATGTTATTTTGAGAGATGAAAAAATGTATGCTCATGTTCTTCACTTAAATTTGTTTGAGCTTGCCAAAAGTAATTGCAATATATGAAACTAGTCCCAAAGTGATATATATTCAAGAGGGATATAATAAAAACTTTCATGAAGATCATTGGACAAAATAAACTTGATTCTTTGTAATAGTTTTGAGATATGACAATAGTGATATGTGAGTCATGTTTGTGAGTAAATATGCTTCAGTAAGAATATTGGTGTTAAGGTTTGTGATTCCCTATGCAAGCACGAAAGTCAATAGTTATGCAATGAAATTACATCCTACTTGTGGTGCATTATTCGGTGTTAGTTATGCTTAATGCTCGCTTATGTGATTTTTTGTTTCTTGGTTGGTTGCTTCTCAATCATTTTGCTAGCCACCACTTGTACTAAGTAGAAATACTACTTGTGCATCCAAAATCCTTAAACCCAGTTTTGCCATATGAGTCCCCCATACCTACCTATATGTAGTATTTCCATGCCGTTCTAAGCAAATTTGTATGTGCCATCTCTAATTTTCAAAATGAATTTCCTTTTTGTGTGCCCGTACCACTCATGAAGCGGTAGGGGGTGGCCAATATTTTCCATACTAGATGTGTTATTCCCAAGATGAATGTTTATCCACTTATCATTGCACGAGAGTACGGTGATAATAGGGATGCCTAGTCCCGAAATGAAAAAGAAATTTACTTTATGTTGTCAAATAATAAATTCCTTGGAAAGTGTTGGTATAGACGGTACATGTGGATACGGCTAGCCGGGGAGTGTAAAAGTATGGTGGAAAAGGAATAAACTTTATTTTCTGTTTGGGAACCGCCTATGATATATCTAGCATGGAAAGTGTTGGGAATTACTTGGTCTTTTTCGTTGACGGGAAAAGTATGCCTCTCAAAAATTGTATATCTCAATTTAAGATTTGAGCTCTAGCACCTCTACAAATCCCTACTTCCCTCTGCGAAGGGCCTATCTATTTACTTTATGCAACTTTTATTTTTATTTGAGTCTCCATCTTCTCTTATGAAGCACCAACTAAGGGGCACTATGATCGTACTTGAGCATTTTATGTAGCTAATATGCAAGTGTGTTTCATGAATGGATCAATGATTGAGCATGATGGGCTAGGGATAACGTTCTTTAGTGTTGATATTTTGAAAGACATTGTTGCTTGTTGGTATGCTTGAGTATTGAAATCTTCATGTCAAAACTAGACTATTGCTTTGAACCATATAAAAGTCCAAATGTTCATGTTACAAAAGAAAAGAATATGTGATGAACGTGTTGGGCAACATTCCACGTAAAAAATTCAGTTTTTATCATTTACCTACTCAAGGATGAGCAGGAATTAAGCTTGGGGATGCTGATACGTCTCCAACATATCTATAATTTTTTATTGTTCCATGTTTTTATATTATCATTCTTGGATGTTTTACAATCATTTTATAGCAAATTTACATCATTTTTGGGACTAACCTATTGACATAGTGCCTAGTGCCAGTTGTTATTTTTTTGCTTGTTTTTTACTTCACAGATATCAGTACCAAATGGAGTCCAAATGCAGTGAAACTTTTTGGATATTTTTTTGGACCAAAAGACACCCAGTAGGCCAAAGAAGTACCTGAGGGTAGGCCCGAGGTGAGCACAAGACACCTGGGCGCGCCAGGGGGGCAAGCGCGCCTAGGTGGGATGTGCACACCTCGGTGACCTCCCGCACCGGCTCTTTGCCCTATAAATTCCCAAATATTCCTGAAACCCTAGAGGAGTCGATGAAACATAATTCCAACCACCGCAAGTTCCAGAACCACGAGATCCAATCTAGACACCATCACGGAGGGGTTCATCATCCTCATTGGTGCCTCTCTGATGATGTGTGACTAGTTCACCATACACCTACGGGTCTGTAGTCAGTAGCTAGATGGCTTCTTCTCTCTTTTGATTCTCAATACAGTCTCTTGGAGATCTATTTGATGTAACTCTTTTTGCAGTGTGTTTGTTGGGATCCGATGAAGATCGAGTTTATGATCAGTTTCTATCCATGAATATTATTTGAGTCTTCTTTTGATCTCTTATATGCATGATTACTTATAGCCTCGTATTTCTTCTTTGAATCTTTGGTTTAGTTAGGCCAACTAGATCGATTTTTCTTGCCATGGGAAGAGGTGCTTTGTGATTGGTTCGATCTTGTTGTGTTCTTTCCCAGTGACAGAAGGGGCAGCAAGACACGCATGTATCCTTTCTATTAAGGGTAACAAGATGGGGGATATTCCTACATGAATTGATCTCATCTACATCATGTCATTGTTCTTATTGCATTACTCTGTTTCTCCATGAACTTAATACACTAGATGTGTGTTGTATTGCGGTCGACGTGTGGAGTAATAGTAGTAGATGTAGGCAGGAGTCAGTCTACTAATCTTGGACATGATGCCTATATAATGATCATTGCCTTGGATATCGTCATGATTATTTGATCTTCTATCAGTTGTGCAACAGCAATTTGTTTACCCACCGTGTGCTATTTCTTGAGAGAAGCCATAAGTGAAATCTACGGCCCCCGGGTCTATTTTCCCATCATATACTTTTAGATCTACATTGCTAGTTGCCTTTCACTTTATTTGCATCTTTTATTTTCAGATCTATATTATCAAAAACCCAAAAATACCTTGCTGAATTTTATTTTTTGTTATTATATTTGCATCTATCAATCTATCTATTTACCAAACGCTTACCCGAGAGGGATTGACAACCCCTCTTACGCGTCAGGTTGCAAGTATTTGTTCTTTGTGTGCAGGTACCATTTAGATAGTGTCGGTTGGTTCTCCTACTGGATTGATACCTGGTTTCATAATTGAGGGAAATACCTACCGTAGCTGTATTGCATCATCCCTTCCTCTTTGGGGAAATACTGACGCAGTTTCAAGCAACATCAACGGTGGACTGCCAAGGAAAATGATTTTTGGCGATGGTTTGCTCTTTGTCACCAATGTTTTTGTCACTGAATAGATGAAATTTTGTAGTGAACTCAAGTGTGATGTGCTCATATGTGTCACATCTGTGATAAACAAAATGGTGCAACTCGGAATTATGACAAAGCAAATTTAAATCATTAGTAAAACCTAGCTTGGCGAGTGTCATTGCACAAGCCCACTTGGTTGCTTTGATCTTCCTTAAGCTTAGTTACCTAAACTTCATTTTAGCTTCACGGTCGGTGTAGATGATCCCCTGGGTAAAAACTCAAAGCACTGCGTACATGAGAAGACCTCCGTGCAAACATCTAGAAAATAATTTTTCCGTCCAATAAATTTAAACAATATTGATCCTACGGCAATCATAACGTCTTACTCCTCTAAAAACATCAGCAAATCCAAGCCAAACTCACTTTTGAATCAAAAATATGCATCTCCTAGTCATGGAAATGCTTGGCATGTAGAACATGGATTCACAAAAAATAACTTGGGGATCGGGGGATAAACATATCGTAGATCGATCACACAAAAGGATTTGAACTGAAATCGAGTGAGTAGAGAGATCGAGTGAAGTTTTTCTAGGACTTGGAGAGGTTTCTAGGAAGAAGAAGAAGAAGAAGAGAAGAGAGAGATGGGGGAAATTACCTTCTTCCTCGGTCTTATTAGGGCCGCTAGGAGACGAAACGACTGCTCATGCGGGCGCAAGTGCCTATGTGAAACGTTGTCGTTCTTCTTGAAAACTTATCTGTGTGTGTGCTCATATCATGCAACCACTGAAACGAGCGGCAGCGGCTGTTTCAAACACCGTCTTATGATCTATTATTTTCTTCCTCTGGTCGAAGGTGCCAAATGACCACTCGGACAAGCGCACGCGCCCGTTTGGAACGCCGTCAAACGCTCTAGATTTTTTCTTTGTTTTCTACAAAGGTGTCAAACGACCGCTCGAACAGGCGCTCGTGCCCGTTTGAAACATCGTCTTCTATTCTGCTGCCTCTGGCTACTTTGCGTTGGAACCTCTATCAGGTCATGTGACCACCCATACGACCACTTGCGGTCGTTTGAAATGCCATCTTTTAATTTGTTTATTTCGACACTTTTCTTTTCCTTTGCTCTCCTGCGCCGTTAGTTCCAAAACAATATATAGACATATTTCCAGGCATCCAAACATCGATTCAACACATAATTCAACTGGCAAATCACAAAGCCTTCATTAGAACCATTCTTCCAAACTTACTTCTTCATATAAAACTTCGATCACTCTTTTTATTGAAATAAAAATAAAAACTTGCCTACTTTATTCGCGTGGGTTGCCTCCCACGAAGTGCTTGTTTTTGGTCGGTTATCTTGACCAAGTAGTGATCAAGGTGATGCAAACACACCGAGATCGTAGCTTCTGGCATTCATAATGATGCCTCCTCCTGAGTAGGTCCTCATTTTCTTTTTCCTAGGGAAATTTCTTACAAAAGGATCTTCAGCAGGTAAATCAAATCTAATATTCCCCTCAAACACATTTATCATAGCTTTGATAGTCCTTAGAACAGGTCGACCAAAATTATAGGAGCAATTGGATCTTTAGGAATATCTACTATGACAAGATCAATCATAACAGGGCAATCATTAATTTGAACTATAACAACATGCTTAATGCCTACTGCGTGAGTAAAAGTAGAATAGCCATATTCAAAATGATCTCGGTATTAGCATAAGTATCGAGATTAAGACTATCATAAACTGATTTTGGGACAGTGGAAACACTTGACCCTAGATCACGTAAAGCACTAAATTTATTCATTCCAATCTCAACTTCTATAGTAGGTTGAAAAGCATCCTCTTGCTTAGCTGGTAACTTACTGTAGAGCTTCTTCCTTTCATCATCAAGTTCACATACCTTGGCTGCAACTTGTTCAACAAAGACATTATATGCTTCATTATTAGTTACATCTGGTAGTGGATACTTCATGGATATCATCTTCACAAAATATGCAACAATATAATTGTACTCAGGCACATGGCTTGTGTCAAGTACTTCAGCTTTCTCTTCATTGCTTCTCACCATTTTAACTTCTTCAATTGGATTAGGCTCTAGTTTACCCGCAAACTTAGGCAAAATTATTAGTGTCTAGCTCTCTGCTATTTTATCTACTTGTGCGTACATATTCTTGGTGACACGCCTCCAACGTATCTATAATTTTTTATTGTTCCATGCTATTAGAGGATCAATCTTGGATATTTTATATGCAATTATATATCATTTTTTTGGGACTAACCTATTAACCTAGTACCCAGTGCCAGTTGTTGTTTTTTTGCTTGTTTTTAGCTTTCCAGAAAATCAATATCAAACAAAGTCCAAATGGAGAAAAAACTTTGGATTAATTTTTTCTCGACTAGAAGGGACCCACTAAGGTTTAGGAGAAGATCTGGGGAGTCACGAGGAAGCGACAAACCCAGGGGGGGCGCCCTCTAGGCTTGTGGGCCCCTCATGGCCCCTCTTGACCTAATTCCACCTCTATAAATTCCCAAATATTCCCAATACATCAGAGAGCCACCTAAAATACTTTTTCCGCCGTCGCAAGTTTCTTTCTTCCGTGATCCCAATTGGAGGCCTTTTCCGGCACCCTGCCGAAAGGGGAATCGATCATGGAGGGCTTCTACATCATCCTTATTGCCCTTCCTATGATGCGTGAGTAGTTCACCATAGACCTGTGGGTCCATAGCTGGTAGCTAGATGGATTCTTCTCTCTCTTTGATCTTCAATACAATGTTCAATTTGATGTTCTTGGAGTTCCATTCGATGTAATCTTCTTTTACGGTGTGTTTGTTGGGATCCAATGAATTGGGTTTATGATTAGATTATTCCTGAATATTAATTGGGTCTTCTTTGAATTATTTTATGCATGATTATTATAGCATTGTATTTCTCTCTAACCTATCCGTTTAGTTTGGCCCACTAGATTGATTTTTCTTGCAATGGGAGAGGTGCTTTGTGATGGGTTCAATCTTGCGGTGCTCAATCATAGTGATAGAAAGGGACATGACATGTATTTGTATTGTTGCCATTAAGGATAAAAAGATGGGATTTATTCATATTGCTTGGGTTTACTTTGTCTACATCATGTCATCTTGCTTAAGGCGTTACTCTGTTTTCATTAACTTAATACCCTAGATGCACGCTGGATAGCGGTCGATGGGTGGAGTAATAGTAGTAGATGCAGGCAGTAGTCATACTACTTGTCTCGGACGTGATGCCTATATACATGATCATTTCCTTGAATATCATCATAACTATGCGCTTTTCTATCAATTGCCCAACAATAATTTGTTCACCCACCATACTTTATATGCTTGAGAGAGAAGCCTCTAGTGAAAACTATGGCCCCCGGGTCTACAGTTATCATATGTAAAATCCAAAAATACATTGCTGCACTTTTATTTATTTTAATTTTATTTTGCAATTTATTTATTTTCCTACCACTATGAGATTTGATCCTTGCAAATAACCTCCGAGGGGATTGACAACCCCCTTGTTTGCGTTGGGTGCAAGTATTTGCTTTTGTGTGTGTGTGCAGGTGCTGCTAACAAGGTTCTGTGTGGTTCTCCTACTAGATTGGTAACCTTGGTTCTTAACTGAGGGAAATACTTATCTCTACTGTACCGCTTCATCCTCTCCTCTTTGATAAAGTCCCAACGTAGCTCACAAGTAGCACTTGGATCTTCCTTCGAGTACTTGCACATCATTTGTTAGTCCAACAACCTTACTAGTCAATTGACCAAGTAAGTTATCATGATTCTTCAAGATATTCTTGAAGTTACATTCTACTCAGTCTGACTGGCAATAAAACTTCTAAGAGTTCCTTCAAGAGTATTCCTATTACTAGCATTAGCTCCATTAGAATTATTGGATGCTCCTACATTACTAGGATAAGGAAGTCTAGGAGCATATCCATTATTTTTCCAATTAGTATTTTAGCTATTACGAGCGATAAAATTCACACCACTAGTTTCTTCATTACTGGTGGCATTCACGTTTACCTCTTCTTTACCTTTCATCACAGAGATAAGTTCTTCAAGTTTGGTTGTTAACTCCGTGCTAATTTCTTCCATGGAATTCAACCTTTTAGTGGTGGTTCTTTCAACATGCCATTGGGCATGGTTCTCTTGTATATCATCAAGTAGTCTCTTGACACTTCTATGGGCTTTCCCATGATCGTTTCTCCTGAAGCTGTATCAACAATAGTTTTTGACATATGATTCAAAACATTATAAAACATATGGAGGATTAACCATCCCTCCATTCCATGATTGGGACAGTGTCTTATAGCTTCCTTCATTCTATCCCATGCAAGCACTAGTGGCTCGTGTTCTTCTTACTTGAAACTTGTAATCTGAAAACGTAATTGCGTAATTTTTGCAGATGGACAATACTTAGATAAAAAAATTACTGCAACAATCAACCCAAGAAGTAACACTGCCTTAGGTAGTGCAAGAAGTCATTCTTTCACCTTTCCTCTCAAGGAGAAAGGAAATAGACGCAATTCCAGTGCGTCCGGATCATAATCCTTTATGTGTGTCATGTTGCACAATTCAGTGAAATTGTGTAAGTGCATACCGACATCAACAGAAGCAGAGCCTCCAAATTGGTCCTGTTAAACCATGGAAACTAAGTTCAGTTTAATCTCATACTCAGCGGTTGCTACCCCATGTTGTGCTATAGGTTCACACATGAAGTTGTTGCTAGGAGTAGCAAAACTCCCAAGATTACGAGCCATAGTAATTATTTGATTTCTCAACTGCCAAGACTTGCAACAAAAAGTAAAATTTAAACTGAAAATAGAAAAGTAAAGACAAAAATTAAAAGTTAACTTTAACTTTAACAAAAAAATCTAAACACAAAGACTAGGAATACTAAACTCCTCCCCGGCAATAGCGCCAGAAAAAGGGCTTGATACCTCCTTTTATTGATCTGGTACTAGAACAGAAAAGAGTATCCCGCACCTATTTCCCCAGAGGTGACCCTGGGTTATGGAACCCACGAGAGGAAGATTCCCTTGAAGCCATGATCTTTAGCAAGCTTTCATGAAAGTGTCAGATCCAGCTTTTGACCGGATCAGCAAGCCAATAGTGATTCAAATACTGATAAACAAAAGAGGTACGGATATGAGGTCTTATGCTTACAACCTTGTATTTACGCTGGTATCAAATAAGATATTAATTTGTGCGCTGGAAGTCACCCATCGAGATGTGCTTCTTACGGATCAAAGTGGGGGATGTGTCCAAATAACATCTTGACCAACACGAGTCCTGCATCAAGAATCAGTTGTCCTACCGCATGCCCTATGCGTCGCGTGGGGTTGCCTCGATAATTCAGATAATGAAATTAGACAAGAGCTTTGGGCGTTTAAAGACTACACCTCATTTCTCCCCAAGGATATGATCCATGTTACCCTATTGAAACTTACTGTCACCAGTGTTCGGTGTAACACTTCACGGTCTCCTTGCTCCTAGACTCACTGGTGCTCGATCTCCATGATCCTGGGTACCGACAGGGATGAAGATAAGACAAGAGACATCTTCATGGAACAATTTTATTTCACACATACGGGACATTATGTTAAAGTCTTCCATTTATCCCCTCAACAAAAACCTCGGGTTGCAAGGCTTATGCCTCAACCCATACCTTACGGAACTACTCACACATGGAGAACAGATCGCGGGAAGAAAACATTGAAGAACACATCTTGAGATTGATCGATTGCAATATGTCTTACAATGGATGCCTTGTGCGTTGCAAGATTACAAGTATGAATGAGATGGATGAGCACTATGGTGGTGGTGGAGATGACTATGGAGATGGCGGTGGCTAGGTTTGTGGGTGGAGATGATGATGAAGAGGTTCTGGCTTTTGTGCTCGTCTCCCTGTTGTCATTTCGACGGGGTCCCTTTAACGAAAGTTGTTTAGGTGGACTATCTGCCTCGGAATTCACGCCATACGGGCGCTCGCGCCCATATGGAACGTCGTCTTTTGTGTTGTCTTCACGCAGGCATCTCTTGTTGATTTCTTCTTCCTCCATTCTCCTTCCATTCCATTTTCACACGTGATTTCTTCCCTTTTCAGCCCATTTCCTGTGGAAATGCATCAAAGAGAGGATTTGTGAAATCCTTTGCATTCATTGGTCATTACTCATTAGTACCAATATCGGAGTGAATATCTCTTTTCAATTAAAATATATCGGTTTAAACAAAGATGAAATGAGTGTAAAAATATCACTCATCATTGATGCAGTTGGGCCTCTGGCCCAGGAGGAGACAGTGAACACAAAATGGGTCGTCACGCCCCATGGGCCTAGAGCCGGAGTTTTGAATTTGGTTCCTTCCCTCCCTTGCATTGATTTCTGTGGACGGCTCTGGACTTTGATCACGTCGGAGAGCTGAATCCTCGGCAGGAACTAATGCATTAATGCCAATCGAATGGGAATTGGATCTAGTGGGATAACAAAAAACACTAGGGTATCTAAGAACTTGGGCATATGATTTTCTAGGATGTGAGAATTGAAAACACGACTCCATGCACCAGCTTTTCCTTGCAGGTATAGATCTAGCTCCACCTTAGAATTTGGACCTCCATCACTAAAGAGAAGGAAATTGATATTGAATTTAGGAAGAGACATGTTACCTCCCTTGATAATTGTGATGCGAATTGTCTTGAGAAGAGACAATGAACTTGAATGACCAATTTTGTAGCATCTCTACCACCTTGTAGAGGGAAGCGAAATCTCCAAAGCATGAAAGTAAGGTGGTGGCCATCGATTGTGTGGTGAGCTTGATCTTGGACCTGGTGAATTTTACCACCATGGGAATTCATTGAAGACATCTGGTTCCGCAGCACTGGTGCAGACACCCCAAACTCTTCAAATTTCCTCCTCAAATTCCTCACCCTTATTGAAATCCTGAGCTGCCAGAGACATAGTCGGTGGATACTGCGATCGAAGTGATCTGCAGCCGGATGTGGGGCACGGTGATCACCGCGGCCGAGTGTGGTGACCGCCACGGCTGGAGTGGCCGGCGGCGGGGGCTAGGAGGCCGTAGTCGTCCTAATGACGTGGTTGTAGGCAGACTTTGAGTTGTGCATGCTGCATCTCGTAAGCCTTCAACAAGCTCCAGCCCGCTTCTGATTTTCCACGAGCTTGGCTAGCTTTTTTATGTGATAGAGACGGTATATGATGGCCAAATCTAAAGTACTAGGAGTAACAAATAGTAGAATTCAGCAAGACACTATTGGAGACGCCGATTGCCATACAGTTTGTGCAGAGCTGGCAAGCATCTCGTCCCTCCCGGCAGACACGTCTACCTCATAAAATGTTCTTTTGTCGTTTGGAGAAAGACAAATGGACAACACAATACGAGCCGGCCGAAAGCTTCTTCCCGGAACCTCCATGATTTCCTCGTGGTGGTCGAACCATTTACGATTGTGGTTGCAGGATCAATTATTTTTTAGGGGTGGTTGCAGGATCATTTGATCAGCTGATCTCTGATGATTAGACGGGTCGAATATATGCAGGAAAAATCCAAAAAAAAAAAGAAGAAGAATATATGCAGGACAACAACGTGCACATATCCGCTCGGCAGGGTAAATAAATAAATAAACTGTGGACCTCAATATTGATTTTTTTTTAGAAAAAACTCAATGATCTGTCATTCGATCTAGGAGCCATCCCGACTCCCGAGCAAATGTTTTGTTCGCGCTGAATGGTCCACGATCAAACGTCGTTCACTGGCACACGCACATTAGCGCGAAAAAGCGCGTGCGAAGCCCCTGGCCTAACTTAAAATCGCTAAACTAAGAAAGTGCCGATTTCAAAAAAAAAGTGCCTTAAAAAGGCCGTCACTTCTGTCCCACTAAAAAGCCTAAAAAACAGTATTTGGCAGCCTTAAAAGGGACACTAGCAAAAAAGAAAGAAAAAGTCCATCCGATATACTCCCTCCGTCCCAAAATAAGTGTCTCGAGTTTAGTACAACTTTGTATTAAAAGTAGTACAAAGTTGAGACACTTATTTTGGGACGGAATAAATAGTAGGTAACAAAAGAAATTGCTTAACTGGTTCTCCCAGAGTGCTCTAGCGCGCTGGTTACTTAACTGGTTCTCGGGTGCTTCAGACGAAGAGAAGGAGATTATGGTGCAGGCTACTTATGGTCTGTGGCTAGCTTGTAATGCTACAAGAGAAGGTAAACCCATTGCGCCACCACATGAAATAATGCACACAGTGTTCACTCACATGGCAGAATGGAAAGCGGTACATCGGGAGACGCCGAGGGAGCCGAAGCGGACACAATTGCAGAGATGGAGGCCACCAGATGAAGGCTGGATAAAAGTTAACTCGGATGGAGGGATCTCAAAGTATGGCCAGAAAGGGGGAGGTGGCGCGGTGCTGAGGGATCACAATGGTGGATTTCTGGCAGCCGCCTGCCACTTCTTCCCGAACGCTATCGATCCAGAAGCTTCGGAGATACTGGCTTGCAAGAGGGGCTTGCAGGTGGCAGCGCAGATGAATGCTACAAGAGTTCATGTGGAGTTGAATGCCCAGGCCGTGGTGCATATGCTACAGCAAGACAGCAAGAATCTTTCCGCCGTCGGTCCGTGGGTTGAAGAAATCAAAACCATCCTTGGTAGCTTTGCTGAGAGTAAAGTTTCTTGGGTTAGTCGTAGTGCTAATATTGCCGCTCATAAGTTAGCTAAGGTAGGGGTAGGAGATGAACTGTGTAAGGTTTGGCTACGAGTTCCACCGGATTTTGTGCTTGATGTAATTTCGGATGACATTCCGAGGTTCGACGATTAAATAAAGCGGCAATCGGTTACCCTAAAAAAAAGAAATTGCTATGGTCAAGATTTCTTACAAACAGATATCTATGCCTATTAATAAAATACGGATTGCTTCTGCCCGTTCACCATTAGCATTTTGCAAAAAAAATCCTTGTAGTTTTAGGTAATCAACCTGCAGTACCTTTTTAAGTGTTACAAGCAGAAAAATGTTTGTTTTTGTAGAAACACCTCTGTAGTCTTCGGTGTGGCTTTAAGTGTTATAAACAGAAAAAATGTTTCAATAGGAGGAAAGAAAAGGAGCTATGGACGACGCTGTTGCGAGGTCAGCCCTGGAGGTTCCCGAGGCTGTCGGCCACGGCAGAAGCTCGGAGCTCAGGACCAAGGCGAGGAGGAGGCGTATGGCTCCGAGGTGAGCCAAAGGCGGGGTCGGAGGAGGAAGGAGGAGGTCGGGCATGAACGATGGAAGCATGGTATCACGCCCAATATGCGATACTATCCTAAAGAGACTCGAAGGTCCCACCAAGGATAGAACCACATATTGATACGCTTTTGCAAGGTGGATATCATTACATCAACATTACATAATAGATGGGGATACATACAAGACATACAAATGCCACAAGGGTACATCAATACAACATACATAAGATCAACACCCGGCTACGGATGAAACACAAACAGAAACTCAAACAACATCCACCCTGCTAGCCCAGGCTGCCGACCTGGAACCTATCACCTGATCGAAGAAGAAGCAGAAGACGAACTCCAAAACAAGCAAGCATCGCTCTCGCGCCATGATCATCGCATACCCTGCACCTGCAACTGTTGTTGTAGTAATCTGTGAGCCACGAGGACTCAGCAATCCCATTACCATGGGTATCAAGACTAGCAGAGCTTAATGGGAAAGGAAGGGGTAAAGTGGTGAGGTTGCAGCAACGTCTAAGCAAGTATGGTGGCTAACATACGCAAATAAGAGCGAGAAGAGAAGCAAAGGAACGGTCGTGAAGCTAGCAATGATCAAGAGGTGATCCTGAACTCCTACTTACGTCAATCATAACCCAAAACCGTGTTCACTTCCCGGACTCCGCCGAAAAGAGACCATCATGGCTACACACGCGGTTGATGCATTTTAATTCGGATCTGGTGTCAAGTTATCTACAACCGGATGTTAACAAATTCCCATCTGCCACATAACCGCGGGCACGGCTCTCGAAAGTTTATACCCTGCAGGGGTGTCCCAACTTAGCCCATGATAAGCTCTCGCGATCAACGAAGGATATTCCTTCTCCCAGGAAGACCCGATCAGTCTCGGAATCCCGGTTTACAAGACATTTCGACAATGGTAAAACAAGACCAGCAAAGCCGCCCGATGCGCCGACAAATCTCGATAGGAGTTGCACATATCTCGTTCTCAGGGCACACCGGATGAACACTACGTACAACTAAAACCATCCCTCAAGTTTCCCCGAGGTGGCGCTGCAAGTGGCTCTAGTTTGGACCAACACTCGGAGGAGCACTGGCCCGGGGGGGTAAATAAAGATGACCCTCGGGCTCCGAAAACCCAAGGGAAAAGGGCTAGGTGAGGCAAATGGTAAAACCAAGGTTGGGCCTTGCTGGAGGAGTTTTATTCAAAGCAAACAGTCAAGGGGGTCCCATAAATCACCCAACCGCGTTAGGAACTCAAAATCCGGGAACATAACACCGGTATGACGGAAACTAGGGCGGCAAGAGTGGAACAAAACACCAGGCATAAGGCCGAGTCTTCCACCCTTTACCAAGTATATAGATGCATTAATTAAATAAGAGATATTGTGATATTCCAACATAAACCTGTCCACCATGGAGCAATCTTCAACTTCACCTGCAACTAACAACGCTATAAGAGGGGCTGAGCAAAGCGGTAACATAGCCAAGCAACGGTTTGCTAGGAAGGGTGAAAAGGTTAGAGGCTGACATGGCAAATTTGGGAGGCTTAAAGAGCAAGTGATAGGTAGCGCAGCATAGCGATAGAATGAAGCAACTAGCATGGCAATGATAGTAATGAGATCCAAGGTGACGGTCATCTTGCCTGAAATCCCGCAAGGAAGAAGAACGAGTCCATGAAGAAGACGAACGGGAGAAGTCGAACGAATCCTTACAATCGCAACATTACCAGAACTAAGAAGCAACACCGGAAAGAAACAAACAACATGGTAAACAGACAAGCATAATCATGGCATAATGCACAATCAAGTATGATGCATGTCCGGTTTAATGAGGCATGGCGAAGCAAATTGCAACAAACAATACTACGAGTTAAGTGGAGCTCAATATGCAACTCATTGCATATAGATGAAACACCACAATCGGATTATTTAGTTCACTCTCGGTTAAGTACCCAACAATATTAAATGTTGTTAAACATGGCAAGAGGTAGGAATAAGTAAACTAACTATTTAGGGAAATTTAAATGAGGCCAGAACAACAAACAACAATTCCGGAAAATTCCCATATGCATATTTCGAATTTGGTACTGTTCTGCCCTAAAACATATTTTATTGTTGTTAAACAGGAAAATAAAGTGCACCATGTTAAACTAGGCATTTTTCCACCCCATTTACATATAAAGAACATTTAATTCCGAACTACGGTTATTTAGTTATGAAATAAAACATTTTAGCATGGCATTAGAGCAAATTTAAACAAACAGCATTTAAACATTTTTAACATGGATGAAAGTGGCATATTATGAAACTAGATGAAATTCTAAGCATTTAACATATATAAAACATTTTAATATGATGCACGGTTCATGAGTTATTATATGCATGAAGTTCAAGGGTTTTTCTGTAAATCTGTAAACTCTGGATAAATGCGAAAATCACAGCAGCAGGAAAAAAACACTGCGGGCCGAATCTGACTGGCCCGATAGCAGCATGGGCGCTGGAGGCTCACCATGGGCCATGGCCCGTTCGGTGGATAGGGGAGGCAGGGGGCGAAGTGGGGGGCTGGAGACGCGCTGGGCCTTGGCGATGCTGGGCTGGCGTGGTCAACGCGGGCAGGACCCGGTCGAGAGAGGCGCTCGCTGCTGGAACTCGATGTAGGGAAACAGAGGATGCAACGGCAGGTTCACGGTGATGTAGAAGACGGCGCCGGGGAGGTTCTGGCGACGAGGTCGGCGGGAACCAGCGAGTAGGCGCCGGAGGTGGCCGGATCTGGTGGCAATTCGGGCCAAAACGAGGCATGGCAGCGCCGGCGCGCTATGGAAGAGGGCCGGCGGCAGGGATGTACTCCTGTGAATCATGTACAGGTTGCGAGAGAGTTTCAGAGAGGAGAGGTACAGAGAAGAAACGGGAAAAAAGAAGGGAAGAACGGGCGCGGCTTGGCTGACCGGAGCTTCGCTGGAGGCGTGCGGGCACGGCGGCGCTGCCGGAGGAGATGCAGACAACGGGGAGGGTTCAGCTAGGCAGCAACGTCGCGGAAGAGGAGGTCTTGAGCACGGGAGCAGAGACAGGGGCTTGGTCTCGCTGCTGGGCTGGTGGGTTCCGGCAGAGCTGCGGGAGAGTCGGCGGTGCGATGGATGGCGGAGTCGAGCAGGAGCACGGGCTTGAGGATGCGCGCCTCCATGGGTGCTTGCGCGGCTGCGGGAACTAGGAGGCGTCGGAGTGCGCTGCTCGGGAAGGAGCACGGGCGACGGGAGAGAGCCTCGATCCCGACGAGATCGAGCAGGGATGTTGTCACGCCCAATATGCGACCCTATCCAAAAGGAACTCGAAGGTCCCACCAAGGATAGACCCGCATATTGAAACGCTTTTGCAAGGTGGATATCATTACATCAACATTACATAATAGATGGGGATACATACAATAGGCATACATTGCCACACGAGTACAACATCACAATACATAAGAGCAACACCCGACTACGGATGAAACATAAACAGAAACTCAAACGACATCCACCCTTCTAGCCCAGGCTGCCGACCTGGAACCTATCCCCTGATCGAAGAAGCAGAAGAAGAACTCAACACAAGCAAGCATCGCTCTCGCGTCAAGATCATCACGTAACCTGTACCTGCAACTGTTGTTGTAGTAATCTGTGAGCCACGAGGACTCAGCAATCCCATTACCATGGGTATCAGGACTAGCAAAGCATAAAGGGAAAGGAAGGGGTAAAGTGGTGAGGCTGCAGCAGCGACTAAGCATATGTGGTGGCTAACATACGCAAATAAGAGCGAGAAGAGAGCAAGCAGAACGGTCGTCAACTAGTAATGATCAAGAAGTGATCCTGAACTCCTACTTACGTCAAACATAACCCAGAAACCGTGTTCACTTCCCGGACTCCGCCGAGAAGAGACCATCACGGCTACACACGCGGTTGATGCGTTTTAAATCGGATCTGGTGTCAAGTTATCTACAACCGGACATTAACAAATTCCCATCTGCCTATAACCGCAGGCACGGCTTTCGAAAGATTATACCCTGCAGGGGTGTCCCAACTTAGCCCATGATAAGCTCTCGCGATCAACGAAGGATATTCCTTCTCCCAGGAAGACCCGATCAGACTCGGAATCCCGGTTTACAAGACATTTCGGCAATGGTAAAACAAGACCAGCAAGACCGCCCGATGCGCCAACAATCCCGATAGGAGCTGCACATATCTCGTTCTCAGGGCAACACCGGATAAGCTAAGCGTACAGGTACCGACGTAACCCAAGTTGCCAAGGGATGGTCCCGCACGGTGCTCTAGTTTGGACCAACACTTAGACAAGCATTGGCCCGGGGGGGGCTGTAATAAAGATGACCCTTGGGTTAATTACTCCCAAGGGAAATATAGGTGGTGGTGAGGCAAATGGTAAAACCAAGGTTGGGCCTTGCTGAAGGAGTTTTATTCAAAGCGAACTGTCAAGGGGGTCCCATAAATCACCCGACCGCGTAAGGAACGCAAAATCCGGGAACATAACACCGGTATGACGGAAACTAGGGCGGCAAGAGTGGAACAAAACACCAGGCATAAGGCCGAGCCTTCCACCCTTTACCAAGTATATAGATGCATTAATAATATAAGAGATATTGTGATATCCCAACCAAAATCATGTCCACCATGGAGCAATCTTCAACTTCACCTGCAACTAGCAACGCTATAAGAGGGGCTGGGCAAAAGCGGTAACATAGCCAAATAACGGTTTGCATAGGAAAGGTATCAAAGGTTAGAGGTTCATGGCAATTTGGGATGGCTTGAAGAACAAGTGATAGGTAGCGCAGCATAGCGATAGAACGAAACAATTAGCATAGCAATGATAGTAGTGAGATCTAGGGTAGCGGTCATCTTGCCTGAAATCTCGCAAGGAAGAAGAACGAGTCCATGAAGAAGACGAATGGATGAAGCCGAACCAAGCGTAGACGAACGAATCCTCACGATCGCACAAACAGGAACTATCGAGAAGAAGCACAACATGGTAAACACACCACACATGAACAAGGCATGATGCACAACAAGCATGATGCATGACAAGGCTACATGAATCTACTCATGGCAAGAGATGATGCAAATAAGAGCAACACATCAAAGCAAGTTTAAATGAGGCCGGGAACAACATATAACAATTCCGGTAAGTCCTCATATGCAAATTTCGAAGTTGGTCCAGATCTGTATAAACCTTATGTTCAAGTTGTTAAACAGCAAGTTAAGATGCACAAGGATGATCTACACGAGATTCTAGTCAAGTTACACATGAAGTTCATTTAGTTCGGAGCTACGGCCTAGAAGATATGAGCAAAACAAGTTAAACATGGCATTGATGCAAAATGCATACAAACATCAAGCAAACCTCCAAAACAAAGATGCAACATGATAATATGAAGCTACATGCAATTCTAAGCAAGTTTTATATAGAGCACACTCAAAACGGAGCAACGGTTCAAGACACACACATGAAACAAGTTTAAAGGACAAACTATCCAAAACAGCAACTAGGCATATTGCAAGCATCAAAACAACATGCTACAGGACCTCAACAAGAAAACAAAAGGCATGGGCATGATGTACAGGTAAAGAATAACAACACATGAACACTGAACTATCTCTAGAAATCACTAGAACATGCTCAAACACACATGGTAAGATTGCAAGTAATAACAATTCGGACTTTGCAGAAAATAATATCAGGTTGCAATGTTTAGAGCTATCAAACAACATGTTATACGAACTTATCATGGCAAACAAAGGCATGGCATGAATCTACTAAATGCATAGATCAAAAGACCCTTACTGACCATAAGCCAAAAAGGGTCAGAAGATATGATGGCACCCATGTAAACATGGCAAGTTATATTACAGATTCAAACATGACAGAAACAGAATTATGAAGGCATGTTTGTGAGCTTGTACCACTCACCACAAAGCAATTCATGGCATGGCAAGGCAACCAACAGTAAGAAGACATATTTATTAAACAAACCAAGGCAAGAACAAGTTAATAGCATGCAAGGATCAACTACAACAACCTTGGCAAAATTGAATAACATGCAAACAATCTGCCAGGAAACATTTTGTAGCAAAAGTAGAGCACGAAAATGACATGCTAGACTACTCCATAATTGCAAACAGTGGCATGAATGGATAGAGCACAACCATATGTTCAAAACACCCTTACTGAAGTATCTCAAAATATGCATGGATCTCTCTGTAGCAACATGTTTACATGGCATCAAAATAACAGCAGAACAGGGTCTAAAATCAGCAACATCACGATGCCTAGTTTGCATGCTTGTGCTAGTCACCATATTGATCACAAAAATACATGGTATGCACCTATGTAAATAACACATATCATAGATCAAAACACATGAAGACATCAACCTCATAGGATGCACACATCAATCATGGCAAAAATGACAAATGAGCATGTAATAACAGTTTCAGCAGATTAACATCATGAAGCACCCTTGCAACGATGATTCAGGCATCAAGATGAGCTCCAACGATATGATGCAATGGAATGAAATGATGTACTCATTGAGGCGAACAATTAGACATATTACACGCACGAAACGGTGCTACCGATGCAGTGATACGATGCGATGAACATGGCATGATAATGTTTGAAAACAGGGACTTAAGACGAAAATATACCCTCCGAAAAGTCAACTCGGGATGGAGATAGCCGGGACGCGGGGATCCCGTTTGCTTCGTCTCCTGGTGGATCTGATCCATCTTCTCTCCGGCGAGGCGGGGCGGTTTCGGCGAGGATCTCCGGCGAGGAGGAGGTCGGAGGAGGCACGGGGGATGGCCGGGGAGGCCGTGGACGACTGGATCCGGTCCGGCGAAGGCGGCGGCGCGAGGTCCGGCGAGGTCCGGCCTCCGACGAGGCGGCGCAGAAGCCGACGACATGGGGCGGCGGCGAGCAGGGCCGAGGCGGCGGAGCTCCTGGTGGAGGAGGCGACGGCGGCTGGGGG